>NC_042998.1:163743780-163801280 GCF_006345805.1 Octopus sinensis
AAGAACTCTGATCTGTAAAGCATTAGTTTTGTATTTATGCGAATGTATGTGTGTATGTGTATGTGAGTGCATGTGTATGTGTCTGTGTTTCTGTGTGTGTGTGTGTGTCTGTGTGTGCTTGTTTTACCATTCCTTGACAGTGTTGTAGAAATCGTTTTTGGCCCTCTATCAAGAATGGAAAGCAATGTTTCTTATTTTTTTTTTTGTTTTTATTTTCATTTAATATATAACATTGGTTGTTAGCAGCTTACTCAAGTACAACATGTACAAATATGGCCAGCTTTTATATGCTCCAGGGAAATACAGTTTTCATAGCAACATTATTCATTTTGTCAGCGTAAAACAGCGAGCAGTCACTATTGGATACTCCAGTAACCCCTGATAGCCGTGATCTGACCATCTTGAATCAACACAGTTACTGCATCACTTTACAATCGGTTTTGATTGTGATTTTATTTTTGCAGCTATGTCAAAGTTCGTTTTTGGAGTTTGACTCCAAACAATTAGTTGTAAGTGCTTAAGAGAAAATTCTTCAAAATTTGGTATCATTATCATTGTTTCCAGTGTCATCATCATTATTGTCATTATTGCTGTCATCATCATCATCCTTGTCCTCATTGCTAGTATTGTTGTCATTTTCATAATCATTATTCATCATTATTTACCATCATCATCATCACATTCAACGTCATAAATGTTATCACTGGATTGTTTTTATTATCATCATCATCTTCGTTATTACCATCATCATCATTGTTGTCATAAGTATTATTATCATCATCATCATTATTATTCTTGTCATTGTCATAATCATTATTTATATTGTCATCGTTATTTATTCATATCGTCACGTTCAGCATCATTATGAATATTATCACTAGATTGTTTCAATCACGATCATCATCGTTATCATTATCATCATAATCATCATTTTTGCCACTATTATCATTAATAATGTCATCATCATCATCATCGTCATCATTGTCATCATCAGTAGTAGCACTGAATCTATGTGTATTTTTCCATTATGTTACAGATTAGATATTTCATTTAAGAATTTGGCATTTTTTTTCATTTTTCTTCTTCTTCATGGCTGTACATCATTTTAAATACCATCATTTCAACTAATATACCAAAGTTGGCTCTATCTATTTTCTCAACTCTGACACTGTAAAAGACTTTAGCTTCTTTGCAAGCCATGATAATTTGCTTACATTGTTTAAGTAGAAGACTCTCTGCCTAAGGAGAATATAGTTGTTTTGTATTAGTATTGGTGTTTTGCTCTTCTGCATGAGAAAAGTTTCAGTATCTTCTCTTCTGTTTATGAAACACACGAAAGAGACACCTATTATGAGTACATAGTGACTGCACTTTAAAAGATATGAACTATTGCAAAGATATTTTTGCGATGAAATTTCAATTCTCAGTTGAACCATTTCCATGTAACTTGTTTCTTATTGTGCTTTCTGATTGAAACGAAGGTCTTGCATTAGCAATGTCCCTACAGCATACATTCTTGAAATTTGTTACACTAGCTAAACTGAAGTCCCTTTCTTCAGTAATTTCATTGTGTTTTAGACTGAAAAATGAGTTGATAGGCTACACTGAAAGGGAACTAAACTTTGATTAAAGTAAAATGCATAGGTATAATCAAATAAGTGGAGATGCAATGGCCCAATGGTTAGGGCAGTGGACTCGCGGTTGGAGGATTGCAGTTTCAATTCCCAGACTGGGCGTTGTGTGTTTATTGAGCGAAAACACCTAAAGCTCCACGAGGTTCTGGTAGTGGGGGCTGGCGACCCCTGTTGTACTCTTTCACCCCAACTTTCTCTCACTCTTTCTTCCTGTTTCTTGAGTAACACTGCGATGGACTGGCATCCCGTCCAACTGGGAAGAACACATATGCCATAGAAACCGGGAAACTGGGCCCATGAGCCTGGTTAGGCTTCAAAAGGGCGCATAAATAAATAAAATAATTAGATAAGTGGAGAAGGACATATTGTAAAATTATATATAGCACAGCAATAGACAATGCTGAATAGAGGAGAGTAATAAGAGTTGGGGTAATTTTAGTACTAATTTGGATAAAAGAAAGTAAAACAATAAGGAAAAGAATTGGTAAAGGGGCATTTCGAGTAACATCCACTAAAGAACATTTTGAAAATGGAAAATAAGAAGAAAAAAAACTGATACACCCCTGTTGATGTCAGTCTATCCAATTCTGCCTTTGATTCTATTATCCAAAACACCAACTTTCATTTTGTAGGGTTTTTTTTTAATTTTCTTTTTACAAGTTAGAATACCACCATCATCACCTTCATCATTTAATGTCCATTGTCCATGCTGGCATGAGTTGGACAGTTTGACCTGGGCTGGTAAGTTGAGGGGCTGCATCAGACACCGGTCTGATTTGACAGGGTTTCTATGGCTGGATGCCCTTCCTAACATCAACCACTCTGGGTGCTTTTACGTGCCACCAGCACAGGTGCCAATTGCAAGACACCAGTATCTTCATGACTATGATTTTACTGGGTTTGACAGGTCTTCTATCCAAGCAGAGCATATTGCCAATGATCTTAGTCATTGTTATTGCCTCAGTGAAGCCCAATGCTCAAAAGGTGATTTTTACCTTCTGTAATAATTATATTTAAGAACCTATGTTAATCTATGTTCCAAGCATCAGCTTAAAAATTACTAAGTTCTTTTACTAAATCCTCCCAAATTTTTGATTATTTTCAAAATTAAATAAAACACTACAGTTTTGTGTTTTGTTTGCAAGAATCTTGATGTGAAATTGTGTGTTGAAACATTTTGTTTTATTTGGAAGGATCGTCATCTTTTATCTTTTAATTGTTCCAGTCATTAGACTGTGGCTATGCTGAGGCACTGCCTTGAAGAACTTTAGTCAAACAAATTGACCCCAGTACTATTTTTTTTGTTTTTTAAAGTCTGGTACTTATTCTATCAGTCTCTTTTGCTGAACTGGTAAGTTACAGGTACATAAAGGCACCAACTCTGGGTACCAAGCAGTGGTGGGAAGACAAACATAGACACAAACACACATACACATCAGCATCAGCATCATTTTACATCCATTTACACGTACAGGGGTTGGACAAAATAATAGAAACACCTAGCACCATAGCATAATAATTTTGGAATATCCATAAAACCATCAAAAGCTTCTTTATTTTTAGGTTTTTTGATTTATTATTAGTGTTGCTTAGTATGTTTTGCTAAAATTGCTGCTTCTTTCTTGATATCATCAGAAAAAAGTAATTAAAATTCATTAAAATGACAGATCTATCAGACTTTCAAAGAGGTCAAATTGTTGATGTTCATATGGCAGGTGCTAGCATAATGAAAACAGCCAAAATGTTTAGTGTATCAAGATGTACTGTCTCGAAAGTAATGACAAGTCTTTGAGAAAAAATGGAAAAACCTCCTCGTCAGAACAAAACTCCGGAAGAAAACCATAACTTTCAGATAGGGATCGCCGGACTCTTATGTGAATTGTTTGAAAAGATCACAAAAGTAATGCTCCCAAAATTACTGCAGAGCTTAATGACCACCTTGAGAACCCAGTTTCCACAAAACTGTTTGCTGGGAGCTGCACAAAGCCAGATTTTATGGGAGGGCTGCAATTAGAAAACCACTACTTTCAAAACAAATGTTGCAAAGCATTTAGACTTGATTATACCCACAAAATTAGTCCCTAAAGCAGTAGAAGAATGTTATTTTCTCGGACGAGTCATCCTTTACCTTATTTCCAGCCATTGGCTGAGTATACATGTGGAGACAGCCAAAAGAAGCATTTGACCCAGACTGCCTTCTTTCAACTGTTAAACATGTAGGAGAATCTGTGATGGTCTGGGGGGCTATAGCTTGGAAATCCACCGGCCTAATGGTTTCCTTTCATGGCAGAATTAAGACTATTTAAGCATTTTATTGGATCAAATTCATCCTATGGTTGCAGAACTGTTTCTGGAGGGAAACAAAATCTTTCAGGAGGATAATGCACCAATTCACACAGCTAAAGTTTTTATTGAATGGCACAAGGAACATTCTAGTGAAGTTGAACATCTTATCTGGCCACCACAGTCCCCAGATTTCAATATTATTGAACATTTATGGTGCATTTTAGAAAAACAAGTAATGAGTCAATATCCTCCACCACCATCACAAGAACTGGAGGCTGTTTTAGCTGAAGAATGGACAAAAATTCCTTTGGTAAAAATTCAAACTTTGTACGAGTCCATACCTCATAGAATTCAAGCTGTAATTACTGCCAAAGGCAGTCCTACTCATATTAAAATGAATTTGCTTGAAATTTTAAGGTGTTTCCATTATTTTGTCCAACCCCTATACACACACACACACACACACACACACATATGTGTGTGTGTCTATATATATATATGTGTGTGTGTATACATACATATATATATATATATATATATATATATAAAAGCACAGGTATAACTGTATGGTAAGAAGTTTGCTTCCCAACCACATGGTTTCAGGTTCAGTCCCACTGTGTGGCACCTTGGGTAAACGTCTTTTACTATAACTCTGTACTTACCAAATTCTTGTGAGTGGAATTGGTAGACAGAAACTGAATGAAGCCCATCATATATATGTATATGTTTGTATATGTATGTGTGCACATTTGTATGTGTGTGTGTGTGTGTGTGTTACTGTCTCTTTGTCTTGACATCACATGATAGTTGTAAACAAGTGTCACCGCCATGCAAGCAGTGTCCTTCATTTCTAATCTTCCAAGATATACTACCTTAATTGAAAACAGGTAAGGGTTGGTTACAGGAGGGGCATTCAGCCTTAGAAAATCTACCTCAACAAACCCTGTTCAACCCATGTGAACATGGAAAGGTGGATGTTAAGTAATGATAGGGATATGTATAAGGATATACATATTAATGTGTGTATTTCATACATACATACACAATATTTATCTATATACATTTATGTGTATATATATTTATTCTCACACGCATAGACCAAACTCAAAAGTACTTCAACTTGTAGTGTTCGTTTGCCAGCAAATTGTCCTTGAACAAGTTTATTACATTCAAATGTGTTATTTCTAAATGACACATAACTGATGTCTTAGCATAAACACTGGTAAATCTAAAAAGATTATCAAGAACAACTGCAATAACAATAAGATGATGATGATGATGATGACAACAATCTAGTTAGTTTCTTGGAACCAAAAGCATAGATTCATAGTTCATTATTGCTTCTGTAAATAACCTGTCAGCACTTTATTAAAATGATACAGTAAACTATGTGTGTAGCACAGTGAAGTAACATTTTTTCATATACCCATGTGTATAGTATTGGTGTGTTTTGGACTAGAAATTATAATTCTGTGCATACATAGCCAAGATATACTCCTCTTTTTTTTTCATTTTTTCACATCTTAGATGTTAACATTGCTGAACTTACAACAAAACTAACTGCAACAAATTGTTAGAAGAAATAAATAAGTAAACTAAACATAAAACAAAATAGAACAATAAAAGTGTTAAGGATCTGTGCCAGAGACAACTGGTATTAGAATTGAAGTCAATCATGTGTAATGAGCCATTATTTTTGTCTTAACTTTCTGTTCATTATCTTCTCACCTGTAATCTTTTATGCAGGTGTATCTTACGGAAGACAACAGTGACGGTAACAAAAATAAAGAATAATATTAGACATTATAAGATGACATATTGGCTGAGTCACTACAACACTGGATAGAATACTTAGTGTTATTTGTTCTGATTGTTTGTCTGTACTCTGAGTTCAAATCCTGCCCAAGTTAACTTTGCCCTTCATCCTTTCATGGTTGATAAATAAAGCACTAGTTTATGGGGGTAACAAGACAAAATTTCAGGAACATTGGACAAGGTATCTTGCAGTTCTGTCTATTCTGGAACTGTGTGTTCTTTATTTTTGCATATCAGGTATCACATCCTTTATTGAAAAAAACCAAAAAGTGAAAGTGTGAATGGACATGCTCTCTAACATGGTCTCCTCTGTTTCTCCCCACCACCACCCTGTCTTTCCCACATATCTTGCTGCTCTCTCTCTCTCCTCTTGCACCCTGGTTCTTCTGCAGTCATCTTCTGTCTTACCTGCTCTATTGGTCAAGTTGCTCTGAACAGAAACAACATGCACTCGTGAGAACCTTCTTTTGTTTTGCAGGATACAAAGTTACCTCACTTGCACTAGTGCCATGATAAATGTACCAAGTGTGTTTCAAATCCTACCTCCTGTCATAAAAAAGAAATTAAAAACACATAAAATGACAGTCAGGAATTGCAATTGGCAGACATACTAAAAAATCCTCTGGAAATAATATTTTCTTTGTTCAAGTGGAAGATTGGCAATAATGCAGTAAACTCCAGTTTCAGATAGTAAAGAGAAATATGCTCACTAATGAAACTTGAACCATGCTGTTTAACACCTGTCAGGCAACTGCATTACCAGTTACAATATAAACTACCTGTCATTCCACCTCTTCAAATTTGGTGCTATTTCTGTCTAAAATTGCTACTTAAAATGTCTAATAGTATTTACATTAAGATCTTAACCAGTTAACTGATAAGAAGTCAGTGAATCGGCAAAAATCATTAACATTTTGGACAAAATACCTAGCAGAACTGTTTGGGCATCTTTTTATAATTCACAGTTCAAATCTCACCAAAGTCGGCTTTGCTTTTCGTTCTTCTGAGGTTGATAAAATAAAGTGCTTTGTTTAGTTGAGTGACATGGCAAAATTGTGAGGGGATTGGTTGATGAAGATGTTGGCAATAATGACAATGTGGGATATGATTTCAGGAAGATTTGACTGCTGTTTTTAGGTAGTCATATGACTACATAGAGTAAAAGTTCTCTCGTCTATTTGTGATGTATTTTGTTGCAAGTAAGTTAAAAAGATATATTCCAATTTTGCAAAGTTTCATAAGTTCTGCTCATTAATATTAATCTTGAATATTAAGATTGAATCAAAGATTCTCTCTGCATTATCAAATGCTACTTGCATTTATTTGACTGACCAAAACCAGAGAGATTTTGCTCTCAGATTATAACAGTCTACCTTTGCTATTTTGTTTTCTTCTTTTTGTACGTGATGTTTATGATTGTTTTTGTTGTAATAATCTCGTTTACATTATGATGTGCAGGAAATATCCAATGAATATGCTCTAAATGTAAATCTGCACGATAGTCTGGTGACTCTGCTGCTTATCTTCGGTCTACGTGGCAAGAAGAGAATGAAAGTTTACTAATGGATCCCTCTCCTGCAGAACCTTCTAATTTGATTGTAGATAATTGGCGAGGTCTTTTAATAATGCTGCAACAGACATACTAGGTAGGAAGGGGAACAGATCAGGGAAAGGAAAAGAAAGTATATCTACAAAAATGAAATCACAAGAACATACAAATGTAGCAGAGACAAAGACGAGTATTTCAGTTTCTCTGTTATCTTTTGGTGCATAATAAATATTATTTGTTTGGGGGTGGGGTAGTTGCATTATTTCTAATTTGCTGAGGTGGTAAGCTGTCAGAATTGCTAGCACACTGGTCAAAATGCATAACACCATTTCTTCTGGCTCTTTATGTTCTGAGTTCAAATTTTGCCAGACCCTTTTGGGGGTCAATAAGAGAAGTGCCAGTTAACCCTTTAGCATTCAGATTATTCTGATAAATATAATACTTATTTATTCACATTGTTTTGAATTTATCACATTATCTTGTAGCTTCAAGATTTCAATGATGTGTTTGTTTACTTTTAGAATGACATTGCAAGGTAAGTGTGAGAGGCCTTATCTAGTTAGTATGAATACAAAATATAAAATATTTGGGCATGGCATGGCCAGTTTGATTGCTAAAGGTTTAAACACTAGGATCAATGTAATTGACCTCCCCCTCTCTCAAAATTTCAGCCTTTGTGCCAAAATTAGAAAAAGTTACCTCTAATTTGTAGACATTTTTCAGTTTATTGCAGTCATCAGCTTTCCTAGAGGTAGTATGTGTAGTAATATTTATTTCAAATATTAATGGCAGGGAATAAATTGATTACATCGACCCCAGTGCTCAACTGGTACTTACTTTATCAACTTTAAAAGGATAAAAGGCAAAGTGAGATTTGAATTTAGGACATAAAGATGGACAAAATGTTGCTAGGAATTTTGCCCTGATGGGCTGGCAATTCAGTCAGCTTGCTACCTTTCAGATGGTTAATATTTTTTTGTTTTTATATATATCCAGGCTATTCCCCATTTTTTTTAAGGAGTGGGTAGCCACAAGATACACACCAGGCATTCCTTTCATTTCCCAACTCAAAGAGGTGAGCCTTGTTCTTTGCTCGGGTTAAGGCATGAAACGCAACCCCAAATCTCAGCAGTGGGGCCTGACAGCTTATGCTGGTTTACTCCTGCCACATCATGCTGGTTCTGAACCTCTTTGAGCAGCATCAAATTTACTCATCTGTCCACAGATACTCTCCAAGCTTTCCTCTCATTTATAAACTCTCTTGCCTCTCTCACACCAACTCTTCTGACCTCTATGTGGAAACCTATCATGTATGTGACTTTGTGTTTGTACCCCTCCCACCACATGACAACTGGTGTTGGTTTGTTTATATCACTGTAACTTAGTGGTTCAGCAACAAAAATTTTGGGACAAGGCCAGCAATTTTGGAGGATTGGGTAAGCCGATTACATCGACCCCACTTCTCAATTGGTACTTATTTTATCAACTCCGAAAGGATGAAAAGCAAAGTGAATCTCGGCAGAATTTGAACTCAGAATATAAAGATGGATGAAATACCACTAAGCATTTTGCTCGGCACAGTAACAATTCTTATTTCTTTATTGCCCACAAGGGGCTTCACACAGAGAGGACAAACGAGGACAGACAAAGGGATTAAGTTGATTATATCGACCCCAGTATGTAATTGGTACTTAATTTATCGACCCCAAAAGGATGAAAGGCAAAGTCGACCTCAGTGGAATTTGAACTCAGAACGTAACAGCAGACGGAATACCACTAAGTATTTCACCCAGCGTGCTAACGTTTCTTCCAACTCCCCACCATAGAATTGTTATTCAGCACAGTAACAATTCTGCCAGCTTGCCACCTTAGTGAGTGTAGTAATATTAGCCATAGTAGCATTAGTAGTGATGGTTTAGATGTGGTTGAGAGATGATAGTAGTAACGTTAATGGTGATGGTATTGACGGTGACAGTGGCAAATGTGATGGACAGTAATGACAATACTGGTAACAGTGAGGGTCTTAGCCATTGAGAATATGAATACCAATGGCAGTAGCTGTGGTAGAGGCAACAGAAGTTGTGTTGGTGGAGGTGTCATAGGTGACAGCAACGGCGGTGGTTGCAAAGGTGTTGAGAGTGATGGATTGTGACAAATCTCTCTTTTCTTTTTTATTTGTTTTTGTCATTGGACTGCAGCCATGCTGAAGCATTGCTTTGATGAATACTTATTTTGTTGTTTTTGTTTGCCAAACTGCTTAATGTTACAGGGACATAAACAAGCCAACACTGGTTGTCAAGCAGTGGAGTAGGAGGTGAGAAACACAAAGACACACACGCACGCACATGCACTTACAAGATTTGTAGGTCCAAAGCTATAGCAGAGGACCCATGTGTGAGGTACCACACAGTGGTACTTTACCTGAAGCTACATGGTTGCAAATTGAGCTTCTTAACCACACAGCCATGCCAGTGTCTATGTGAGACAACAATTGTCAGGCTGCATAAATAATGGCAGTAATGATGGGGAAGGAGGTTGAATATACTGCATTAAACAAGGGGGTGTTGGTGGTGTTGGCAGTGACAGCAGCAGTAGTAGTGTTAGTCAAACTTGTAGAAGAAATAAATTGAAGTGGAGCTAGTAATGGTACTAACAGTTGTGTCAATGCTAGGTCTTATTATTATTGTTATAGATACTGAAACTATAGCTTCAGTGAAGCCTAAACAATCTGCTGGGACTCTATCCAAGAGAATTTCTTTTTTCATATTTTAATTGAGCTTTAGATAACCACAACTGTCCCTTAGCAGCAGAACAACCTCTATCTCTCTTATCACCCTCACTTATTCTTCACTCTCTCTTCCACTCTGACAACAACTAATTGGTTGATTGCACAGATTAAAAACAAATTCCAGATTGGTGGAAAACAATATTCTATAAACTAACTCAAGATAATGAGTCTCACTTTTAAATAACAAATTCTTCAGATCTTTTAGCTTGTTATTGTTGTTTTTTCTTTCTTTTTCTTTTTATTGTTTTATTTACCTATTCTACTTCTGTTTTATTCTGCTCACATCCTCTCCCTAATTTCTAGTTCTCTCTGTTATGCTGCTTCCCACTTCCCTAATACACCAGCCACACATTAATAAATGTGCACCCTAATACCAAATGAAGGATGCTGTCTTCTGGCGCTCTCTTTCCAACTGGGGTGCCATGACATCCTGCAACAGGAATCACCATATCCTTTTTGTAATTCCCCCACTTTAACTCTTTTATTACATTTGCCCATGGTCCACACGTGTACCATATCTTACAAGAAAATGAGATGACGAAGGAATAAATGGTTATCTTATGAACTTCATTAGCTTACAACTGTTTCTACTATACGATGTTGTGGACTCATAGCTGAGTATCTGAGTAAGACCATATAGCTTCATCAGAGCTTTGACTTACATATAAAAATATCCTTAAGTATCACTAGTCATGCTTATGTACACAAGAATTAAACAGATGGAGGCATGGCTTGGTTCAGGCATGGCTGTGTGGTTAAGAAGCTTGCCTTGGAACCACATGATTTGAAGTTCAGTTCCACTGCATGGCACCTTTGGGCAAGTGACTTCTTCTATAGCCCTGGACCAACAAAAGACTTGCAAGTGGATTTGGTTGGCAGAAACTGTGTGGAAACCTATCATGTGTATTTTTCCTGTGTCATCTCTTTTTCTTATATTCATCTAATACTTTCATCTGAAACATACATATATTGAGTTCTACACCAGGTTATTAGCCTCACAATGCCTAAGCAAAATATATACAGTGGGATTCTTTTAGTTTCCATCTACCAAATCCACTCTCAAGGCTTTGGTCAGTCCAATGCTATAATAGAAGATGCATGCCCAAGTTGTGCTGTGGGACTGAACCCAGAACCATGTGATCAGAAAGCAAACATCTTACCATGCGGCCACACCTATGCCTATCTGTCCTTCACTTATATAGAGAAACTCAAAACCCTCTGTTACCAGCAGAAGTAATAGCTTCCTGAACTATTTCTTGTTCTTAATTTGACTGCTATGCTTTCAGAGCACCCGCCTCCACTGCTAATAAGGTCAACTAAGTAACAGAAGCTGTCAGCTATTTCTAGGAAGTCACTAACACATTTGAAATACTCTATTACACATGTGTTCTTGGTGTCTCATCCAGAAGTTAACATTTTCAAAACCACACCTACTAATTCTCACAGTACAATAATATTAATGACACTCAATTAGTAAACCTAAATCTTGTTAAACCAATTAGTCCTTTCAAGTCTACTGCTATTTATTATGAACACTAATAAACCTACTATGTGTAAATAACTGTTCTAATTGTAAATCGTTTTAATTAATTAATTAATTAATTATTCCTTTGAAGTCAACAGCTGCTATTAACATTAAGAACAACTACTGCACATAACTTTTGTAATTGTCAATTGTATTAATTAATTACATTAATTAACAACAATTAAATCTGCAGCTGTTAATAAACACTGATTGTAACTAACTAATCCAGTTGTACACCAAGCCAATTATTAATTCTTTCTGTACAACTGCTGGAAGCTTTCTCAATGACTACACCATATTCACTTCCAGTAATGGCAATACAGCTGAACAGATGAGTTATTATTGAAGTGGCTGCTCAGAGACTATGAGTTCAAATCCACCATTGTCATTTTGCTGTGTTTCTGAGTAGAGTTCCCTAGATGAGTAATTACCAGATCACCTGGATATCTCAAACTCTAATTATTTCAGTATACCTTGTCAATGGTATCTGGACCAT
The DNA here is from genome assembly GCF_006345805.1 of Octopus sinensis. Lineage (NCBI taxonomy): Eukaryota > Metazoa > Mollusca > Cephalopoda > Octopoda > Octopodidae > Octopus > Octopus sinensis. The sequence continues at coordinate 163,755,874 of NC_042998.1, forward strand.
AGTTCTGATTATGAGCTGTTGTGTTGTTGCTGTGTTATGTTTTGTTTAGCCCTAGCTCAGCCTGACTGAGCTGGCATATGACTGAGGGCATTCTAGCTATGACCATCCTATCTTTACAGACAGCATAACTATGGCTATTTTATGTAAAATATCCTATGTTTTTTTGAAGATCGCAAGCTGTACTATGGGGGAGGTTTAGCTACTGTTTCTAGGTCAAACAATCATGTATCAGGCTCTTTCATTGCTTCATTGCCTGCCTAGCTGATATCATCATCCTTTAACATCTATTTTCCATCACCCATCAATTTCAGTCAAATTTAATTAATATATAACATCTGTTTTCCATGCTGGCATGGGTTGTGCAGTTTGACCAGGGCTGGCTAGCAGAAGAGCTGCACTACATTCCAGTCTAATTTGACTTGATTTCTACAGATGGTTGGATATCCTTCCTAACACCAATCACTTTACAGTGTGTGTTGGGTGCTTTTAACAGGGAACCAGCACGAATATATGCACAACATTCCATTCTATTCAGCTGTTTTCAATCTTCTCTGCTGGTTAAACTATCTTACATATACCGGTTTACTTATACGGGCCAGTTGGAGAGGGCTTCACACGAGAATTTGCCCTGGCTTTCAGCCCTTCCCATGCTAAATTCTTCATGTGCTGTCAACCACTTGAATATCTTTGACCACAAAACTTCTTCCACTTTTAATTTGTATTCTCTTAGAGTCAAGGAGAAGCAAAAAGCAGTAAAAGGTCTGCAAATTTTGAATATAGCATGAATTCTTGTGATCTGATAGCTGTTCCCATATTTGGAAATGTTAGCAATTGGATCATTCCTTCCTTCCATTATTTTCAATCAAGACGGATGTTTCACTGATCAGGTGAGATCAACATTTGATCATGAGCACTTTCCAGGATGATATACATATATATATATCACATATATATATATATGGCCCAGTGGTTAGGGCAGCAGACTCACGGTTTCGATTCCCAGACCGGGCGTTGTGAGTGTTTATTGAGCGTAAACACCTAAAGTTCCACGACGCTCCGGCAGGGGGGGGGGGGGATCCCTGCTGTACTCTTTCACCACAACTTTCTCTCACTCTTTCTTTTGTTGGTCTGCTCGCTTAGCCAGCGGGGTGACCAGCGATGTGTAGCAACATCTGATGGCCTGGTCAATCACGTGATCACGTGATATATATCCTATTTATTGATGACTTATGAAAGGCAAACTGTCTTAATACTACATAAATAATATTTTCATAAACAAACCCAAAGGCTTAGCAAGTTACGGAGAGAAAGCTACTATGGAAGACTCATAGTATAATAACTGTATAATATATATCATAATGATATTTATTCTCTGATTTGAAGCGACAGTTTTTGTTTAAATATAAATAAATGACTGAAAATGATGAACTAACCTCAGGCTGAATTGAACTCACAAATAAACGCTTACACGGTTCCTTGTGAATCTGATTAGCCAAATGTCACCCATCAATTTCGGTCAAATTTAGTTGATATATACTTAAACTGTCTTAACCCTTTCATTACCAAGCCAGCTGAAACTGACTCTGGCTCTGAGTACAAATGTCTCGTTTTCATAAGTTTTGAATTATAATCTGCCACCAAACCTTAGTCACAATTTATGTTCCTAACACTAGCTGAATGAAAACTAAGTTATTTTATTAAATTTTTTGTTATATTTAAAATAATTGAAAGAAATACAGAGCATCTCAAAATAAATACAGTAACAAAAGGGTTAATACTACATAAATAATATCTTTATAAACAAACCCAAAAGGCTTTGCAAGTTATGGAGAGAAAGCTATTATGGAAAACTCATTGTATAATAACTATATAATATATATCATACTCATAGTATGATATATATTATACAGTTATTATACAATGAGCCTTCCATAGTAGCTTCCTCTGCATAACTTGCAAAGCCTTTTGGGTTTGTCTATCAAAATATTATTTATATATACATTTATAATTGTCATCATCATTCTTTTAACATCCATTTTTCCATGCTTGCATGGGTTAGGTGGAAAGTATTGTGGCAGATTTTCCATAGCTGGATGCCTTTCATCTTACAAATCCTTACCTAGAAGAAACAAGATAATATTTCCCCTTGAATGATATTGCTTGTATGAGTGACAATCATTTCCAACAATCATGCTGCATAAAGACAAAGAGACACAGACATAAACCCATTCAAATATGCATGCATGTTGTGTGTGTGTGTACATCATCATCATTTAACATCCATTGTCCATGCTGGCATGGGTTGGACAGTTTGACCAGAGCTAGCTCCATCAGGCTCCTGTCTGATTTGGCATGGTTTCTACAACTGGATACCCTTCCTAAAGCCAACCATTATACGGAGTGTGCTGGATGCTTTTGCATGGCCCCACACAGGCGATTTTACATGGCACTGCATGGGTGCTCTTACATGGTACTGCACAAGGGCTTTTACATAGCACCTCACCAGCACTTTTACATGACACCACACAGGCACTTTTACATAGCACCACCACAAGTGCTTTTTATGTGACACCAGCACAGGACCCTTGCAGGTCAATCCTCTTCATCAGGGAGAGTAATCTTAACACTTCTGCTGTGAAGCACAGGTCTTCTTGAGTACAGCAAGGCACCAGGCATCCCAGTCCTTTGTCATCTTGCATTAAAAGGTTCAGCATCCTGAAGTCATATATATATATGTATATATATATATATATATATATATATACTCACACACATATACAGTGGGCTTCTCTCAGTTTCTATGTACCAAATACACTCACAAAGATTTTGTCACTCAAAGGCTATAGTAGAAGACACTTGCCCAAGGTGCCATACAAAGGGACTGAACCCCAAAACCACATGGTAGGAATACAAGTTTCTCAACCACACACCCATGCCTGCACCTACTATATGTGTGTGTGTGTGTCTAAATACACCCGCCCATCTTACCTATCTAGCAGTCATTTTCTGCTCCATTTACAAACGTGGCATTCTCTCATTTATAACTACAAGATATATTTCATAACACAATATACAAATTTACATAATTATAAATATTCAGCTTACAGTTATTATAACACTCGTAGCATGTCACTGATAAAGAAACCCTTTGAAGAAATCAAGAATTCAAACAAAAATATTAGTGTTTCTCTTTTCCCTTTCATCATTATGTGTAAAACACATGGAACTGTAATATTTATAGTACCTTTTATAGTAATTTGAGAAGACTGAATAGCAGGTACTCTGCATTATAATTGGTAATGCGGTCACCCAACAGTGAGTCTGATGCACTTTTCTGTCTCAAATTGGTGCTTATAATGTTTACTATCTTTATATGATACATATTCCTCTTACGTTAGAAGATTAGGGGGTACAAGTGAGATGTGTGTAGTTATTAGAAATCTTGGAAAGCTGGAATTTACTCTAAGAATATATTAAAGGTATAAGAATTCCATAGTTGTGGCAATTATCAGAATGATTGAATGAGCTTATATGTTATTTGGTAACGAATTTTGGCAAATAATTGTTATGTCTATGGTGAAAAGTGGTGATGTTGCAGCTTCAAGTAGCTACTAAGTACAGCTAACAAATCTGAAAGATCAAAGTTCATTGTGAAAATGGTAAAACAGAGCTGGTACTACCATTTGAGAAGTTGAGGCATGTTAGCTGTCAGTTACGAAAAAGTTTCTAACTAGTCAGAAAAAAAAAACTCGTTTTAAATTGTAATGTTTCTACACTCCATTTGGCTTTCATTCTTCATTCCTTTCTAGTTGCTACATTAGTGCTGGTACGAAGCAACAAGAGGTGCATCTACACAGTTGATTGGCCTGCTAGATCATCATTTATTTATCATTATGGCCAGGTTCCAACTCGGGCTACAGTAACAACTTCTTGGTCCATCATCACTGCCTCGAGGTTCTGGAAACATTGTAGGCCAGTGTCTGCCATCAAGTTGCCAATGACATTTTCCTCTTCTTACTTCACCATGAAATGGGTTCAACAAGACTAATTTGAATGCTTCCTCTACAGAGTGACACACACAGTAACCAGATGCTCACAGCTGTCTTTACCTGATCTTCTCACTAACTTTCGGCTGGTCTCCCTAAAGGCATTCATTTTGCCATATGTTGCCGTTTCACATTTAGGGCCATTTGTAGCATCCGTGTGTAGCATCCATGTAGCCCGTTTGACAATATTTGTGTCAGTGTCTATGTTTCACAGCTATATAATAGCACTAATTTGACAGTTGCAATGAACAGCTTGATTTTGATCAATTAACGCCTACTTTTCCCTGCTGGTATGGGTCAGATGGAATTTGTCGAGGCAGATTTTCTATGAATGGATGCCATTTCTATTGCCAACCCTCACTTGTTTCCAAGCAAGCTAATATTTCCCTTTGGCCAGATAAGGTTTTTTACAGAGAACTGGGAACATTACTTGTATGACAGTGATGATCATTTGCATCATGTAATGTGAAGACCTGGGTACATAAATACATATATGTATATGATGGGCTTCTTCCAGTTTCTGTCTACCAAATCTACTTACTAGGCTTTGGTTAATCTGGGGCTATAGAAGAAGTGACACTTGCATAGAGCAGCCAAATCTCCCTCAAATCACTCAGACTAATTTCTTTAAAAAAATGGAAAAGTAGAACATATTAGATGCACCATGTTTGAAAATGATGAGTTAGTAACAACTAGAATGTATTTGGTTGTATGCCTGTTAAATCTGCGCTGTCCTTTTACATATCTATATGTTACTACCATTTCACATTTAGGGCCTTTCATAGCATCCTTTTAGCCTGTTTAATAATTCATACCATGCATATTAATCCCAAACATTGTTATCTCTCCTTTGTCTATCAACCAATGCCTTGTATTTCCTGCTACCTTTTCATCTCACTAGAGGATTCATCAACCTGCTAGGAAAAGTAGCCAAATTCCTTTCATATTACACCCTGTTGTCTTTAAAAATGGAAGTGCTATAGTGGATCTGTAGATGATGCAGTCTGAGATACATTTTGCCTGAAAAAAAAAGAAGAGATGGCCATAGTTTTGTTCCTTTGGGGATGACCTGATAAACGTTTCCTGTTTCTTTTTTGAGTTTGGTCTGGAGGAAAGAACTGTGTTCATGGCTTTTGCTGTCTCTCCACCACTGGTGAGATTGAGATTGATATAAACACATGCTGAGAGGGATTTCTAGAGAGACCATATTCTGAGAAGGAAAGACTGGTCATAGTTGATAGTGTAGGACTTATGTGAGTCAATGTAATATAAGTTGTAAAAGAAAAGACAAAGGAGTTGGGAATTCTTGAAAGCAGGTGGCATAAGACAAACCAGCTTTAAGGAAGTAGAGGCCAATACTACTATGGTAGAAAAAGCAGAGAAAGAAAGAACGATGAGAATGTGTTTGTGGACCAGGTGTTGGTATCTGGTGAATGACTTCATGCCAGTCAGTCTCTTGGTCTTCCTTGAAATGCAGGTCTAAGATGCCTGCATGTGTAACCACAGTGCTGTCCCAGATATGGGTGTAGTATTCCATTGTGAATCTCATTTGAGCTTTGTAGAGGGTTGGTAGTTTTTGGGTGCTGATGTGTTTTCTAGTTCTGAATAGGTAGACCAGTCTTTGCCATGTGTGTTCATCAGGAAAAATCTTCAACAATGGTGAGATCCGGTGTTTACTGCAGTCTTGAGGACTTTTGTTGTGTCATGTTCCAGTTTAGCAGGTACAAAGGGTCTCTATGTTTTTTTAATATTTGTAGTGATTGTGAATGGATCAAAAATATTAGAATTCCAATTCATTGGTAGTGAGTTCATATCTACTTCAGACAATATGTATTTGTTAGGCACCTAACTGGCAGAATTATTAGACCCTAGGAAAAAAAAACTTGTAGTAGTTGTTCCATTTTCTGTTTTGTGATTAAATCTCTGTTAAGTCAAGTTTGCCTTTCTTGTTGGCTCAGTAAAATAAATTACCTGTTCAGATTAATGAGTTGGCAGAATTGTTAGAGCTGCCTTAAATAGGATGCTTTATGGTCATTAGCGTTGCCAATGTGTTTACCACCCTTAAAATTGCTATTCTCCCCCCCCCTACCCATCCAAGCCTCCATACAGACTTATACAACAGACTTAGAAGTATTGCCCCCTCACCTACCATCTCCCTACTCCCTAACTGTGCTGCTGTTTATTATATGAGTTTTTATCTCTCAGTGTTCTGAGTTCTTGAGCACCTTCACCATGGTTCGCTCCATTGCAAGAATTTGGGCCTGGTCTGTCTTTGAGTATAGTGTCCTCCTTTTCCCCATCAGTCTCAGAGCCCCACAAAAATAAATAAATAGAATAAAAAAGAGGGCAGAAGTCATGACACTGCCTTTCACTCATTGACGAAGCTATAAAAAGATATAGATGCATTCTTAATTCCGTATGTTTTAGCTCACCTGGTTTTGTTAACCCCTAAGCATTCAAACTACTCTGTCAAATGTAATGCTCTTTCATTCACATTGTTTTGAATTAATCATGTAATATCTTGTAGCTTTGAGATTTTGATGATGTGATTGTTTACATTTTGAATGACATTGTTGAGTAGGTGTGAGAGGCCAGATGTGGCCGGTTTGAACATAAAACAGTTGGAACATTTTAGGCCAGATATGGCCTGTTTAAATGCTAAAGGGCTAGAGTTGATTTATTGGCTGATTGATTGACTGAACAATTGATAGTCAGATGTTTGATTAGTTAATTGTTTAAATGTTAAAGAATTGACTAAATAATTATGATGATGATTTCAGATTTTGGCACAAGGCCAGCAATTTCGAGGGTGTGTGTAAGTCAATTACCTCAACTCCAGTATTCAACTGGTACTTATTTTATTGACCCCTAAAAAGACAAAAGGCTAGGTCGACCTCAGCAGTATTTGAACTCGGAATGTTAAGACAGACGAAATGCTGCTATGCCTTTTGCCCAGCGCAGTAACAATTCTGCCATCTTGCTGCTTTAATCATAATAATAATAATATTAATAATAATAATAATAATAATCTAGATGAATTATCTCATTGAAGACAATGTGTGAATGTTCTACTTTTGCCAAAGGAGCTGCACAAATGATTTGTTTACAGTGATCAAATGTTCATGCCACACATTAGCTCACTCTCTCATCATCATCACCATCATCATTTAACGTCCGCTTTCCATGCTAGCATGTGTTGGACGATTTGACTGGGGATTGGTGAATCAGATGGCTGCACCAGGCTCCAATCTGATCTGGCAGAGTTTCTACAGCTAGATGCCCTTTCTAACGCCAGCCACTCCAAGAGTGTAGTGGGTGCTTTTACATGCCACCGGCACAAGGGCCAGTCAGGGGCTACTGGCAACGACCTCGCTCAGATGGTGTTTTTTACGTGCCACTTGCACAGGAGTCAGTCCAGTGGCACTGGCAACGACCTCGCTTGATTATTTTGTTCACATGTCACCGGCACAAGTGCCAGTAAGGCGACGCTGGTAACGATCACGCTCAAATGGTGCTTAAATAATAATAATAATAATAATAATAGTAATAATAATAATAATAATAATAAAAGAAGCGAAATAAAACCAGTACGTGTATTTATCATTGGTATAATAACCCTCCCAAGATATCAGATCTAGGAATGTTACTTGCAATACAATGGTACTTTGTTCTGTGTGTAATCAAACACGATTCTGTTGAATGCTGCTAATTCAAATGACGATCTTTATGAGATTTAGAGCACCCTTTGGATAACATATATCATAAATCACACACTGTTCTTTTGATAAATATTCTAGGGTAGCTTATAATCCTTTCTACTATAGGCACAAGGCCTGAAATTTTGTGGGAGGGGACTAGTCTATTACATCGACCTCAGTGTTTCAGTGGTACTTAATTTACCGATACCAAAAGAATGAAAGGCAAAGTCGACCTCCGCGGAATTTGAACTTAGAAGGTAAAAATGGACGAAATGCCGCTAAGCATTTTGCCCCGAGGGATAACGATTCTTCCAGCTTGCCTCCTTTAGGGTACCTAACAATAACAATGGACATCTGTCACTTTCAGTGTAGAGCTTTCAGTTGTCCGATCACTGAACTACCTGGCCATTGAATTTGTGTGTAAATGAGTTAACATTTCTCGGGTACAAGTACCCTTAACATAATTCTTGAATGGATTCAGCTCGATCCAAGTGTGAAAAAAATTTCACAATTAAATTTTAACTGCAACCCATCTAGGTACAAAATTCCGTTTATCTAATTTTCACTCAGTAGGCGTGGTTCGACCCGTGGTTATTTGGTAAAAAGAAAAGAAAAACTCTCATCCAAGATTCCACACTCTGTGATAGAACCCGGACCAGACGATTTCGAAGCCATGCCGTGTTCACTATCAATCTATCGGTTTCATTTACATTGAAAGTCCTAGTGTTAAAGCATACTATCAAAGGGAAATAACTGCTACATTTGTATTTTGAGTTACTTCCCTTAGATTTTTTTTGGGGGGGGAAAAAACCCCAAAAAAGCTTTTTGTTTTGTTGCCAATAAGTTTGTTTATATTGATTCTGATAAAAATGGGCTTCCTTTTATTTATGTGCTTTATTTTTACTGCTCTCCTATTCAGAGGGTTCTCGAATATACATTAAAAAATACATATCTTTTTCTGGGTATGTGTGTACCTTGGACTACATTGGTTGCTATTTCTGGAAGGTAAAATAAAGAGTAGAATTTCCAGTGTTATAAAACTGTTGTGGAACATTTCAATCATAGTAGCCCTTGTGTAAAACTTTGGCTGAGAAGTTTGCCTTACAAACATGTGGTTCTCAGCACTTTGAGCAAACCTATGCTATTGTTGCCCCAGGGTGACTGGAATTATCCTGGTTAGAATTTTGCATGTGTAAACTGCGTGCTTGCTATATACTTCTGTGCCTTTTCCAACTTTATTTACTTTGTTTAGGTATAATTTTTGACTTGTATAGACTCCTAACCACTTTTCGTATATATATATATATATATATATACACACACACACACACACATGTGTTTGTATATATTTTTATGCATATCAGAATAAATCTGTTTTGTGTTAAAAAATAATTTCCTACATATATATTGCCAGCATAAGTAACAAATTGAGATAAGCACTGTGGTGGGTGTTGCTAAGATTAAAATCCCAGAAAGTGGTACGCCAGTATGGCTGCGATCTAATTTCTGAAACTAGTAAAAAAACACAATAAAATGAAATACAAACATAAGCACTTACACGCACAGATACTTGTGTAAAGTCTAATCTAACATGTTTAAGTGTACTTGGACATGCAAAGACCTTTCGCTACAGAAATAATCTTGGGAAAAATTTCTCGTCTTAGACAGAAAGGGTGAAAACACACTGGGCTGTGAATGATGCTCTGCTGTACAGGTAATGTCAGTGTGCATATACATCAGAATGTAAATAATCTGAGAGAAAAACTAGGTATGCGAGGCACCAGATGTAGTGTGCAAGAGAGAAGATTACGCTGGTATGGCCATGTTATTCATATGGACAAGAACATAGCATCAAGAAGTGCTGATCTCTAATTGTGGAAGGGGTAGACCCAGAAAAATGTGAGATGAAGCAATGAGAAAAAAATCGTCAGATGTTGGGCCTCCCAGAGGGGAAAACAAAGGACCAAAACTTCTGGTGGTTTGCTGTGCTTGAGAAGGGACGTCAAGCTAAGTAAAATTGTGGTTGTCCTTGCATATAGGCATGTCCCCTACGTCCCTCTTCAGCTGAGTGATCCTAATCTTGCAGGCTCATGGATGCTGGTGCCTTTTAAAAGCATTTGCACTGGTGCTATGTAAAATGAAGAATAAAAGAACCAAGGTATTACCAATGATATTTTGGTTCAAATCCATTCACAATAAAAATAAAGCAAAATTCACTCAGTTTGATATTGTGGATTTCTAGCTATCGATATTGGAATCACTGTCACATAATACATTAGAGTTTGCATGTTCATTTACAACCATAGATGAGCAAGAAATACAGGTCATTATCCACAGACATAAGACATTGTTATTTAGTAACAGGTCTGTTTGGACCAAAAAAGATAACCAATGTGAACTATTCGATGTCCCAATGGGTTCATCATATGATAGCATGGACATATGTGATTTAGTTGGTTTATATGTATTAGACCATCTTAATTCGAAATTCCTCATCCATAGCATCAGTATATACTGCTACAACGCTTTAGCAGTATCACACAATTGTAATGGCCACACTATGGATTCCTTTAGAAAGCAATTTACTTCTACCTTCAAGTTTTTAGGATTTAATATACCTAGCAATACCAACCTAACTAAAACTGACTCTGTAAAAGTTTACTTAGATCTCAGAATCAATTCACGCAGTCTATTCCACAAGAATAACAAGAACCTTAAATATATTAATAAACACTCTTGTCACCCACCTATTGTATTTAAAAATTTTATTCCAAATATTAGCTGTGGGATCGCATGTCTTTCTTCTAAAAACTTTTCAAAAAGGCTGCACCATATTATAATAAGGTCTTTACTGATAAAATCTTCTATGACACCCTCACCTTTTCTATCATCTAGTCATAAGGGTTTATGGTTCGCCACCCACTTTGTCCCTTACTGTTTGGACAAATAAATGTAGGTTGGAGATTATTGCACTTAGTAGATATCCACTTCTTTACAACCCAGAGATACTATAAAATCTTTAACAGACATGCAATAAAAGTTACCTTTTCTTGTTTCCCTAATGTTAAGTCATATATCAATAAAGAACGGATGACTCAAGCCTGCCTTGGATGCACATGTAGGGACAAATCTAAATGTTCTCTAGGACAGAAGTGCAATATATCTTCCATTGTTTATGAAGCACAGGTTTCAGCAAATTACAACAATGGTCATGCAAATATCAGAGCTGTGGAAGGAAAATTTAAATCTAAATATAACAACCATCTTTTGAGTTTTAGGCACCATGATAAGAGACCTTCAATAACTGTTTCAGCTTTAATCTGAAAACTTAAAAATGAAGGGGCCAATTTCAACTTGAAATGGAAAATCCTCTCCAAATCCAGACCCTATATTAATCAGTCCAAAAAAATGTTCAGTATGTTCTTTTATATGTTCCTGCTGGCTGAAGCTGGGAAGGGAAACCTATGACATCTAGAAATTAAAATTTAAAACAAATTTAACAGCTTTACATATTATTAAATAACTCTTTCACAATATGACATAAATTTCTACTTCAAGACTACAGTTTATTCCAGTATATTCTTATTGACTATTTAAAAATGAATCTGTAAAAAGTAAAACCATTGTTAGACTACATTATCTTCGTTGAACATTACAGTTCATTTTTACTTAAGTAGACTTATGTCACTGTGATAACCATCCAAAAGAATTGTAACAGTCTACGGAATCACCATCAAATTATATATGCTGTTTTAGTTTAATTTGGATCATCCATTGTCAGAGCGTGTCTTAAGAGAAAAATTGAGTATTAAGGGTATAAGATGTAGTATACAAGAGAGAAGATTGTGCTGGTATGGCCATGTGGTGCATATGGATGAGGACAGCTGCATAAAGAAGTACCAATCTAACTGTAGAGGAAACATATGGAAGAGGTAGACCCAGGAAGACATGGGATGAGATGATAAAATATGGTCTTCAGATTTTGAGTCTCACAGAGGTGATGACAGGTGACTGAGACTTTTGGCGATTTGCTGTGCTTCAGAAGACACGTTAGGCTATGTGAAACTGTAGTCACAGACAGTGCCAGTGACATATAATAGGTGCCCATACCAGTGACACATAAAAGGCACCAGGTACACTCTGAGGAGCAAGGGTATCCAACCACAGAAACTAAGCCAAACTAGACTGGAGCCTGGTGCAGTTCTCTGGCTTACCAATTCAAGTCAAACCATCTAACCCATGCCAGCATGGAAAAGGGAAGCTAAATGATGATGACGATGATTGTCATCTGTTTTATTGTGTGAAACAAATTGTTGTTTTATTAGTATATTGGATCTAGTTTTGTAATCTCTGAACAGAATAAAGGTTTCAGAAATAGACTGTTTAAAAATGTAGCAGATCTATACTGTAATTTGAACTTGGAACTTTTTAGTTACCAAACACAAATAGTTGTAAACAGTATTTTGTCTTATCAGTAAAAATTTGATTAATGGTTTTCTTTATAAACAAGTAGGAATTTTGGGAATCTGATCAACAACTTACATTTATGAAGTCAACACAAATCAGTAAAATCAGATTTGTCATTTGCAACCAATAATTGGTGATATGTAGCAGAAAAATTTGAAGTAAAAGCAGAGTGGATCTGATGGAGATAGAGGAGAAATGCAGAGATTCAACAGATTCAACCTAGAGTCTGTGTAAGAAGGTATGAATTCGTTGTGTGGTTGCTTGACCTCCTAGAAATAGCAGCTACATTTTCCTCAAGCCACACTCACTATTGCCTTAGAGAGAAAAAGAGAACACATTGAAAAATGTAGTCCTATGTAAATTATGCCTGAAAAGAAAATGGAATGGAATAGTCCTGGAGAAAATTCCTTTGCTCATGAGTTAATTCAATTTGGACTGACCTGAGGCTAAACTAAAACACAAACAATATGTATGTGTCTAATAAATCAGATTTATCTTCAAAGCACCATTTGAGCGTGGCCATTTGAGCGTGGCCATTTGAGCGTGGCCATTGCCAGTACCGCCTGAGTGGCACGTAAAAGCACCCACTACACTCTCGGAGTGGTTGGCGTTAGGAAGGGTATCCTGCTGTAGAAACTCTGCCAGATCAGATTGGAGCCTGGTGCAGCCATCTGGTTCACCAGACCTCAGTCAAATCATCCAACCCATGCTAGCATGGAAAGCGGACGTTAAATGATGATGATGACAATGATGATTATCACTCCTGTTGATTTCGATGTATGAGTTTTTGAAGGAAAAGATTAAGAAAAGAAAAAAAAAAGGGTTTAAAAAGAAGCTGCATGTATTTGCAGTGTATGCTTGAGTATAATTTGAGTCCAGGTTGGGGTTTTGCTACGAAGTCACAGTGGAGACAATGATGATTTTGATTTTACTTGGAATTGGACAAATGTGTCTGTTGATTGGAGAATATCATTCTTTTATTGTTCTGTTTCTTCAACTCAAATTGTTTGGATGCTTCATGTCACATTCTGTGCCACTTTGATCAATCCCGGCAATAACTTTCCCAAGATTTTAAGTTAAGCTGTAAGGCTTTTAGCGATTGTTTCAACTTAGCAGGGTCTTCTTTTACCAACAAATCTCTCATCTTGTTGGCCATACAAAAGAATTTTCAGAATGCAGTCTTTTTTGCATTCAAACATGTCCTGCCAATCTGCAGTGAATTCTCAGTTGACTACATTAATAATAATAATTAGAAGAAGGATGAGGAGGAGGCGTAGAAGGCCTGAAATTTCAGTGGAAGGGTTATGTTGATTACATTGACCCCAGTATTTTGTTAGCACTTAATTTATCAACCCCTAAAGGATGAAATGCTAAGTCAACCATGGCAGAATTTGAACTCAGAATGTAAAGACAAATGAAATACTGCTAAGTATTTCACCTAGCATGCTAAAGATTCCGCCAGCTCATTGCCTTAATAAGAAGAAAAATCCTTTCTACTAAAAGCACAAGGCCTGAAGTTTTGGGGGAGGGGACGAGTTGATAACATCGACCCCAGTGTTCAACTGGTACTTATTTCATCAACCCTAAAAGGATAAAAGGCAAAGTCGACCTCAGCAGAATTTAATAATAATGATGATAATAATAATAATAATAATTCTTTCCATGATAGACACAAGGCCTGAAATTTTTGTGGAGTTGGGGAATGGGGGGACATGTTGATTGCATCAACTCTAGTGCTCAACAGGTACTTATTTTAATGACCCTGAAAGGACGAAAGGTAAAGTTGACTTCAGTGGTATTTGAACTCAGAATGTAAAGTCAGAAGAAATGCCACTAAGCATTTTGTTCAACATAATTGTAAGAAATTCAAGGAAAAGATATTAGCTGATTAAATCAACCTCAATCCTTCATTGATTCTATAAGGTTGTCCCAAAAGTTCGTAGAAAGTCTTGGAAAATAATGGTCTTTATTTTGAGGAATAATTTTTGTTAGTACTTGGCGAGTGAAAATTCAATTTTCGCAAGTGTTTACGAACTTTTGGGACAACCTAATACTTTTTTTTATCAATCATGGAGTGGAAGTGAAAGGCAAAATTGGCCTCAGCAGAATTGAATCAGGCAAGCCTTTGATCAAAAGCCTTCCAGCTGTGATCCTCCCATCTGTTTTGCAGAATATCTGAGACTACAATACCTAATATGGCCTCTCTTGTTTAAGATAATGAAGTTTGATTTGAAGGACATTTGGCTTCTCTTTCTTTCTGGTTGCGTAATTTATATAGAGACTCCATCATGAAGTTTTAGCAGGATCTAGCTAGGTTTTTACCAAGAAGCTATCTTAACTACTCCCTTCTTCTTCATGTGGTTTTCCAAAGTTTTCTTTTTTTTTATACTTCTTATCTCACCTATTGTGATGGCACATTGGCTTAGTGGTTAGGGTGTTGGACTCATGATCGTAAGATTGTGGTTTCAATTCCTGGATCAGGCAGTGTATTATGTTCTTGAGTAAAATACTTCATTTCACATTTTTCCAGTCCACTCAGCTGACCAAGGTGAGTGAGTTATCTTGCAATGGACCAGCATCCCATCCAGGTGGAGAATATATATACACCACAGAAGCCAGGAAACTGGCCTTAAGAATCTATATGACTCAAGAAGGAGCTTTACCCTTTTATTTCACCTTTTGTCTAATATTTTTGCTTTTTTTTTGTTTTGGTTTTGGTTTTCCTTTTAAGTGGATTTTATCTGTTCTTTCTTCTGTATTTTTTAACACATCTCTCTTAATGTTCTTTCTCATTTTTCTCTCTGGCTGTTTCTCATTATCTTTCTTTCTCCTTTAATTTCACTTTCTCTCTCTCTCTAGTCACATCAGACTTCACTTTTTTCTTAACCTCTTTTTCCCTTCTACATGTCTTCTCTCTCTCTCTCTCTCTCCTCTCTCTCTCTCTCTTCTTCTCTCTCTCTCTCTCTCTCTCTCTCTTTCTCCCTCTCTCACCCAACTATAACCCTTTCACTCACTTCCCATTCTCTCTCACACTTTACTTTCCATTTCCTCTTCCCTCACCAGCTTCTGTCTTGGACTGCCCTTTCTCATCACTTTGATTTCCACTCTCCACATTTCCTTTTACTTTATACTTTTAATCTCTCTCTCTCTCTCTCTCTCTCTCTCTCTCTCTCCTCTCTTACTTCTTCTTTTCTCTCTCTCTCTTTCTCTCCCCCCCCTTCTTCTTTCTTACCCCTTTCTTTCTCCCCACATCTCTTTATTCCATCTCCATTTTCTTGACCGCCCTCTTTCTCTTTCTCTCTTTCCTCTCTCCTTACCAGAATGATTACTCATGCATAATAACAACAACAATAATAATAATTTTTCCCTCAGAACTATCTCTCTTCTGTCTGTAGACGAACACAATGCCCAGAGCTTACTTCTATCTGATGACAGTTTGAATGCTGCTGCCCCTCTGCCGAAATTAATGAACATATTTTTGCCCCTCACCAACCCCTTACCAACCAGCATGTAATTTCTAAAAGATTCCACCACGGGCCACTGTTCTCACTTTAATCGTATCCATTGGACCTCCTCTGTAATTTGCCAAATTGAATTTGTCCAATATCTCCTCTCATCATCAGCACCTCCCTTACTATCAACCATCCTACACCACTGTCCCCTCTGCTTACCCACCCACCCACCCATCCACCACTATCACTGCTGCTATTACCATATTCTCTGGTCTTCTCTGTCCCTGCCCTAACATCTATCACTGCTCATCATCACTATCACACACATCACCACTACCCTCTTACTTACTGCTGCTTTCTACATCGTAATAGTAATAATAATAATAATAATCTTCATCGTTGTCATCATTGTCGTCATCACTGCCTCCACCATTTATACTGCTACCTCTGCTACACTCCTTCACTACATTCCAGTCTCTTTGCCATCAAAGAAGGAAACTATAATGATTGAGTACCATCCCCCCACACACTCTCTCTCTCTCTCTCTCCTCTCTCTCTCTCTCTCTTATACTGTATACACACATACACACCTATACTTTTGTGTGTGTGTGTGTGTGTACACATATATCTCCTATCATCCAGCCACAGAAACCATGCCAAATCAGGCTGGAACTTGGTGTAGCTCTCCAACATACCAGTTCCAGTCAAACCATCATGGAAAAGAGACTTTAAATGATGATGAGATGGATCATCATCATCATCATCATCATCATCGTTTAATATCCATTTTCCATGCCAGCATGGGTTGGATGGTTCGACCGGGTTCTGGGAAGCCAGGAGGCTGCGCCAGGCTCCAGTCTGATCTGGCAGTGTTTCTACAGCTGGATGCCCTTCCTAACGCCAACCACTCCGTGAGTGTAGTGGGTGCTTTTTACGTGCCACCGGCACAGGGGCCAGAGGAGGCTGGAAAACGGCCACGCTTGGTTGGTGCTTTTTACATGTCACTGACACGGACGCCAATCAGGTGGCGTTGGCATCAACCATGTTTGGATGGTGCTTTTTACGTGCCACCAGCACGGGTATCTTAGCTACAATTTCCATTTGATTTTTATTTTGATGTTGGTGTTGACATACTTGACTCAACAGGTTTCCTCAAGAACAGCCAGTCACTCCACAATAGATAGATAATTAGATAGACAGACAGAGAATGTAAGAATAATCTTACATACACATACACATGTATATATACTGCTTTTAATCAGAAGTTACAAAGTGACTTAAGAGCTGAAAGTTTCATGTAGGACACTCATTTCTGGTGATTAATAATATTAGTAATAATCCTGTCTTTTATTGGAACAAGGAATGAAATTTTGGGGCAGGGGACTAGTCTATTGCAACATCCTCAGTCCTTGACTAGTACTTAATTTATAGACCCCTATATGGATGAAAGACAAAGCCAACCTTGGTGGAGTTTGAACTCAGAATGTAAGACAGATGAAATGCAACAAATCATTTTGTCCATTACACTAATGGATCTGCCAGCTTGCCCCTATATTAATAATAATAATCATCATGATTTCAAATTTTGGCACAAGGCCAGCAGTTCCAGGGGAGGTGGGTAAGTTTATTATATCGACCTCAGTGCTCAACTGGTACTCATTTTATTAACCCTGAAAGGCAGAATTTGAATTCAGAATGTGAAGTCATACAAAATGCCACTGAGCATTTTACCCGATGTCCTAACAATTCTGCCAGCTCACCACCTTAAGTATAATAATGATAATCCTTTCTGCTATAGGCACAAGGCTTGAAACTTCGAGAGAGGGAGATAGTTGATTACATTGACTCCAATGTACAACTGATACTTATTTTATCGACCTCCAAAAATGCAAACAATTTTACCAGCTCGCCTCCTTAATAATAATGATCCTTTCTAGTATAAGCACAAGGCCTGAAATTTTGGTGGAGGGGACATTTTTCCAGTCCACTCAGCTGACCAAGGTGAGTAATCCTGCAATGGACCAGCGTCCCATCCAGGTGAATATATATATATATATATATACACCACAGAAGCCAGGAAACTGGCTTTAAGAATCTATATGATTCAAGAAGGAGCTTTACCCTTTTATCTCACCCATTGTCTAATATTTTTTTTTTTGGTTTTGGCCTGAAACTTCGAGTGAAGTTATAATGAATATGTATGCGTGTGATTTGAGATTACTATTTCAAAGCAGAGGATGATACTCTGAGCACTCTGAATTACTGACTTACCTGTATTTGGTCAGGCAACAATAATGCCAGAGTTTCAATGGTACTTAATTTATTGACCTTCAAAGGATGAAAGGCAAAGTTACCCTCTCAGAAATTAAACTTAGAATGCAAAGATGGACAAAATACTGCTAAGCATTTCGCTTAGTGTGCTAATGATTCTGACAGCTCACTGCCAGTAATAATAATCATAATAATTTCTACTCTAGGAACAAGGCTTTGAAAATTTGGTGGGGAAGGGGGTTAGTCGATTAGATTGAACCAGTGTGTAACTGGTACTTATTTCATTGACCCCCGAAAGGATAAAAAGTAAAGTCAACCCCAGTGGAATTTGAACTCAGAATATGAAGATGGACAAAATGCTGCTAAGCATTTTGCTCAGTGTGCTAACAGTTCTGCCAGCTTGCCACTGATGATAATAATAATAATAATAATGATAATGATGATAATAATAATAATAAAGTTATTATGATCTTCTACTATAATAATACTCTTGTGTTTTTCTCTGTCACAATATATGAATGAGAAAAGAAGGGGTGATAGATGAATAAGGAAGGAAAGTGTGATGATAAACTGGTGGGATGGTAAACATTCAATGCCAGGAAGAAAAATCAAACAGCATTTCAACTCTGTATGTGCATGTACAAGGGATGTATGTGAACATTGACAAGTGTATTAATTTGATTTACCATCGATATTTTATACATAAGATACTACATATTAGCCATCATTTTTGATGATACAGGGCCATCTAGTAGTAATAATGAATTGCTAGTACCGCCTGACTCGCCCTCGTGCCAGTGGCACGTAAAAGCACCTGCTACACTCTTGGAGTGGTTGGCATTAGGAAGGGCATTCAGCTGTAGAAACTCTGCCAGATCAAATTGGAGCCTGATGCAGCCATCTGGTTCGCCACTCCTCAGTCAAATCGTCCGACCCATGCTAGCATGGAAAGCAAACGTTAAATGATGATGATGATGTGTGAGTGTGATTTGAGATTACTATTTCAAAGCTGAGGATGATACTCTGAGCACTCTGAATTACTGACTTGATTGTATTTGGTCAGGCAACAAGAATGCAAATGTCATCATCATCATCGTCGTTTAACATCCGCTTTCCATGCTGGCATGGTTTGCACTGTTTGACTGAGGGCTGGCAAGCCAGAAGGCTGTACCAGGCTCCAATCTGATCTGGCAAAGTTTCTACAGCTGTATGCCCTTCCTGATGCCAACTACTCCGAAAATATAGCGGGTGCTTTTACTTGCCACCGGCATGAGGGCCAGTCAGGTGGTACTGGCATCAGCCATGCTCAAATGGCGCTTTTTACATGCTACCAGCACAGGAGCCAGTCAGGCGGCACTGGCAACGACCACATTCGAATGGTGTTTTTTATGTGCCACCAGCACAGGAGCCAGTCAGGCGACTCTGGCAACAATCACGCTTGAATGGTGCTTTTTACATGCCACCATCATGGGAGCCAGTCAACAGCCCTGGCAACGATCATATATGCATATCTACATGCTTGTACAGAGTGTGTGTGAGTCTTTATATGCATGCTAGTTGTATTTTTATTTTAATATGCTTATGTGTATATACATATGTAGATAAGCATATGTATATATGTATGTGTGTATACATACATTATGTATGTGTGTATACATACATTATGTATGTGTGAATATAAAGATATGCAAAACTGTATTTTTTTGGTTTTGTGTTGGCTTTGATATATTTTTGAGTGTGTTTGTTGTCAATTCTTTTATTATATTCATTTATTTCTTTATTTTTCATATAATGTTTCCCATCACCTCTCCCACCTCACTCGTCTATTTTTGATTCCTTTGATATAATTTGTATACATATTTTTTTTAATTGTATTCTTCCAGTCTCTCTCTCTCTCTCACACACACACACACACACACATTTCCGTCTATTTTCAAAAATTCAGTGTTCTATTAATATTAAGCAATTTTGCAAACACCGCCACCACTACAAATACTACAACACTAAAGGTGTTGATGATGATGATGATGAACAGAAACTTTTTTTTCTTACCTGAAAATTTCATAAACACCATTGCCTGTAGCTGTCACTAAATTTGCCAATAATAATAATAATTTTATCATGATCATCACCATTATCATCATCCTCATTATTATTATTATTATTATTATTATTATTATTATTATTATTATTATCATCATTATTATCATCATCATCATCATCATCATCATCATCATCATCATTATTATTATTATTATTATTTGTTGTTATATTTTCCACTGATGGATTAATGCTTTTAATAGATGCAGTGCATATTAGAGTCTGTCCATTCTGTCTACTTATCTGCCTATCTATCTGTCTGTCTATCTATCTATCTATCTATCTATCTATCTATCTATCTATCTATCTATCTATCTATCTATCTATCTATATGTGTGTATATATATATATATATATATATATATATATATATATGCCTGTCTATCTGTTGTATTTGTATGTATTTATACATCTGTGTTTGTAACTCATAAATTATGTTTCTAGATCATAATAGCTGGTAGCCATGTAATATTTTTTGGGTTTCTTTTGTTGTTTTGAATGTTTATTAGCAATAAAGGGAAATGTGCTATTTCTACTTCTACAGATAATATGTCATTTTCATAGTGTGAATTTCATCCCTGTCTTCAACTTTTTCATATATATACATATATATATATATATATATGCATGCACAAGTGGCTGTGGAAAGTAGCTTGCTTACCAATCACTTGGTTCCAGGTTCAGTCCCACTGCATAGCACCTTGGGCAAGTGTCTTCTACTATAGCCTCAGGCTGACCAAAGCCTTGTGAGTGGATTTGGTAGACAGAAACTGAAAGAAGCCCATCATATATATATATCATATATGTGTGTGTGTGTGTGTGGTGGGGTATATATGTTTGTGTGTCTGTTTGTCCCACCATTGCTTGACAACCGATGTTGGTGTGTTTACATCCCCATAACTTAGCAGTTCGGTGAAAGAGACCGATAGAATAAGTACTATGTTTTCAAAGAATATGTCCTGGAGTCGATTTGTTTGGCTAAAGCCAGTGCTCCAGCATGGCCACAATCACATGACTGAAACAAATAAAAGAATAAAAGAAAAACAGAATGTATGTATATAGTTGAGTACAGAGCATTATGATTCATTCTGAAGCTTGTGGATATTGAGTACTACACCAGGTTATTAGTCTCACAATGCCTAGGTAATGTGTGTGTATATATACACACATACATATAGATAGATAGATAGATAGATAGAACAAGCACATACACACACATTCTTTTATTCTTTTACATGTTTCAGCTGGAGCACTACCTTAAGGGATTTTTAGTCAAACAGAGCTGGGGCTATAGTAGCATTGAAACTGAGCCTGGAAGTAAGTAATGGTGAAGCAAACTTCTTAACCACATAACCATGCTGCACCTACATGCACACATACACAAGTACACACACATAAACATATATGTACACATGTGTATATAATCATCCTATATAGTTATATAAGACTGTGCTGTAATTCAGCAATTTCAAGAATATAATGTATTGTGAGCGCGTGGGTATTGGTACCCAGTCAACTTCAAAATTTTGGTAATGACTTAAAAAGAACTTGAAATTAAAAGAATTAAAACCAAAACTATAATTTCTTAATGGCGGCGAGCTGGCAGAAACGTTAGCACGCCGGGCGAAATGCGTTGCCGTATTTCATCTGCCGTTACGTTCCGAGTTCAAATTCCGCCGAGGTCGACTTTGCCTTTCATCCTTCCAGGGTCGATAAATTAAGTACCAGTTACACACTGGGGTCAATGTAATCGACTTAATCCGTTTGTCTGTCCTTGTTTGTCTCCTCTGTGTTTAGCCCCTTGTGGGTAGTAAAGAAATATATAATTTCTTAATGAATCAACTCAATAAGGTGGCAAGCTGATAGAATCATTAGCAGGCCGGGCAAAATGCTTAGCGGTATTTCGTCTGCTGCTACGTTCTGAGTTCAAATTCCGCCGAGGTCGACTTTGCCTTTCATCCTTTCGAGGGTCGATACATTAAGTACCAGTTACGCACTGGGTTTGATGTAATCGACTTAGTCCCTTTGTCCTTGTTTTTCCCCTCTATGTTTAGCTCCTTGTGCTGGCCAAAATGCCTGGTGTTATTTCACTGGTCTTTACATTCTGAGTTCAGATACCACCTAGATTGATTTTGCCTTCCATCCTTTTGGGGTCAATGAAATAAACACCAGTTGAGCACAGTAATTAACTTATCTCTACCCCTGAAATTGCTGGCCTTGTGCCAAAATTTGTCAGCAGTATGAGTGGCTGTGTGGTAAGAATCTTGCTTCCCAACCACATGATTCTGAGTTCAGTCCCAGTGTGTAGCCCATCATATATGTATATATATATATATATATATATATATATATATATGTCAATATATCTATGTGTGTGTGTCTTTGTGTCTGTTTCCCCCCCCCCCCAATCACCACTTAACAACCAGTGTTGGTGTGTTTATGTCCCCTGTAACTTAGTGGTCCAGCAAAAGGAACCAATAGAATAAGTACCAGGCTTAAAAAATAAGCACTGCGATCAATTCATTTGACTAAAAGTTTTTCAAGATGGTGCTCCAGCATGGCCACAGTCTAATGGCTGAAACAAGTAAAAGATAAAAGAGAAGATAAATTAAATTAATGGCCTTTAACCCACAAAGAAAACCACTGAACACACCATAGTCTTGGAGTAAAGATTGTTTGCCAACATAACATGGCAGTCCTGGTTTAGGACAAATGTTGCTGCAATTTAGCCCCAGGAGTCATTGTCTCCAGCTGGTCATACGACACAATCTGTGTCCGTATATTTTCGAACAAGGGAATCTAGCACCCCCATTCAGCTCAAAGCAATGTCTGTGTATCACGATTTCCAGAAATTGCAATACACAAATATTGTTTTGAGCTGATTTAGGGTGCTAGATTCCCTTGTTCGAAAATATACAGACACAGATCGTGTCGTATAGCCAGCTGGAGACAATGACTCCTGGGGCTAAATTACAGCAACATTCATCCTAAACCAGGACTGCCATGTTATGTTGGCAAACGCTCCAAAGTATTGTTGCTGAATATCTCTCGTTATGAGATTCAAAAATAGTAATTTTCTAACACCATAGTCTTGTTATATATTCCAATAAGAATTTGATTAAATGGTCCCAACTGAAAATCCTCTTAAAGTGATTTGAACTCAGCACCACTATAAGTTGACAAAACATTAGACAATCCAATAATGGAACCTCTGCATGGTCACTTGGGCTGTTAAAAATCTTAGCCTATTCTCCTTCAAATCACACCCTACCTTTTTAATCTGACCCCCCCCCCCCACTTGAGATTGCCTCTGGTTATGGTACAAAAGTTTTTCAAAATCACATGTTTATATTTAAATCAAAAACCTGCTATCATAGATTTTATCTGTAAGAACTTTTTGTTGAGAAATTGTGCACAGCTGTGAGATCATGAAGCACTGAGGTGAGGATTGGCAACATGAAGGGCTTCTAGCCTTTGAAAATCTACCCCAATAAATTCCATCTGACCAATGCAGACATGGTATTAAACTAGGTATTAAAGGACAATGATGATAATACAAGCTATTGTATTAACTCACTGATTAGTTAAAACAATATTAATTCATTTTTCTACAACTTGTCTTTCATTTGGAATTCCTTCTTGTATATCTTACACATTTTGTGGAAAGATCTAAAGTAAATGATTGATTCAGCTCCAGTTTATGACTGGTATCTATGTTACCAAGCTGCAAATAAATGAAAACCAATGTTGTCGTTTCTGTCTATATCTCTTTATATTCTCAATTGAAATTAACCCAGGTTTACTATGTATTTCATTCTTCTATATTCAATAAAATGGGTATCAATTGATAAATATGGGTCATGGCCCCAGCATGGCCACAGTCTAGCAACAAAAATCATTTAAGAATATGAAATATAAATCTTATGAAAATTTATAGGTCAGGCAATTTTGAAAATTATAGCTCACTTGTTATGACTTTCTCTTCATATGTGTGTGTGTATATATATATATATATATATTCAAAAATATAAGGAATGGCCATAATAGGACATTCGACTCACTAGAAAGAGCAGTCAAACCCAAACCGCTAATAGTTGTAATTCTGAAATTGAAAGAGAAATAAAAACATTTACCCCTTCTCTTTCAATTTCTGAATTATAACTATCAGCGGTTTGAGTTTGGCTGCTCTTTCTAGTGAGTCGAATGTCCTATTATGGCCATTTTTGAATGTATATTATATAGTCTTTGACTATCTTTTCTTTCTCGCTGGACCGCTGGTAGCGGAGAATTTTTTCTAGAATTTTTTGCTACCCTTATATTTATTAATATATATATATATATATATATATATATATATATATATATATATATTCATAATGAATTATAGAACAATCCGGAAATGAATCAGAGACAGTTTGTCTATTACAAGATATTGCAAAACGTATTCTTGACACAGTTTATATTTATATTTAAAAAAAAAAAGAAAAAAAAACATAAGCATATTTCCAGCAAAGCTTTTCCATTAAGCTCAAAAAGCAATCTGATACCTCACTCCCCATACACACATGCACTGCCACCCTACACATTCCTTCTTTCTTCAAAATTAAAATCTACTCTGCTGGTCTTAATGGATCTAACACATGCTGGCAAACTTAAGAACGGATAATAAAATAACATAACAACACAATGAAAAGAGATTGAGCTATTCATAATTATTGGAATTATGATATATCTCTTCATATTTTATATATTCATTGATAAAATGTAATGAATTTATTTGCTTTTATCGTTATTGATTGACTTAGTTAATCAATAATAAAGCTTTATTAGTTGAGGTGATGATGATGGTTGTGGGCTGGGATGGCACATGTACGTTATATCAATGTTTGTGAGTTCATACTTTGCTATACATAAACTGCTTTACTTTTTTTTTTCTTTTATTATTTTTGTGAAATTTCACTAATGAGGAAGTGGGGGTGGGGGTTGCATTGGTTCTTATCAACTGGAGAAACAGAGATGGCTTAATGATGACAGAGAATGAGTTCAGAGCGGAGTGGAGGAAAAGTACAGAGGAAGATGGGATTGATCAATGTTTAGAGCAGGGCAGTGTTTCCCAATTTATTTTCCTCCAGGCCACACTATAATTTTACTGAAAAATGTCTGCCCCACCAGCAGTTGAGAAAAAATAAAAACTTTATTTTTAATATTTTATCACAGTTGTCTAATTCAAAAGAATCTACCTGTGACCCTTTTTATTAAGTACTGCAGAAGAAAAAAAGTACATAGTTGACTAAGAAAAAAGTATATATATATCATCATCATCGTTTAGGTTGGACGATTTTGACTGAGGGCTGGCGAACCAGATGGCTGCACCAGGCTCCAATCTTTATCTGGCAGAGTTTCTACAGCTGGATGCCCTTCCTAACGCCAACCAGTCCGAGAGTGTAGCAGATGCTTTTTACATGCCACCGTCACGGGGGGGCCAGTCAGGCAGTACTGGAAATAACCTCACTCGAATCTTTTTACACATGCCACCAGCACAGGTGCCAGTATGGCACCTGTGCTGGCTATATATATATATATACCCAGGCCTATTCTCCATTTTTTAGGAGTGGGTAGACACAAGACACATGCCAGGCATTCCATTCATTTCCCAGCTCAAAGACGCGAGCCCCATTCTCTGCTCAGGTCAAGGCATAGAACGCAACCCCCAATATCAGCAGCAGGGCCCAACAGCATATGCTGGTTTACCCCCACCACATCATGCTGGTGCCATATCCCTTTGAGCAACATCAAATTCACTCATCCGTCCACAAGCACTCTCCAAGCTTTCCTATCATTTATAAACTCTCTTGACTCTCTCACTCTAACACCTCTAACCACCAAAGCTTTCCTCACTCCATCCATCCACACAAACTGAGGTCTGCCTCTGGTTCTACTTGCCTACCACTTCTGCCTTGTGAACCTCTTTAATGAGAACCTTGTGCCTGGTGACAATGGCAGATTTCCTTGATTCAAGGAGAGTTTTGCTAGCTTTGGCTGTAGCATCAGAATTGTGCTATACTGTAGCAAGCAGTCTTCACACAGTGTGCTTGGCTGGAGCAATCAGTTTGGTTAGGTTGAGTATATATGTAGCACATTTGCTGTGTAAAAGAGAATTTCTCAGTTCCATCATCATCATTATCCTCATCATCATCAATTAGCATCTTCTTTCTATGCTGGCATGGGTTGATCGGTTTGACATGGAACTGACTAGCAGGGAGATGTCCAGACTTCAATTGTCAGTTGTGGCATGATTGCATTAACGCAGCACCAGCACAGGTGCTTTTTAAATGGTACCAACACCTGAAAGGACAAGCCTGTATGTGTGGAAAACAGAAATTTTACTCAGCTTGATGTATCTTATCAAGTACAGCAAATCGCAACATCTCCTGGTCCCTTGTCACACTAAAATAAAAATAAAAGAATTTTGGATTCCACATCTGGCTTGGCTTCATGCTCTTGCTTGATGGCACCAGGGTCACACAAACAC
The DNA here is from genome assembly GCF_006345805.1 of Octopus sinensis. Taxonomy (NCBI): domain Eukaryota; kingdom Metazoa; phylum Mollusca; class Cephalopoda; order Octopoda; family Octopodidae; genus Octopus; species Octopus sinensis. The sequence goes on from NC_042998.1 coordinate 163,782,440, forward strand.
ACACAGATATATATACATATACATATATACGACAGGCTTCTTTCAGTTTCCGTCTACCAAATCCACTCACAAGGCTTTGGTCGGCCTGAGGCTATAGTAGAAGACACTTGCCCAAGGTGCTACACAGTGGGACTGAACCCGGAACCATGTGGTTGGTAAGCAAGCTACTTACCACACAGCCACTCCTGCACCTTATAATGTTTTTAATTTTCCAGTTGTTTTAGCAATTAGTCAATGAATCTTCTAAATTTAATTAGTTTTTAATCAAGTCCTCAAAATTTTCATTTGCATCTTGATATCTCCATCCACAACTTAATATAAGCCCAGTTTTGACTGAATAAAAGTGTTCTATTTTCTAAGGAATTTTCCTATTGCTAAAATTTATTGTTGTATGAGATGTTGAAATTTGTTTGTTTACATTGCTAGTTAGGGATATCCTCATCAGCAAAGCAAGGCAATCTGCTCTTCTTCTGTCAAAGGAATAAAAAGGTTTGCTTCCCCTGTATAGCATGTTTCTATGGAATATGCATTGATGAAATGTATGACTTAGTTTGCAAATTGTAATCATTGTACAAATAAATTATGTTGTAGTACCTAATTATTTAAGAGTTTTGAATAAGAAACCTTATTTCTACATCAGTGACGCATACAAGATTAATATTGAAATATCTGTTTCAGAATTTCCTTTGTAAGATTGCTTATATGCTTATTACACTGTGTAACAAAAATTTTGTGTGTGTGTGTTTTTTTTTTTGTTTTTTTTGTCTTTAGTCAGTAAGGGTTATTTTCTGTTTGCTTCTATTTAGAAATCAAATGGAATGGCTACAATTCCCTGAAAAAACTGCTTTTATGACTTGGACATCAATGTTTTAAAACTGACTTATTTTCAATTACATTTCAGACAGATTCAGTGCTGAATTGCCAAAGCAGAAATATTTCTAAAACAAATATTCTGCTCAGTACCACAGATTCACTTGTCAGTTGCTTGACCATGACCACTTGAGCAAGTCCCTTAGTGGCTGAAAATATGTGCATCTCTGATCATGTGTAGAAGTAGTGTGGGAGCATCATAGCTGTGTGTTTGAATAAATGTAACAAAAGAAAAGTTTGAAGGAAATATAACCATTTTTCATATTTTCTAAGGGTAACCAACTAAGAAATACTAGTGGCTACCAAGGGCAAAAGTCGTGTTATACAGTGTTGTCGTAACAAACATGATGTGCCGTGTTTTAAATGCTTGTGGTTTTACTTTGTCATCTTAATAACAATGATTCTTCTTTACAGATTAAAGCAGAGACTTCATCAAGAAGTAAATCAAGTTCAGAAACTTGAGCAACAACTAAGGGCTAGAGAAAATGTCCAGAGCTCATCAGAACAAGTAAGCCCTTAGTTAATTCTACTGAAAGTTCTATAGTTAAATTAACCAAACTTATCATGCGCCTTTATTGTTTCATTTTCATATAATCATGTAGTTGTTAGGACTTTAGTATTAAAATCAAGATGGCAAGATGGAAAAATTGTTAGCATGCTGGGGAAAATGCTTAGCAGCATTTTGTCTGTTTTTTACATTCTGGGTTCAAATTCCACCAAGGTCAGCTTTTCCTTTTGTCCTTTTGGGTTCAGTAAAATAAGTACCAGCTCAGCACTGGGGGCAATGTAATCGATTTACCCTCACCCCACTCCCAAAATTACTGGCCTTGCACCAAAATTTGAAATCAATATTACATTTGACTACGTTGATCTCTAACTCCTAAAAGATGAGCTATCAGTTGGATTATTATATATTTTTTATTTATGCGACCTTTTCAAGCCTAGCCAGGCTCATGGGTCCGGTTTCTGTGGCGTATGTGTTCCCACCCACCCACCCCAGCTGGACAGGACGCCAGTCCATCACAGTGTTACTCAAGAGACAGGAAGAGAGAGTGAGAGAAAGTTGGGGTGAAAGAGTACAACAGGGGTTGTCACCACCCCCTGCCAGAGCCTCGTGGAGCTTTAGGTGTTTTCACTCAATAAACACACACAATGCCCTCGTCTGGGAATCGAAACCACGATTCTCTGACTGCAAGTCCGCTGCCCTAACCACTGGCCCATTGCGCCTCATCAGTTGGATTATAATAAATATAATTTTTCTATAGGTTTTATTCCACCTATATTGCAGTTTCTAGGTCCTAGTTATCATGTGCATGTGTGTATATGGTTTAGTTTCCTTGAATATACACTTTGTTCTTCATGGTTACGGAAAAGGCACAAGCATGGCTGTGTGGTTAACACACTCACTTTACAGGTAGATTGTTCTTTGTTTTTCCTCCTGCTGCACAGCAGCTTAGGTGAGTGCCGTAACTTTGACTTACCATCAAAGCCTTGAAAGTAAATTTTGGTAGAGGTAACTATGGGTTCTCATTACACACACACATACATTGATAGACAGGTACATAGATATAAATATGGATGTGTACAGTAGTGCTTGAGGATATATAGAGCCACTCCAGTGGAACAAACCTGTGATCAAAAGCAATCCAGTCATGACCATCCCATCTTTTTATATATTAAAAACTACACTGACTGATGTTAGGGTGTAATTTGATGGAAATTTGTTGTTATTTCTAGCAAATCCAGCAGTCATGTGGAGGCTTTATTGGCAGTTCAAAAGCACCAAGTTAGAAGTAGATGTACTGTTGTTATTTGTTCAGCATGTCTGGTTGTGATAAAGTAAATTGTTAGATTGTCTTTCCCTTATCTGGGGACAATTCTTGAGTATCAAGCTGATCTCCTCACTCAGAGTTGGTGACAAAATATCACCAGGCATTTGTTTATTTCTTTATTTAGTTTTTTAGGTAAGGTGATTTTAATAAATCAAGAATTTATCAATTTATCCTGTATTTAACATACCTTTATTTATATTTGTAGTCCAAGCCCATGTTAGTTTTTTTTCCTATTAATCTGTATACATAAATATACATATACATACACACATAAAACCACTACGCTCATAAACATACATGCATGCGTATATACAAATATACATATGTACATGCAAACTAACAGACAAACAGACAAACAGTTATGTGTATATACATACTAGCAGGACCCGTGAATATTTCACAGAATTAATGGTAAACTTATTGGGTTATTTCTGAAAACTTTATCAAAAAAAAACCTAAAAGCATAGCCTGTGTTGTGTTTGTATCAAAAGATTGTCGTTCATCTGCTAATCATTGACAAGTGAAGGAAATTGGAATACGATGATTACTTAATGCATGTACAATTTTATAGACTTAATACACAATACTCTCCCTCTTTCTCTCTCACTCTTCACCTTACCCTCTTTTTCTCTCACCATTTTCTTTCACTTCTCTCCTTTTCCTTCTAATCATGTGAAAGTGTTACAGACAGGCTAAGTAATGGAAGGAAAAAAACAGTACTAAAAAAAATTACGCATTTCACTCACCACCACTTCTCTCTCCCCTCCCCCTCATTTCCCCCTCTTCCCCATCCCCCCTTCAACTAATCACATGAAAATGTTACGAATGGGCTAAGTAATAGAGTGACAAGCAGAATTATTATAAGATATATCAGTCTGCCATGATCTATTGCCCAGCCTTCTCCTTTCATTCTCCAAGACTTCATCTAACTGCATCATTCCACCTTCAGAAACTGCCAAATCATGATTCTGACTCCAAGCAAGTTGTGCCCGAAAAGCTCAATGCAGACAACAATGGAAAGGCTTCTAACAGTCCTCATAGGTAAGCTAATAATTTTTCTTGAATTATACCATCCCTGTGTAAATGTGTGTTGTTTATATTACAGTAACTTGCATTGCTTCAAATGCTTTTCTAGAAACTATCTTCTCTACAGCAAAACCCCTGTGCCTGTTCATCTATCATCCTTTGTCTTCCTACGCCTAACATAAAGTCACCGCCCACTTATGAGCCCAGGAACATGAAATGCAGGGGGTGCAAGTGCACCTCCTAAAATTTTTGTGGGAATGCAAAATCAAAATTTGCATCCATACTTAATTTTCTCATGTTTAGAAAACAGTGCATAAAAAGTGATCTGTAAAAAGTAACTCAAAGACAGATTTCTTCTCAAAGAACAAAAATAAATAAAAAAATAAATAAAACCTTGTTTGTAAAAAATTTTGGACCTGAGTTTGCATCCCCTAAGCAAATTTCAGTCCCAATCCAATGTTTCCTCTCTGCTACAAACCCATTTGTTCTAGGATCTTTTCTTTGTCTTGTAAGTTACTTGGTGACCTCACTAGCGCCAATGTCTTGAAGAAAAGCATTCAATATACTCTGTAAATTGATTGGAGTTAGGAATAGCATCTAGTCATAAAAACCATGTCAAGAGGGCATTGAAGTTCAGTACAGTTCACCAGCTTAGCTTCTCAGATCCATCTCATGCCAGCATGATAGACAGATGTTAAATGAGTGAGATGGAAATTATAAAAACTAAAATGTGTTTGTCAACATATATTTTGGTACTATTTTCCTTCATTTATGGATCCTTTGATGACTGTACATTCCAATTATGTTCCAGTCCTTAATGTCCAGCTTCAGTCACTGATGGTACAATTCTGTTTCTCTTAGTTAAGTTGCACTTACATGACATTGATCAACCCATAGGTTTAGTAGACAGTATTTGCCCAAGACAGTATGCAATAGTATTGAACTCAGAACCACATAGAAGCTGAGGGAATCTCTTAATGACTGAGCTTGACCTACATCCATCTATTTGTAGAATTTACCAAAAATCTAGACTTTTAGAAAGTTTTGATGGTTTATCTTTTCTTTTACTTGTTTCAGTCATTAGACTGTGGCCATGCTGGGGCATCATCTTGAAGAACTTTTAGCTGAATGAATCAATCCTGCTACTTATTTTTTAAAGCCTCATACTCATTCTATCAGTCTCTTCTGTTGAACTGCTAAGTTACAAGGGACACCAACACTGATTGTCAAGTAGTGGCAGGGGACGAACACAGATACAAAGACACACACACAAAGATATATAAAACAGGTTTCTTTTAGTTTCTGTCTACCAAATCCACTCACGAGGCTTTGGTCAGCCTGAGGCTATAGTAGAAGACTCTTGCCTAAGGTGTAACACAGTGGGACTGAACCTGGAACCATGTGGTTAGGAAGCAAGCTTCTTTAGAATATTTTTTTTAATCAAATTTTCAATTTTGAAGATGTATTTGCCTGGAAAGTGATTTGATTTGAGACTGTCTGTTTAAACTAAAGCAATTTACAATTTGTAAGACACATATTAACCATTAAAAATACACAAAACTGTTAACTTCACTTAAAGATTTATTATTTGGTGCCAGCATTTTTGTTGTACCAATTATGACCTGGTCACTGACAAGGTTCCACTGTAACAGGAGGTCGGTGTCACTGACCTGGTCACAATTAGTGCAACAAAAATTTTGAACCAAATAATAAAAGCTTTTGAGTGGCTTCTATGTTGTAATTATTTTGAATTTTCAATATTTTTTCCTTTTGTTTTTTTTTTTATTTTAATGCTTCATGTAATTTTTTTTTCTCCAAAAGTCATTATAGATTTTCTTGAATAATTATACATTTAGATCACTTGGGTCATCTCCAGCATCTCCAAAATCTCCAAACAATATCGTTGAGTCTTGGCCTCTTCATACATCACTGTCAGAGCCTTGTCTACCACAAAAATTATCTCTTAATCATTCAGGTAATGGTTTAAACAATGTTCCTGAAATCTCTGAATCATCTTCATCTGCCGGGAATATCAAAACGGTTAGTATTTCTTTGAATAAAACCAAACATGTTAAATGCAAGATATATATATATATATATCAGGTCATCCCATAAGTTCTGTCCGAATTTTGAATAAAGAAAACAAGTGGTCAAATGTTATATTTAATTGAAATTTAATCATCAGTGTACTTTCCCTAATTATCTTTGACTTACTTCCATCTATTTACAAGCTTTTTAATCCCATCAATGTAAAACTCTTTTGGTTTCAAAGCAAAGCACTCTGAAAGTTCAGTTTCGACCTCCTCCTCACTTGCAAAAGTTATGTGCCCCAAATGATTCTGTAAACTACGAAACAAATGGTAATCTGAAGGAGCAAGGTCAGGAGAATAAGGTGGATGAGGAATTTTTTCCCAACCAAGCTCTTCAATCTTCTGTGATGTGATCTTTGCAGTGTGGGGTCACACATTGTCCTGATGAAACATCACTTCTTTTTGATTCACTAAAGCGGGTCTTTTTTTCTTCAAAGCTTTGTTCAAACACACTAATTGCTGACAGTAGACTTGAGCATTGATTGCTACATTAGGTAGTAACAATTCAAAGTGAATTACTCCTTTACAATCCCACAAGATAGAGAGAAGAACTTTTTTTCCATGAAGTTCCCTTCTCGGTTGTAGTTGAGCTTTTTCCTTTTTACCAAGCCACTGTTTACGACGTTTAATATTTTTCATTACCAGTCACAAGTCTATCCAAAATGGGTGAAATGAGTTCGTGAGAATGGAGAGAAGAGCAGATGTCAACTTGGAATTTGCAGTTGCTTTCAGACAATTTATGAGGCACCTATTTTCCAAGTTTAGGAACCTTTCCAAGTTGTTGAAGATGACGATAAGCAGTCTAATTTTTCTCTAAGATTTATTTCTCAATGTTTGTTCAGGTGGTGGTACATAGCTACATAAAGGGTGATGCCAAAGCTCGAGGCGGAGTTTCACAGCTGAAGCAGCCTAAACTCAAACTGGGAAGCTGCAATATGAAAACCAATGTTACACAGTGCAAAAGAAACTATTCTGAACCTGGTGGAAAAGTTATCAGATCCAAACCTCATGTGGCTATACAAAAAGGTAAATTCAGTCCATTTGTTCAAAAAGTGACTTCATAAATGAGTGATATTATTAATTTTTTTGTGGGGAGTGGTGATATTTGCTTCATTTCATTTTCTTTCATTTGCTGTGTGGCCTTTCATCCTTTCAGGGTTGATAAATTAAGTAAGAGTTACGCACTGGGATCTATGTAATCGACTTAATCCCTTTGTCTGTTCTTGTTTATCCCCTCTATGTTTAGCCCCTTGTGGGCAATAACGAAATAAGAAGCTTGCTTCCCAGCCTCATAGTTCATCTTAGGCAAGTGTCTTCTACTCTTGCCTCAAGCTGACCAAAGCTTTGTGAGTGGACTAGATAGTCAGAAACTGAAAGAAGCTTGTCGTATACAGGTAATGAGAGGCGAATGGGAAATATAGAACTCAAAATATGAATATTAGTATATTTTTATTAATACTTAGCAGAAACAACAGAGTAACTCAAAGGCGAGTTTCGAATGATTACATTTGACAGAGTAATCTGAATGCTAAAAGCTTAATCCTTTTGAGTTGATTGGTCAAAACTATTAGGTCAAGCTTTATGTGCTAGATAGAAACCACAGCTAATCTCTCCAATAACATCTCTATTTTTCCTTGTCCATTAAGATTCGTATAATTTCTACAGAATTCTAAATGACATACATTTTTTCCCCTCATTTTAAATCTATTATTATAGATAGGTTTTGTCTCTAATGTATATCTGTTGTTGCTGTAGTTAGCCCTGGGCCAGTCCTGCTCAGCAATATCATATAATCAAACTGTTACCAGTTGTGACCATCACTTCTTAAAATGCAAATGGAATTATACTAGAGGCTCCTTCTTTTATTACAAATACTTTTCCTCTGCATACACAAACATAAAGCATGCAGTCAATTGTATTCTTTGTTTTTACTCTTTTACTTGTTTCAGTCATTTGACTGTAGCCATGCTGGAGCACCACCTTTAATCGAGCAAATCCACCCCAGGACTTATTCTTTGTAAGCCTAGTACTTATTATATCAGTCTCTTTTGCTGAACTGCTAAATTATGGGGATGTAAACACACCAGCATCAGTTGTCAAGCAATGCTGGGTGGACAAACACAGACACACAAACATACACACACACACATATATATATACATATATACAACAGGCTTCCTTCAGTATCCATCTACCAAATCCACTCAAGGGTTTGGTCAGCCTAAGGCTATAGTAAAAGACACTTGACCATGGTGCCACGCAGTGGAACTGAACCCGGAACCATGTAGTTCATAAGCAAGCTACTTACCGCACAGCCACTCCTCAAGAAATTACAGTGTTTAAACAATTCTCTTTTTCTGGACTATAGTATCCCTCAAGCTGCAAAAAAAAAGAAGCCAAAAAAAGCAGCCAGACCTTACTCATATCATATTCTTCTGTCTTAAAATGAAGAACCCAGTAGATAGTGAAACCCTAGATACATTATGCATGAAATAAGAAAATGAGATGGTCATTCCTCGATTGTCATTATCATCGTCATCATCATTGTTTTAATGTCTACTTTTCCATTCTTGCATGGATCAGATTATGGTACTTTGGGGTAGAGGTTTCTATGGTCATATGCTCTTCTTGGCACCAATTCCCACCTGTGTTCAAGCATGGTAATAATCTCCCAGCTTATGAGCCCTAGTGACATGCAATTAGACTGAACCAAAAATCAAATAGTTGGAAAGTGAACTTAACCACATAGCCATACCTACACCTACAATAACAGTATCATCATCATCATCATTTAGTGTCCGTTTTACCATGCTGGCATGGGTTGGATGGTTTAAATGGATCTGGTAAGACTGGGGGCCGCACCAGGCTCCATTGTCTGTTCTGGTTTAGTTTCTACAGCTGGATGCCTTTCCAAATGCCAACCACTCCACAGAGTATACTGGGTGCTTTTAATGTGGCACCATCACTGGTATCAATTCTGCTGTCATGGACAGGTCTTCTCAGTTCAACAATGCACCAGATATCTCAGTCCTTAGTCATCTCCTTCATAAGGCTCAATGTCTTGAGATCAGCCTTCAATACTTTGTCCCATGTCTTCCTGGGTCTCCCTCTTCCACAAGTTCCATTCATTTTAAGTGATCATTTTAGTTACTAACTAGCTTAAAAGCTGCACTCCAAGTGGATTTTTAAGCTTGCTCCTGTGGAGGGCTAACTGGGCCTACAGCCCAAAACTAAAGAGTGCTAAATAGTATGACTATAATACATCTATAATGACTATATGCCCTGGTGGTGTTTGATTAAATGTTAAGGACAGATGAGAATTAATTCTGTAATGCAATCATTCTATTTTTCCAGTCCCAGTTTGAATTCCAGTTGTTGGCCAATTTGTCCCAAAGTTCTTATCTCAACATAAAATTAATGAAGCGAATATCATTTATCTCCCCCTTGATCACTGTCATCATCTGACAAACACCGACGAAGATGGTGTGAATCAGCAACCCAAATGCTTTAAAATTAGATCCCAATGCTAGATATTCAAGTACTAAACGAAGGGCTGATTTTCAATCCCAAGATCATCCTGATTCCGAAAAGGTATAATATGTCTAGCAAATGTAGACTGAAATATAGGGGTCCCAGATGGACAGAATTTTGCATTTATTATTATAGATACACTTTCAAACATATCAACGGCTATTGAGAAGTTACATTCTGTTGACAATCCTAAATAAAGGTGACACATACAAGTCAGTGTTAGAAATTGATTTATGAAGAAGAAATTGCTTTATTGATACTAAAATTCAAAACATCTTTCTTCCTTACCAGTGTATTTGCGAGATACCAGCACATCACCAGTATCATTTACGACCAACAAAACAGGGTATACCTTCAGACCAGGGAATAGCAATCGACGTTTGGGGAAAAATGAAAAACCACGACTTTCAGAATTACTCAAACAGGTAAATATATTCTTTACATAAACTACATTTTGTGAGTATGCGTATGTGTGTGATTTTTTAATTTTTTATTTTCTTATGCTTTTGATGCTTTTGCTCAGTTCAAATTCTGCCAAGGTCAACTTTGCCTTTCATCCTTTCAGGAGTCAATAAAATAAGTACCAGTTGAACACTGGGGTTGAAGTAATTGACTTTCCCCTCTATTCAGAATTGCTGACTTTGTGCTAAAATAAGAAAGAATTATTATGCTGCTATTATGTAGCTTCCCTTTTGACTAGTTTTGATTAAGCAGATCTATGGTGAAATGTATTCCAGCTATGACCATCCAGTAATAGTTTGACGCAGAGTATATCTTACTGCATTGTAAAATATGCCCTTCATATTTTGAAATGGTAGACACTTTGTGTTTTTGTATAGGTGCAGCATGGTTGTGTGGTAAGAAGCTTGCTTTTCAACCTCATGGTTCTGGGTTCAGTCTCACTGCATGGCTCCTTGGGCAAGTGTCTTCTACTATAGCCTCAGGCCGACCAAACCCTTGTGAGTGGATTTGGTAGACGGAAACTGAAAGAAGCCCATCGTATATATATATATATACATATGTGTGTGTGTGTGTATGTATATATTTGTGTGTGTGTCTGTGCTTGTCCCCCCACCATCGTTTGACAACCAATGTTGGAGTGTTTACATCCCCATAACTTAGTGGTTCGACTAAAGTGACCAATAGAATAAGTACTAGGCTTACAAAGAATAAGTCCTGGGGTTTATTTGTTTGACTAAAGGCAGTGCTCCAGCATGGCCACAGTCAAATGACTGAAACAAGTAAATGACTAAATGAATCTCTATATAGTATCTATGTAAATATTATATTCACAGCTGGCTAGCAATAAGAGAAATTAGGATAAATTCTGACTCAGATACAACGATATAGTTAAAGTCAACTTCAAGCAACTGAATACTGATCCTTCATGTGGGTCACAATAGCACAGGGTAAAAATGTGCAGAGAAGAGCAATCTACTACTTGCACTATGGCTGGTTGTTGAGATGCAATTTGAGGGAGATTTATCTGTTATTTTTAAAAAGCAGAGTAACCACATTGAAGCACCAACATTTATCCATTATTGCTGGTTTAGTTTTTAGCTGTTGCTTAAACCTAATTTATCTCTCCAACCGTGACCAACCCTTTTTTTTTTTTTTGTTAATGTGTATTAAAATCATTATAAAACATGTCCTTTATTTGAAAGACAGTCTGGTTAGATTTGGTAGAAATTTGGTTGCTCTTTCTCTCAGGCTGAATGATGACATGGAACTCCTTTTTTGGGTTACACTGTGTAAGTAATATCACATGCATTGAGCTAAAATGGAGTGCGTATGCAAAAACTTAAACCTACAATTGATACTGGACAGTTATCTCACACCTGAGTGCATTTAGCCAAGATGCTTCTCTATCTTAGTTGTTTGTGAAATACTAATGTTGTTATTTAATCTTGAATCAGTACTGGTCAAGATGACCAAGGATGAAAGACTTGTGTTACTGGTTTCAAATTTTGGCACAAGGTCAGCAATTTTGAGGGGACTGGCTAATTCTGTTAGATCAACCCCAGTACTCAACTGGTACTTCTTTTATTGATCCCAAAAGGATAAAAGGGAAAGTCGCCCCAGGCAGCATTTAAACTCAGAACATGAAGACAGACAAAGTGTCACTAGGTATTTCGCCCATTCTGCTAACCATTCTGCCAGCTTGCTACCTTGGTTGCTTTATTTTTTGATGCCAGAAAAATAAAAGGTAAAGTTTGAACTTACGTTGGAAATAGCCAGAACAAATACCACAAGGCATTCTATCCAATATTTTAACAACTTCCCAGTTCCCTTCCCTGCACATTTATTGCTATCCTCATCATTAGCATCATCATTGTTGCCATTTAACATCTGTTTTCCATGCTGGCATGGGTTGGACAGATTGATAGGATCTGGCAAGCTGCAGGGTTGTGTCAGGTTCTAATGTCAGCTTTGGCATGGTTTTGTATAGCTGAATGCCTTTCCTGATGCCATGCCAACAGCACCAGGGGAGCTGTCAAGTAACTTGCGCATGACAGGAAAAGAACAGGGAAAAGCCCCCTCAACTACACGTAGGGAGTATTTAAAAGAGAGAGAGAGAGAGGGAAGGAAGTGGCGTTTTATGCCAAGAATTAAGAGACAGAAGTATGACAGTGGGACAAGCACAGGTGTCTTGCTGTTGAGGAGATACATGACTACCCCCTATTTATATAAGGGTAGGTGGGAGTAGCTGGAAAGACGGTGATGATGGTGGTGATGGTGGAGTAGAGCAAATTCTCAAAGTACAAGAAGGTGGACATAAGAGAGGATACAGACAATGGATCAAAAGGAGTGTGGAGAAGGTAGGTAGGTTCATGAGAGTGTGAGAAGAGAGTAACAGATGGTTGGAGAATGTTGCAAGTGCTGAACAAATGTAGAGGTGTAATTGATGGAAAAGACTTGTATGGAGACAGAGGAAGGTGAGATAGATAAAAGTGGGTGGCTCAGGATGGAGGATAAATTAAAAAAGAGATATGTTTGAAATTTTGGGGCTCACACCTGTTAACAGAGTGAGTTTGTATCATAGAACCAGGGGCAGGTTCAGGTGGATTGGTATGATAAGTGTTAAGCACTTACCAAATAGAATATGTCATATATATATATATATATATATATATATATATATATATATACACATAGATATATATATATCATCATCATCATTATATAACATCTGTTTTCCATGCTAGCATGGGTTGGATGGGGTCTGGGAAGCCAGGAGACTGCGCCAGGCTGCAGTCTGATCTGGCAGTGTTTCTACAGCTGGATGCCCTTCCTAACACCAACCACTCCGTGAGTGTTGTGGGTGCTTTTTACATGCCACTGGCATAGGGGTGAGAGGAGGCTGGCAAACGGCCACAATCAGTTGATGCTTTTTACGTGTCACCGACACGGATGCCAGTCAGGTGGCGCTAGCATCAGCCACGTTCAGATGGTGCTTTTTACGTGCCACCAGCATGGGTATCTTAACTACAATTCCATTTGATTTTTTATTGTTGATGTTGGTGTTCACATTGACGTACTTGACTCAATAGGTCTCCTTAAGAACAGTAGGTCACTCTACAATCCAAGGTTAGCACAGCAGGCCATTCTGCGAGCCATGAACTCACTTCATTTGTCGGGTCTTCACAGTCACAGCATATCTCAGAGGTCTCAGTCTTCGTCATTTCCTCTGTGAAGCCCAACATATAAGTTGATATGTTCAATAAGTGGCACACCTTAATTCCATTAAATAAGAAGAAATATACTTCTCACACAACATTCACTAAAACATTCACAAATCAAATCAAGGAAATTTACTTCTTTACATATAGGGTTTGTTATTTTTCATTTATTTTGAACATCAAACCATTATACTTACATATCTGGTTTGTATTTGAATATGTCTTGCACTACTAGCTATATTATAGGCACCAATATCTGAATAAAAATGAGTTTTTGTGTACCTCTTTATATGAACATATTTGCATATGTGATTTGTGTTTGACTGGACTTTGTTCTACTAACTTATATTATAACTGCTAATATCTGAAAGAAATTGTGTTACTATGAAATTTTATATATATGAACATATCTCTGTTGCATTTCATTTACCATCTGACTGGTTTTGCGTAGTTTATTTTTTTTCCTTTAAAATTTGTGGCTCACCTATGTCTAGTTGGATAGAGATGAGTCTCACACTTAATATCCAAATAAACTGGTAAAATGGAAACGTAAAAATTTTGAAAACCAGTACAAAATAATATTTTATTTTGCTCCTAAGCAAAATAAAACATTGAATAAATATGTAGAATTTTAAAACTTCAGTAGTTCCCATGATACCTGAGATAATACATAACAAGCAAGCAATCAAGCAAGCAAATGTTATAACAGAACCATCAGATACTTCAGTGCCTCCTAGTGCAAATTATGGTTAGTGGCACACTATATTCTTTTATATGTCAAACATTATTCATGCTAACAATTTATGTTTTAGAATGCAATGAAGATTATTGACAAATATGTTGCAGATATCTCTGTTGAAGAATTATCGTCGTTCAGCCCTCAAATCCACCAATGAAATGAAAGAGACCATCCAGCAATTGCAGACTGACCTAATTTTAGCAAACCAGAAACTAAAAGTATTACGTCAGCATTCTCAGGTTGGTTTGGTAATTTTATTTTTAAGATCATAATAAGCTTTTTGTGTTAGGTAATCTCTCATAAGTGTTCAATTCACTTGTAATCTTCCTGTGAATGTGCATGGCTCAGTGGTTAGAGCATTGGGCTTACAACTGTGGGGTTGTGAGTTCACTTTCTAGACCAGGTTATGTGTCGTGTTCTTGAGCAAGGCACTTTATTTTATGAAACTCCAGTTCACTCAGTTGTAGAAGTGAGTTGCAACATCACTGGTGCCAAACTGTATCGGATTTTGCCTTTCTCTTCGACAATATCAATGATGGGGAGAGAGGGGACTGCTATGCATGAGCAGCTGCTGGTCTGCCATAGTTCAATGAGGAGGAAAGTAACTGCAGCAATGCATTGTGGAGTGCAGAGAGCCTGATGAAGCAAGAAAGACATCTTGGGCATCCTCTGCATCTATCTCCATCTCCAGTCATTTTGACCTGGTCTTGCCACTAGATTGAAGATGGTCATGGATGAGAGGGTGATGTTGACAGTGCGTAACCCTTCTTTACTTTAAACAAAGTTACTACACAAGCCATCAGTCATTCCTAAGGATGACTAAATGGTCCTTGTTGCTCCAACAAATGAACATGGCGTAGGAGTGGCTGTGTGGTAAGTAGCTTGCTTACGAACCACCTGGTTCCAGGTTCAGTCCCACTGCGTGGCACCTTGGGCAAGTGTCTTCTAATATAGCCTCGGGCCAACCAAAGCCTTGTGAGTGGATTTGGTAGACGGAAACTGAAAAAAACCCATCGTATATATATATATATATATATATATATATATGTTTGTGTGTCTGTGTTTGTCCCCCCAACATCGCTTGACAACCGATGTTTGTGTGTTTACATCCCCGTAACTTAGTGGTTCAGCAAAAGAGACCAATAGAATAAGTACTAGGCTTACAAAGGATAAGTCCTGGAGTCAATTTGCTTGACTAAAGGCGGTGCTCCAGCATGGCCACACTCAAATGACTGAAACAAGTAAAAGAGTATGCGTTCTATAAGGAAGTTAGTCATGCAAAATTTTTTTTTAAATATATAAATAGACTTTAAATACTTTTTTTTTCTTTCATTGGTGAAGGATAACTAATTATATTTAACCCTTTAACATTCAGATTATACTGTCGACTGTAATGCTTATTCATCTACATTGTTTCAAATTAATCATGGATTATCTCGTAGCTTCAAGATTTCAATATTGTGATTATATATTTTTAGACGTTGTAAGGTAGGTGTGAGAGGCTAGATCTAGCCAGTTTGAACGTTAAACAGGAAGAATATTTTAGCTGATTTAAATGCTAAAAGGTAAAATTGTCTTTTGTAGAAGATACAAGGACTCTATGAAAAACTCCAGACGGAAAAATCAGCACTTGATAAGGAAGTAAGAAACAGCCAAATCTTAGAAGGAAAATTTTGTATTGAGGATCTACAGAAAAAAGTATCAAGCTTACAAGAATGTAAGAAGGACTTGGAGATAAAATTAAAGGTAAAGATTACATGGTGGAGAAGTTTACTTCACAACCATGTGATTCTAAGTTAAATTCCATTTCATAGCACTTTGGATATGTCTTCTACATTTACCCTGGGTCAACCAACTGCATGCAGGTCTAACCTCTATATATATAGGTGCAGGCATGATTTTGTGTGGTGAGAATTTCACCGCCACCAAATCATTGAGTGATCGTAGTAGAGTTTAATGTATGTGTGTGTGTGATTTGTAATTTTAGATTTGGGTATACACCCAAATTCAAAATCATTACAATGTCTCACCTGTGTGGAACTGTTGCACGATGGGTCAAAAAGATTGTAGAGAATCTTGTGAATTCCAACTTCTTTCTCTTTCTCTCATGGTTGTGTGAGTAAGAAGTTCTCTTCCTTACCATGGTTTCAGGTCCCCAGTCTCACTGTGTTTCAGGTTAGGCAAGTTTCTTCTACTATAACCTCTGGCCAACCAAAGCTTTATGAGTGAATTTGGTTGGCAGAAGTTCTGTCATGTGTATGTGTTTGTGAAAGTGTTTGTTCCACCTTTGATAGGGAGGAGGGATATATATATATATATAATCATAGCAACAGATAGCCAAAGTCAGTGCATTGAATAAAAATGCTTAGTAATGAATTCTGCTTGAGTTACATCCTTTGACTTCAAGCTCAAATTTGTTATTCATCATTTAAGAAGTTGATAAATGCTATATATATATATAATACACACGCACATACATATATAAATATACATATACGTATACACACACACACATACAGGGGTTAGACAAAATAATGGAAACACCTTAAAATTTCAAACAAATTTATTTTAATATGGGGTAGGACTGCCTGTGGTAGTTATCACAGCTTGAATTCTACAATGTATGGACTTGTACAAAGTTTGAATTGTTTCCAAAGAAATTTTTGTCCATTCTTCAGCTAAAACAGTCTCCAGTTCTTGTAGTGATGATGGTGGAGGTTACTAACTCCTTATTTGTTTTTCTAAAATGAACCATAAATGTTCAATAATATTAAAATTTGGGGACTGTGGTGACCAGATAAGATTTTCAACTTCACTAGAATGTTCTTGTGTCATTCAGTAACAACTTTAGCTGTGTGTGAATTGGTGTATTATCATCCCAAAAGATTGTGTCTCCTTCCGGGAACAGTTCTGCAACCATAGGATGAATTTGATCAGATAAAATAAGATATGCCCCCCCCCCCCCTCATCACATACCCTTTTCATGTTCAACTGTTGGAAGAAGGCAGTCTGGATCAAATGCTTCTTTTGTATGTCTCCACACATATACTCAGCCAGTAGCCAGAAATAAGGTAAAGGATGACTCGTCTGAGAAAATAACATTCTTCCACTGCTCTAGGGACCAATTCTGTAGGTTTTTACTCCACTCTATATGCTTTGCAATGTTTGTTTTTGAAAGTAGTGGTTTTCTGATTGCAGCCCTCCCATGAAATCCAGCTTTGTGCAGCTCCCAACTAACAGTTTTTGTGGAAACTAGATTTTCAAGGTGGTCATTAAGCTCTGCAGTAATTTGGGGATCTGTACTTTTGTGATCCTTTCTAACAATTTGCATAAGAGTCCAACAGTCCCTGTCTGAAAGTTTTGGTTTTCTTCTGGAGTTTTATTTTGATGAGAAGGATTTTCCCTCTTTCTCAAAGGCTGTCATTACTTTTGAGACGGTAGTTCTTGACCACCAAACATTTCGGCTGTTTTCATTACGCTAGCACCTGCCATATGTGCACCAAGAATTTTACCTCTTTGAAAGTTTGATAGGTTTGTTATTTTAATGAATTTTAATTACCTTTTTCTGATGATATCTGAAAAGAAACAACAATTTTAGCAAAACGTATTAAGTAACATTAAAAATAAATCAAAAAACATACCTTTTGACAGGTTTATAGATATTTCAAAATCATGATGCTAGGTGTTTCCAGTATTTTGTCCAACCGCTGTGTGTGTATATATATATATATATATATATAGCCCATGGTTGTGCTCCAGCATGACCGCAGCTGCATGGCTGAAACGAATAAAAGAATTTTATTCCTTTACACAACATGACCAACAAAGCACAACTGTGTTGAGAGAAAAGTTAGGCATAAGAGGGATTAAATGTGGTATACAGGAGAGGAGACTGCATTGGTTTGGACATGTGATGTGTATGAGTGAAGACAGCTGTATGCAGAAGTGCCTGTTGCTGAAAGTGCATGGTCCCTGTGAAAGATGGAGACTCAGGAAGACATGGGATGAAGTGGTGAAGACTGATCTTAGGATGTTGAGGCTCATGGAGAAAATGACAGTAGACCAAGATGTTGGCGATATGAGGTGCTAGGGAAGACCTGTCCATGAAACTGAGTGCTAGAAGAGTTGTGTCCCACCCATGTGTAACAACACACTTTTCACTCACTCTACCCTAAGATATCAGACTACGTCTCCTCTTCTAATTGCATCTTTCTCTTCCTCACATTTCCTCCTCATACTTTAAGATTGTTTTCCAACCCCCTTTCTTACCCACATTGTTGTGCTCACTGTATCACTGCTCCCCCACACCCACTCCCTACTTTTCTAACCAGGTTCTATGCTCATATTCTTGTTACTTGTTAGTATACTCTTCTTGCACTACACCATCTCTCTTCTGCTCTCTCATACACTTTTCTTGTTTCCTACTCTCTCTGTCTTTCCCTTTGGTCACTCTCCTTGTTTTTCCTCTGACTACATAACCAAGTATCACCTTTACGTCAGCACACTTGTTTCTGGCCTCTTTCTGCACCTCTCTATCTCCTCTCTCTCTATCTCTATCTCTCTTTCTCTCTGTGTAACCATGTACCTCCTCTATAGCAAGACACCTCTTTCTGTCACTCTATTTCTTTGTTACACTTTAACCTTTCATCATTTGATACTGGATCACCTCCCCTAATGCCCCCTCTATTGTGGCAAGACATCTGCTCCTGTCTCTTTGTCACACTCTAACTTTCATCCTCTGACACAAATACCCTGCTCCTTTCATAATTCCTTGTCTTGTGAGTTACTTGGTTACCCTACCAGTGCTGGTGCCACGTCAACAGCATCCAGTCTAACGTAGTTGGCATCTGGAAGGGCATCCAGCTGTAAAAATCTTGCCAAAACTAACTTTGCCTGTGCTAGTGCCACGTAAAAGACATTGAGTCCACTCTGTGGAGTTGTTGGTGTTAGGAAGAGCATCCAGCAGTAAAATCCATGCCAAAACTGACACAGCAGCCTTCAGTAGATTTTCTACATGACTGGCTCCTGTCAACCATACTACCCATGCATCCATGGAAGATGGACGTTAATCGA
>NC_042998.1:163806280-163956280 GCF_006345805.1 Octopus sinensis
CTCAAAATTTTTCTTATCATTGTCAAAGACTCTATCACTTGATTTGAATACATTTATGTAGACTAATTTTTGATGCTACAGAGGATACACAAAGCCTCATACCTTACTTTTGAAAATCTTTCTATATAAGTGAAACCGGTTAAGTTAATAAATACTTTTAAAAGACTCATGCATTTTCAGATTCTTTTCCTTATATATATATATAAGCAATATCACATAACACACCACATCTGTTGCACTTCGGCGAATCTCATATATTGCATCATATGCAAACACTGTGGTGCTCTTTACATTGGAAAAACAGGAAAACAGGACAACGGAATTGCTTTCATGAACACAGAAGCATAATGCTTCATATGGCAGGCCAATCTGTCGCAACCCACTTCAACACTGTGAATCATTCTATTGAAAATTTATCAGTGTGTGGTATGGCCTTACACCACGGATTCCCCTTCTCTAAGAAACAAAAGGAACAACGTCTCATATTTGATCTTGGCACTATGTCCCCAACAAGTATGAATGAACATTTTTCCTTTCATCTTTACACTTCCTCTCAATTCTTTTTTACCCTTTTTAATCCTCCTTCCACACTCTCTCTGCAACATTCCCGTATTTACTTAGCTCTTCTCTCTCCATTATCCTTTTCCTTTCTGCATGCCCTCTCCTATAACTTCTGTTTCAAGCAGCCCATATTATTCTGCGTCCATTATTAGTTGCAGCCAGTTTTCCAAGCTGAAAGGATGTAAACCCTGTTTGGCTTTTTTCTCCTTTTCTACTCTTTTTCTCTGCCCCCTGGCAAAGGATTGAATCTGAAATGTTGGATATTCCACTCTTCACTGCAAGTTCACTGTACCCCTTTCACTTTTTTCCATATTTTTTCAAGTCTTGCCGACAGAGCTATCTGAATATTGCTTGATTATTATATGTATATATACATACATACGTATGTATGTATGTATATATGTATGTGTGTGTATGTATGTATATAATACATTTATGCATGTTGTCTGCTTCCAGAATTATTCCACTGAGATGATCAGACTAGCATCTCTTAATAAAGTCACACAAACTGACAATGAAAATACTCACAACCAAGTGAAGAGTCTTACTAGTCGGTAAGTGAAGTAGTCTTTAATTAGTTACTGTTTCTCTAAAAAAAAAATTAATGGAAATAGATACATGTATCACTGCATGATTGGGTATTTTGCTTCTCGACTATGTATTCTTTTGAGTTCAGTCCGCCATACATGGCATCTTGGCACCTTTGGCAAGTGTCTTCTATAGCCTCAAACCAACCAAAGCCTTGTGAGTGAATTTGGTAGGTGGCAACTGAAATAAGACCATTTAACCTCATAGCCAGTTGAGCTATGAGGTTAATATAATTGACCAGCCCTCTTCCCACAAAGTCCAGGCCTTGTGCCTATAGAAGAAAGAAATTATTTACCCACTGAATTGTATGTATGTTAGCTTTGTTGTATTAGTTTGTATAATCTAATTGATATTACAGTTTTATTCATGGAAAGGGATATTAATAAATTGCCTTTCCGTTATTGTTTGAATTTTGGTAAAAATATTCAAAAATAGAGTTAAATGCAGTTTCATACCACATAGGTCCCAAATGTTTCCTCCATGTCAAATTGTGACCTCTAAGGGAAAAGTATCTGACTTGTATATTGTAGTACCATTGTTGTCTGTCTTATAAATTTTGTTTCAAATCTTAGAAGAGTGAAATTATCCTTTTATCTTATGATGGCCAGCTACATCATAATATTTATATTTTATCAAAAAACAAAAAAAAACTGTATTTTAGGGCTTACATTAATAATAAACAGCTGCTACTGCTTGTGGGAGATCCAAATTAGGAATAGGTATTCCAGATAATATATCAACCAATCTTATCAGTTTGCCATACTTAAAAGCCTTAATTGAAATTGCATCCTTGATTAAGACATCCAAATTACTAATTCTGGTCAAAAAAGTACCAGAAAACAAACCAAAATTTTAATTTATTAAAACTTTTCAAATTTGGAATGCAATAGAAAAGTAAATTTGGTCTTTAGTGGTATTGTGAATATTCTTGATATGTTTCATTATTAGATCTCCTCAGAAAAGCATAATATAGACATATTCATTCTTATTAAACCCCCTTAACCTTTATTCTATACTCTCTTTACTCTTTTACTTGTTTCAGTCATTTGACTGTGGCCATGCTGGAGCACTGCCTTTAGTTGACCAAATCGACCCCAGGACTTATTCTTTGTAAGCCTAGTACTTATTCTATCAGTCTCTTTGGCTGAACTGCTAAGTTATGGGGACATAAACACACCACCATCGGTTGTAAAGCGATGTTGGGGGGGACAAACACAGACACACAAACAAATACACACACATACATATATATAAAGGGCGTCTTTCAGTTTCCATCTACCAAATCCACTCACAAGGCTTTGGTCAGCCTGAGGCTATAGTAGAAGACACTTGCCCAAGGTGCCACACAGTGGGACTGAACCCAGAACCATGTGGTTGGTAAACAAGCTACTTACCACACAGCCACTCCTTTGCTGCAGAGCATAGATGACTTGAGTGATTTTGTGCTTAATTTAAAACTTGTTGTTTATTATTATTAATATTTGTAGGGAGTAAAGCAGCTAACCAGCAGAATTCTTACTGTGCCAGGAAAAACGCTTAGCAGAATTTTGTCCATCTTTACATTCTAAGTTCAAATGCCACCAAGGTTGACTTTGCCTTTCATCCCTTTCAGAGGTCAATAAAATAAGTAGCAGTTGAGCAATGGGGTTGATCTAATCAACTTATTCCCTCCCACCGAAATTGGTGACCTTATGCCAAAATTCGAAGCCAATATTGTGCCAGATATTTGAAATCATCATTTTATTCTGCTGAGGTCGGCTTTTCGTTTCATCCTTTCAAGGTTGATAAATTAAGTACCAGTTGAGTATTGGGGTTCATGTAATCAACTTAACCCTTCACTCAGTATTGCTGACCCTGTGCCAAAATTTGAAGCCAATATTTGAAGGGAGTGAGGCTGTGAGTTGGCAGAATCATTAGCATACTGGGCAAAATGCTTAGTGGCATTCATCCATCTCTACGTTCTGTGTTCAAATTCTGTCAAAGTCAACTTTGCTTTTCATCCCATTCAGTGTCAATAAAATAAGTGCCAGTTAATTACTGGGGTCGATGTAATTGATTTACCCCCCCCTCCCAAAAAAAACCTACACACACCTCCCTCAAAATTGCTGGCCTTGTATCAGAATTAGAAACTAGTATTTGTAGAGGGCGGCAGAAATCATTGTGCTGGACAAAATAGTGTGGTATTTGATTGTCATGTTGCACATCATCACTGACTGAGCAAACATATGTATTGCTGTCATGGCCATCCTGTCCTCTCATACATCCTGTACAATATGTCTTTCACTTCCAAAGAAAGTAAAGTGTAATTTGAGGGAGATTTGTCTGCTTTTCTTGTACATTGATTGAACACATAAGGGAGCTCCCTTTATTGATGTTTGATTACTTCAACATTTTGCCTGTGTTCAAATCCTGAAATAGTCTACCCTTCATTCTTCCACGGTAAATAAAATAGATACCAGAGAAATATGTACCTGAGGGCTATGGCCTTGTGCCATAGTCGTAAATCATCAATGTAGATTGGTGGAATTGACAGAGCATCAGACAAAACAGTTCCTGATCTGTTGTTGTTTAATGCCAAGATGACCATGATCCAGAAGACCTATGATCAAACGATCAAAGATATACCAACCATAATTCAAATATGACATACCCCAAACTACCTTATCCAATTCATCCTTTATTTCTCTAAGATTGGTGAGAATAATTTTAGGTTTTGAGTTCAAATTCAGTCAACTTAGCTGTTTGTTCTTCTGGAATCAATAAATACCAGTCAAATAACATGTCACTCTTATTGATTATAGCCTCCTCCAGAACTCATGGCCTTGTGCCAAATTTAGAAACCAGCATTTTATCATCATCATAACATTTTAATAATAGCTTTTATTGTTGTTATTGTTTTTGTTGTTACTGGCAGCATGAACTGGCTTGAACGAGATATTTCACAAAAGCGTCATTTGATTGAAGAACAAAGGGCAAAAATGAAAGAGATGCAGGATAATGCAAAATCAATCACAGACACCATTGTAAGTTGTCTTTGGTGTTTATTCCTCGAAGACTTGTTCATTGTTTACTCTGTTGTTGTCACACAGGCATGCAGATAGCACATATCAACTTAATATATATATATCCACATACAAGCAATCATATATGGGCGTGTGGTTTGTGCATGTGTGTGCATGGTAGGTATCTATGTCTGTCTGTCTGCGTGTGTGTGTTTGTGTGAGTATGCATGTATATATGTACACACACACACACGTATATACATACACACACATATACACACACACATATATATATACATGCACACAGATATATACATATATGCACATACATATATAGACACATGCACATATATACTCACACACATATATACACACACAATTATGCATAAGATGCTTATATACACACATGCACACATTATTGTATCTCATATATACATGCAAAAAAACACATATACACACATGCACAAACACACAAAAAAAATACCCACAGAATATTGAATTTTCCTTTTACTTAAAAGTTCTATTTTTTGGGCAACAATATTTCCCAAGTGCATACCTCATACATATATCACAATCACTCCTATTAATCCCCCCCCTTCACACACTCTCTCTCTCTCTCACTCTCACCTCTCTCTCTCTCTCTCTCTCTCTCACACACACACACACACCACACACACACACATACTATGTGTGTGGTCTTTGTTACTGCTTAACATACAATTTTCCATACTTAACATGAGTAAGAGCTGGTTTACTTCTTGGAATAAATGTTTGTACAGCTGGGTGGATGCCTCTCCTATTATTAATCACTCGCTCATGAAATAGGGAGGGGAATCCGAGGTGGGGGCGGGCGGGGGAGGTTGATTACAAGGCAAACAAATTAAGGCAACTTGCTTAGAGGTCACTGAACTATAACTGTACTGCAATTTGAACTTATGATCTGCAGTCCAACATCTTGATCTCAGGGTCATTGACATTGCTAAACTGATCTTATTGCAATGTGAATATGTACAATACTCTCTCTCTCTCTCTCTCTCTCTATCTTTCCTTTTCTCTTTCTTTCTCCCCTCTATTTCTCTCTCTCTCTAAATCACACAGTTTCCTTTCTCTTTCTCTCATCTCACCCTTTCCCCTTTCTTGCTCTATCCTCTTTATCTCTCTATTGTTTCATGCTTCTGAGTTCCTTGGCACTAAATACAGATGATCTGTCAAAGAGGGAAAATAAGCACTTAGATATACAACAACAGCACAAAGAAATGCAGATATCTCTATGTGGCCACTTGACCTGTTAAAAAGCAGCAGCCAAGTCCCACCTTAATCTCACACACACAAACACATACTACCATCTTTAAAAAGTAGCGACACATTGAACTGAGTGGTCCTAGATAGACTATACCTAGAAAAATAAATGACAGGATGACCAAGGTTGGAATGCTTCTGATCATATAATACCTGGTCAATCAGGGTTCACTTGCAGCAAATAGCAACAGAAGCTTGCATAATACTTCGTAGGCATGAATGCAAATGAACTAAGAAGCTGAACATTGACACTTTGACATTCAGATTAGTTTGTCAAATGTGAGCTTATTTGTTCACATCGTTTAGAATTAATCATGCATTAGTTCATAGCTTCAAGATTTCAATGATGTGGTTGTATGTTTTTAGAACATAGTAGGGAAGGTGTAAGAGGCCAGATCTGGCCGGTTTAGACATAAAATATTTGGGCCAGATATGATCAGTTTAAATGCTAAAGAGTTAAATTGATAACAATTTCTGAGTTAATGCCATATGAGAATTATTAACTAATGAGATTATTTTCTTCTTCACTGTATTAAGTATTATCCTGAATTAACTGGTGTTTTATGATGGGGAAGATGGGTTTCTTACAGTCATTATTATAACGTGATACTTTGTTGTTTATATTATTCTACATTAATCTAGTGATTTCTTATCACTATTCTACTAAATACAAAGGAAGCTATAATATACTGAGGAGGTCTAATAGCACCAAAATATGTCTGAAGTTGATGTCCATACTTGTCAGGAGCAAGTCAGTTACATAGATCTTGGTATTTGGTTGGTACTTATTTTATCAACCCCAAAAAGATGAAAGGCAAAGTTGACCTCAGCAGAATTTGAACTCAGAACATAAAGAGCTGGAAGAAATACTGCCAAGCATTTTACCTGACAATTCTAAATTTATGTTTACTTCTTGTCATATTAGTATCTATATTATGCCATTTATAACTATGTGTTGAAAGGTTATACTTTTAACACTTTAAATATTGTATGAAATCAAAGACATAATTGAAGCCTCTAACATAATCACATTTAAGCTGATACAGTGATTTCTGCTTAGGATTGGATTGGCTAAATGACTGTTGACACCACTGATCACCAACACAAGTTCTGATTGTTGAAATTGTTTGCAACTGCCAAATATTCCTGTTACAGACCCATCTATGATCAACCCAAACTACAAGCAATTTAATTTATTCCACAATCAAGAACAGCCTAGCATGAAACTCAGAGTAAACTGTCAACTTTTGATTTAATAAACTTATTTATCAGTTCTGGTTAACATAGGCATAGCTATGTGCTTAAGAAATTTGCTTCCCAACAATATGAATGGTTCAGTCCCTCTTTATGACACTTTGGACAAGTATCTTCTACTACAGGTTCTAAATGATCAGCGCTTTGTGTGTGTAGAAACTGAAAGAATCCTCTCATATACATATAAAACAATAAACACTAATGACACATGGGCAATAGATTTCCTCAAATGCCATGGAGGTAGTAGGCAATTTTTGTTACTTAGATGACCTAATTAGCAATGAAGGGAAATGTTTTGAAAGTATAGTTGGTAAAATAAGAATAGGATGGAGAAAGTTTAGAAAACTGTTACATCCTCGCTCTCTCAAAAAGTGAAAGTGAAAGCTAGATTATATGATGCTTGTGTACAAACAGCAATGCTACATTGTAGTGAGATGTGGGCCCTGGCTGTGAGTCATGTGAAGACTACAAAGGCATTAAGCTAGTATTTTCAGTTGGACAGGCAATGTCAGTGTGCATGTATGACAAAGCACAATTGTGTTGTGAAAAAATTTAGGTATAAGTGGAATGAGATATAGTGCACAAGAGAAGTCTGTGCTAGTATGGCCATGTGATATGTATGGATGAGGAGAGCTGTATAAAGAAATACTGACTTTTTTACATGGATGGAACTTGTGTAAGAAGTAGATCCTAGAAGACATAGGACTATGAAGGCTGCTTTCAGAGAGTTGAGCCTCATGGAGGAGATGACAAAGGACCAAGATAGTTAATGGTCCACTGTGCTTGAGAAGCACCATCTATTATGTTAAAAGATTGATCCTATAAGCATTGTTTTATACCTGTATAATCACTTGACACTGATCTCAATCTATTCCTGACATGCTTTCCCCACCTCTCATCTTCCTAACACCCATCCCTCCATTCCACTTCTGCTCTATTCAGCTGCTGTAATTTTATGAGAGCAGAACTGCACATATTTTATCTCTTTTATGCTAGTTCCTTCTAGCATCCATCTTTTTTTCTCCATATTATCCCTTCTTACTAATTATTCTTTTCTGTGCCTCTAGTTATCTCTCCCTCTCATCTGAGCTACATTTTATACATGGAGAATTGCAAAAAAAAAAAGGGGGGTGGGTCAAGTTGGAACACAATGGTGGTGATACAAGAATTAAATAGGACAAAAACAGTAGCATTTTATGTACATAAAGTGCATTTGTGTGATGCAGCTCACCTTATATTAGGATGACATAAAAGTTGATATGAGAAGTAAATTGCAAACCTTGATTTAATTCTTACACGTGCACACACACACACACTGAAACTAAATAATCTCCTTTCTTTTACTTGTATAATTCGTCTTTTTGTAAATGGAGTCAGCTCCTAGAGCATTGTTATTGTCATAGAATCCCGATAATGGCAGTGTTTGTTTTAGTGATATGATGATAGATATATAAAAAAAAATGTATTTTTCAGTACTAAAGACAATGATGACAACATTGGTTTTGTTTTCCATGCCAGTTTAGAATTACAAGAAAGCCAGAAAATTTAGATTTGGCACACATGAAGTGTCATGAGGCGGGGGAGGAGTGGTATGGGGAACAGGAACTGCTGGGATTGTTAAAGTAAACTATTTCTAATCTTTTCTTGAAGTAATTGGAGCTGGTTTCCAGGCTATTTCATTACATTATTTGGTCATAAAAGATATCAATGTATCATGTTGAAAGACTGCTAATTTGAAGGAAAAACTGAATTCTTAAACACAAATGATAAAGCAAAAAGGCATAAAGAGTATTTTGGTTGTATTTTCTCTTTTCTTTTTGTTTCAGTTTCTAACACTTATCAAAGTTATTGTAAGGTTACCTTATCTTTCTACAATTTTGCTAACAAAATGTTTGACATGCGTTTGTTATGCTAAAGAACAAATGTTAAACCGATTATATAAGTGATGTCAGTGGTTACCATAAATCTCTTTATTTACTCGTTCATGTTAAATAAAAAAGGATATACATCCTTTTCTAAGTCATATAGACTCACAGAGCCGGTTTCCATAGCGCATATATATTTTTCTCCTTGAACACTGGTCCATCATAAGATTACTCATTTTTGCCAGCTGAGTGGACTGGAGCAACACGAAATGAAATGTTTTGCATAGGAATACAATAAATCACCCAGTCCAGGAATCGAAACCATAATCTTGCGATCATGAGTCCAACACACTAACCACTAAACCACACAACTTCCATGCTCATACATGTTGTCTTCTCTCTAATAGTTGTCTAAATACAAATGTGTTTTAATTTGCTTAAGGCAAGTGTTAACCTTTTTACAGTTGGAAGTCCTTCTTAAGAAAAACCACTGTTAATTATTAAGAGCCCTTTTATTCCTTAGAAAGTGTTACAGTCCTCCAGAAAGCTATATAAAAAAATTCAAGCAATGAAAGAATATTTCTTATGACCTTTTTTTTCATAACATTTCTTTTAATCAGAGGAGAAAAGTACACATCCATAAGCTCATTTCAAGGCTTCTGGAAGTCCTTCTTAAGAAAAACCACTGTTAATTATTAAGAGCCCTTTTATTCCTTAGAAAGTGTTACAGTCCTCCAGAAAGCTATATAAAAAAATTCAAGCAATGAAAGAATATTTCTTATGACCTTTTTTTTCATAACATTTCTTTTAATCAGAGGAGAAAAGTACACATCCATAAGCTCATTTCAAGGCTTCATCAGTTTAATTGCTAAGTAAAAATAATACTGATTTTATAGTTTGGTTGCCTTAACTCTTTAGCATTTAATCTGGCCATATCAGGCCCTAAATATTTCAAATCCAATCTCTCACACCAACCCTACAATGTTGTTCTAAAAATAAAGAATCACATCATCAAAATTTCAAAGCTATGAGATAATACATGATTAATTCAAAACAATGTGAATTACATTACATTACATTTGACTGAGTAATTTGAATGTTAAAGTGTTAATTTAGTGAATAAGGGTGGAGAAGGGTGGTTTTCAATTGGAGTTCATATGACCCTTGGGGTCTACATAAGATTTTGTTAAAATTTATGTGCAATGAATAGGTTATGCTTCTAAATTACACAAAATATTTCAACAATTTTTCATACAATTCCTAATGATATTAAACCCCTTAGCATTGATATTATTCTGTCAAATGTGATACTTATTTATTCACGTTGTTTTGAATTAATCATAGATTATCTCATAGCTTTGAGATGTCAATGATATGATTGGTTATCTTTTGAAATGACATTGTAGGGGAGATGTGAAAGGTTAGATGTGGCTGGTCTGAACATAAAACAGGTAGAATATTTGGGCAGATGAACTAACGCTGAAGGGTTATTATACTATTATAAAAATATAATAGATTTTTTAAACATTCAGTGGTTGTGAGGGTCCACCCAACTAAAATAGGTATCAAAGAGTTCCACTGGTAGGAAAAATGGTTTAGACTTTTCTTATGATGACACTTTTTTAGTTTGAGGAGAAAAGCTCACATCCATAAGCTCATTTCAAGACCTCTTTGCTTTAATTGTTAAATAAAAGTAATACTGATTTTATAGTTTGGTTGTCTGAAGTTAGTGACTAAGGGTGGAGATGGCTTAGACTAGTAGTTTTCAGTCAGGGTCCATTATGACCTGTGGGATCAAACAGAATTTCTTGCAGCAGATTTTCATAAGAAAAAGTCACATGAGTAGATTCTTTCTTTGTTTGATTTTTTTTTTATATAGCCATCTGGAGGGTTGTAACACTTTCTCTGAAATAAAAGGGCTCTTTATTTTCTCTTGTGATTTCTATTTTTTCCTTTAGCTTTTGTATTTTATCATTGTCCACTCAACTGGCAAAAATGAGTTGTACCTGTATTTAAAGGGCTAACATTCTGTATCAAGCTGAGAACTATGTTAAGGGAATGCATGTCAGTGGAGTACTCAACCACTTGCATGTTAATTTTATGAGTAGGCTGTTCCATTGTTCAGATCAACTGGAACCCTTGTCATTGTAACCAACGTAATGCCAGGTTTATTATTGTAATCTTCACTAAGGTGGTAAGCCAGCAGTATTGTTAGTACCCCAAACAAAATGCTTAATGGCAGTCATTTCATCTGTCTTTACATTCTGAGTTCAAATGCTGCTGAGATCAACTTTACCTTTCATCCTTTTGGGGTTGATAAAATAAGGTGCCAGTCTAAGGCGTAGGAGTGGCTGTGTGATAAGTAGCTTGCTTACAAACCACATGGTTCTGGGTTCAGTCCCATTGCGTGGCACCTTGGGCAAGTGTCTTCTACTTTAGCTTCAGGCCGACCAAAGCCTTGTGAATGAATTTGTTAGATGGAAACTGAAAGAAGCCCATTGTATATATGTATATATATATATGTTTGTGTGTATGTGTGTGTATATGTTTGTGTGTCTGTGTTGTCACCCCAACATTGCTTGACAACCAATGTTGGTGTGTTTACATCCCCATAACTTAGCGGTTCAGCAAAAGTGACCGATAGAATAAGCACTAGGCTTACAAAGAATAAGTCCTGGGGTCAATTTGTTCAACTAAAGGTGGTGCTTCAGCATGAGCACAGTCAAATGACTGAAACAAGTAGAAGAGTAAAGAGTAATCAACTAACCTCCTCTAAATATTGCAGGCTTTGAGCCTAAAGTAGAAAGGTTTATTGGTTATCTTCACTAATATGACGTTCTTTTTTTTTTTCTTTTTTTCCAGAATGTTTTAGAAGCAAATTTAAAACAAGGAAATAGCGTTTTTGAACAACAAAAACTAAAGGTTTGGTAATTTTAATTTTGGTCCTCAGTATCTTTTCCTTGCAGATCTTTGTTGAAAATATTATTATTTTTTAGCCCCAGGTTTTCAATTATGATCAAGCAGACCTATGATTAAAGGTAATCCAGTCATAACCCTCCTGTCTATCTCAAGAGTATGTAGGGCTGCATTATTTAATGTGTTTTTGTCTTATTTTAGACCACATGTGCTTGTATGTGAATCAGTCTCTTATAATGTATTAAAGGCATGTCTACCTAGCAAAGCTCATCTCTTTTCCAAACAGTTGGTTGTGGCCAAATACTGCAGATCTGATAAGTAAGTGAATTGAAATAGTTTGACAAAGAATTGAACCTGTGTCACAGATTTACTTTTCTGTTGGTTTACCCAACACTTTATACCACTTATAATAAAAGGGAAATTCTGTCTGGGACCCTTGTATCTCAGTCTACATTTGCTCTACATTGTCATATTATAATTTTTTTTTAGAATCAGGATGATCCTGGAATTGAAAATGTGCCCTTCATTTGGTTCTTTGAACATCCAGCATTGAGATTTTGATTTAAAAGCATTTGAGTTGCTATTTCTAGCAGGCAAACCTTGGCTGATTCCCACCATCTTCGTTGGTGTTTGTCAGATGATGCCAGAGATCAAAGGGGAGATAAATGACATTCGCCTCATTAATTTTATGTTGAGATAAGAACTTTGGGACTAATTGGCT
Organism: Octopus sinensis; assembly: GCF_006345805.1. NCBI lineage: Eukaryota > Metazoa > Mollusca > Cephalopoda > Octopoda > Octopodidae > Octopus > Octopus sinensis. Next base: position 163,818,487 of record NC_042998.1, read on the forward strand.
AACAGATGGAATTCAACTTGAGACTGGAACAATAGAATGATTGCATTACAGAATTAATTCTCATCCATCCTTAACCTCTGATCAAATACCACCAGGACATATAGTCATTATAGACATTTTATAGTCATGCTATTTAGCTCTCTTTAGTTTTGGGCTGTAGGCCCAGTTAGCCCTCCACAAGAACTAGCTTAAAATTCTGCACAGAGTGCAGCTTTTAAACTAGTCTATGATAGAGTGCTGAGCTTATGATTGTGAGGTTGTGAGTTTGAATCCCAGACCGGGCTGCATGTTGTGTTCTTGAGCAAGACACTTTATTTCACATTGCTCCAGTTCACTCAGCTGTAGAAATGAGTTGCAACGTCACAGGTGCCAAGCTGTATCGGCCTTTGCCTTTCCCTTGGATAACACTGGTGGCATGGAGAGGGAAGGCCAGTATGCATGGGCGGCTGCTGGTCTTCCATAAACAATCTTGCCCAGACTTGTGCCTGGGAGGGTAACTCTCTAGGTGCAATCTCACGGTCAGTCATGACTGGAGGAGGTCTCAATGATAAAAGAAGATACGTCTTTGAAATAAATAGGAACAACTGGAATTGCTGTAATGTTTGTGTGAAACATGGCAGAGTAAGTGGAAAAACTATTTGGAGCTAACGAGTTTAGTCTTCTTCTCCTTTTACTTGTTTCAGTCATTGGACTGCAGCCATGCTGGGACACCACCTTGACAAGTTTAGTCAAACAAATCTATCCCACTACTTATTTTTTAAATGGAGTACCTGCTTTGTTGGTCTCATATGCTGAGCCATTAAGTAAATGTATAATGTTTTTTTTTTTAAGGTGTATAGTATGATTTGAAAAATGATTATTGCTGTTCAATCAGTGTTGTTAATCATAATTCTGTTCAGTCTCTATTGTTAATCATAATTCTGTTTATTCAGTGTTGTTAATCACTAATCTGTTCGATCACAATCTTTTATTGTTTTTCAACTAGAATGATTTTATGCATCAGAAACTGATAGAAATGACCAAAAAGAAAGAAGACTTTGAGAAGAAACACAAAAACCTGGTTCACATTTTAGAGAAAAAGGTAAAAATTCTGATTCTGTTGTCATTTTAGAAATAAAATTTTGTCTCAGAATTTTATGTCTGTAATTATATAAATCTATAGTGATTGCAGTAATTGTATGATATTAGTTTCAAATTTTGGCACAATGCCAGCAATTTCAGGAGAAGGAGTAAGTTAATTACATTGACCCCAGTGGTCAACTGGTTCTTATTTTATTAACCCTGAAAGGATCAAAGGCAAAGTCAACTTCAACAGAATTTGAACTCAGAGCATTAAGATTGACCAAATGCTGCTAAGCATTTTACCAAGCATGCTAAAGATTACATTGCCTTGTGTAATTGTATAATACTGGAAACTTACAGAGAATGTTGCTTCAATATTCTCTGTTTCTGATATAATTTGCAGTATTTTGAGGTTTCAGCTACAGAATTTTTTTTCTCTTTTTTGATAGTTTTGTTAAGAGGAAGCTATTGCTTCCATAACATTCATAGATCTTCTGAGATTGGTGATATCAACACAGTAGGTCATTATTTTGTAAAATGTATATCTTGTATAATGATCTTCACAATTTATCATTATCAAGTAAAAACATGGCTGACAAGGGAATTCTGAAGATGATGCTCTGAAAAAGTGATTAATATGGAGTATAGTCTAAGATGGTTTGGCCAATTAGAAGAGGAGAGACAAGTGTATGTCAGGTGGGTTTAGATGGAGTTGGTACCCAAATAACCAGCTAGATCTAAAGAACAAAGGCTATTGTAGTTGTTTGAAAAGGTTGAATGAGGTAATGGCACATCTGTGGGCTAGAGATTGAAGTGTATTGTGCCGGGAACAATATTTCATTGTAGGTTTCCTTTAAGCATATGACTGAAGAAAACTGGCAGGAAAAAGAGGAGAGGCACTGTCAGATGTTAAGTATTCTACGTAATATAGCACAGGATTATGCTTTATTTTAGATTCATCTGAACCCATGCCTGTATGAGAAAATGAATGCTAAAGCAATGTTGATGCTGATGAATAAATCAATGAATAGCTTTAAGTGTAATCCACAAATCTATTATTCTGGAGATGCAAGATATCAGATGTTCAGCATGGGAATAGAAAATCAGTATTCAATTAATATTTCTGTAGTAATGCCATCTTCATTGTTAGACACACCGCCCTTAAAATTTACACCTTAAAATGAGAGCAGTTTTAATTTTTATTGACAGTAAGAAGTTTGTTGGAAAGTAATTTAGTGGCTATGTCAAGCAGATGACAAAGAAATACATAAAGAAGCTAATATGCTGGCTCTATTTCAAAAATGTGTTGCTATTTTATCTCAGGTCAAGTATAATGCAGTAGACTTATGATAAAGATATTCTAGTCACAACCACTCCATTTAAAAATTTTTTTCTGATGCAATGTATTGAATTCTTCATTAGCCAATGAGTTCTTCCTTTTTTAAAACTTTTAGCATTTAAATTGGCCATACCTGGCCCAGAATAATCTATCTGTTTTATGTTCAAATTGATCATATCTATCCTCTAACATCTACCCTACAATTTAATTTTTAAAATAAACAATCACATCATTGAAATCTCAGTGCTACAACATAACACATGATTAGTTCAAATTAAAAGAGTGGCTGTGGGGTAAGTAGCTTGCTTACCAACCACATGGTTCCAGGTTCAGTCCCACTGCACGGCACCTTGGGAAAGTGTCTTCTACTATAGCCTCAGGGTAACCAAAGCCTTGTGAGTGGATTTGGTAGACAGAAACTGAAAGAAGCCCGTCGTATATATGTATATATATGTGTTTGTGTGTCTGTGTTTGTCCCCCCAACATCGCTTGACAACCGATGCTGGCATGTTTATGTCCCCGTAACTTATGACAGTAGAGTTGCTCAAGGTACCATGCAGTGGAACTGAACCCCGGACCATGTGGTTGGGAAGCAAACTTCTTACTGCACTGCCATACCTACACCTATGTGGAATTATTTTTTTTCCTTGCCAGTAAATCAAAAAGCCTCATTTTGAAGGCAATTGAGGGTAGTTTTTGTCTGTATGTTATGCCAAAATGTCTTGTTTTCTCATCCTTTATAAACTTGAAGTAGCATATTACATAAGTGATAGACTTAATCATTGTTTGATGTGACATCTCCACCTGACCTGTGGATACTTTTAGTAAAATCCATCCTTTTGGAAGCATTCAGGCTAGGTTCTTGATCTGGAAATAACTTATATCCATTTTCCCACCAATCTTCAAAGCTCTGAAAAAGAGCCATATGTGTTCTTCTTCCTCCTATGATTAAAACATGTACAAAAAAAATGAAAAATAATATTGCATTTGATTTTAATTACATTGTGAAACAGAATCGGCAGTATGAATACACTTTACAGCAGCACGAGAAGATGCAAGCTGCTGTAAGTGAATTGGAAAAATCCGCCCAGAAACATATTGTAGAGATAGCAGCCCAGAGTGAAGCAGCAATTACCAACACACAGAACAAACTAATCGCAGCCCACTCAAAGATCGAATGGTTCCACAAGTTTGTCAAGGTAGGAAATATATTAATGATAGCAGATGTAATATAGTAAGTGATATTTTTTGTTGATGGCAACATCATTTTGGATATACATCTAGCCAAGACACAGCTGATGCCTGTTTGCCATCAGCAGAGAAATTCATATGTTGGGAAAACTTACATATTGTCTGTTTCAATGATGAAAATTCAGTTATTCAATCAACTGAACCACCTATACATTGGAGTAGTGTAGTGTGTGAGGGACTGAGTATTCCATGTGCTTATGTACTCTTAATGTAGAATCAGTATAACACAATGTACAACAAAGTCAGTGCTTTGAATTATAGACATACTCCATACAGTAGTCTTACAATTTCCATCTTCCCAGTTTCTTCCCAAGACTTGAGTCAACCTGAAACTATGATCAAATATATTTGCTCTAGATAGCTTGCAGTAATATTGAACCCTGGACCCCATTGTTATGAAGTAAATTTCTTAATTTACTTGGCCATGTTTCATCCACTATATTAGTTTGTTAGTCTGAACAAGTCAATCACTCTCCAAATATTGTTGACTGGAGGGTTCAAAGTCTCTATTAATGCAGTCACATGACCTAAACAGATCACTGAATTGAATATATGTTGAATATGTGACTTCAAAGATCAAGGTTCAAACTCATCCCTCCATCCATCCTCTCAAATCACTATTCTATGGGGTCCTGTCACAAGCAACTGTCATTACACTTTTCAGTTGAATTCCTAAACAGGATCGATTAAAACTATGGATGTTATCCAACCATTTCATTTTTGATCTACCCCTAAGTCTCCTGCCAGTTAGCTCAGCTTGAAGAATCTGTCTTGTCACTACAATTGTTTCCACATGTCATTATACCCACAGTCCATTGGTGAAATTATATAATTAACATAGTGTGTAATCACTATCGTCCATCAAAGGTGCAAAATGTGTTTTCCTGGTAACCAATAACTGTGGATGAGCTTAGTATAGCATACTACAAAGTGGTTTTTACCTAAATTTTATCCAACTATCATCATCATCATCGTTTAACATCTGTCTTCCATGCAGGCATGGGTTGGACGGTTTGACAGGAGCTGGCCAGAAGACTACACCAGGCTGCTGTCTGTTTTGGCTGGTTTTTACAGCTGGATGCCCTTCGTAACACCAACCACTCCACAGAGTGGACTGAGTGCTTTTTATGTGGCACCAGCACAGGCAAGGTCAGTTTTGGCATGGTTTTTACAGCTGGATGCCCTTCCAAATGTCAACCACTTTACAGTGTGGACGGGATGCTTTTTATGTGGCACCAGCACTAGCAGGGTCGCCAAGTAACTTGCAAGACAAGGAATTTTTTAGAAGAGAAGGGGGCATTGGAAGAGGTGATCTTGCATCAGATGTTGAAAGGTGACAGAGAAGCAGAAACAGGTGTCTTGCTATAGGAGAGGTATATAGCTAGGGACTGCTGAACTCTACACATTTTTTTCATTCTCTCTCTGTTTATTTCCTTTTATTCCTTTCTGTTGAAGAGTGTAGGCTCAAAACATAAAAGACTTGTTCATTTTTCCCAAGTGTCAAATTAATACATTTGGTTGTTGTTCATACACCTGTCTTCATCTTTTGTTTTTCTATAAATCTCAACTACATATATGTGTGTATGTACATGCACATATGTATATATAATGTCTTTTGTTTGTTTCCTTTTGTGTGTGATGGTGGAATTTTAATACAGATATTGAGCCATGAACTTGTACATCGTATTTACCAAGTGCGAGAAACATTAAACAAGTCACAGATGGGCAAAATACAGCAACAGTTACCTTCACACACAAGCATGCAGGAGGCTAAGAATCTAGCCAAGAATATTTTGAACATAAGTGATTTAGAATTGAATGATATTATGAAAGGAGATAATTTAACTGCCAAATTGGTAAGTCATTTTTTCCCTTATTATGTTGTCTGCTTTTCATTCATTGCACTTTTTCCTATTAAAATAAATTTCCTGTGACTTTTAATTGTTTGAAAATAATTAAGAATTTTGTAATACTCTTTACTCTTTTTTACTCTTTTTACTTGTTTCAGTCATTTTAGTGTGGCCATGCTGGAGCACCACCTTTAGTTGAGAAAATCAACCTCAGGACTTATTCTTCATAATCCTAGTACTTATTCTATCAGTCTCTTTTGTTGAACTGCTAAGTTACAGGGACGTAAACACACCAGCATCGGTTGTCAAGCGATGTTGGCGGGGGACGAACACAAACACACACCCTCATATATATATGACAGGCTACCAAATCCACTCACAAGGCTTTGGTCGTCCCAAGGTCGTCCCAAGACACTTGCCCAAGGTACCACGCACTGGGACTGAACCCGGAACCATGTGGTTGGTAAGCAAGCTACTTACCACACAGCCACTCCTGCGCCTATATATTTTTCTAAAATAATTAATTTTGTCATTATTAAACTGTTGTTAGCAACATAAATTAACAAAAGACTCTGCCATATGATTTTGACACCTAAAGCTATAAGACAATCGTTTACTCCTTTGTCATCTCATTTTCTTATATGTGTGTGTGTGTATCTATGTGCCTGTGTGTGTTTGTCCCCCACCACTGTTTAACAACCAGTGTTGCTATGTTTACATCCTTGTAACTTAGTGGTTTAGTGAAAGTGACTGGTAGAATAAGCACCAGGCTTAAAACAAAATAAAAAACAAGTATAGGGGTTGATCCATTCAACTAAAACTTCTTTAACGTAGTGCCCCAGCATGGCCGCAGTCTAGTAACTAAAACATATAAAGGATAAAATATAAGCAAAAGCTTATCGGTGCTGCAGAGTTCCAGTCCATTTCATGGTGAGAAACCTCCATAAAGTTATCAATCTTACATTCACTGGAAGATTGAAAAAAGGGGGAAAAGGGCAAGATATAGAGAAAATAAACCTGAGAGACGTTTATGAATTTGTGTTGCAAGGTGCCTGAGTTGAAACTGTGTGTTGAAGCAGATATTGTTATATTTCAAAGGCGGCGAGCTGGCAGAAATGTTAGCATGCCGGATGAAATGCTTAGCAGTATTTCATGTCGTTACATTCTGAATTCAAATTCCGCCGAGGGCGACTTTGCCTTTCATCCTTTCGTGGTCGATAAATTAAGTACCAGTTGCATACTGGGTCGATCTAATCAACTAGCCCCCTCCCCAAAAATTTCAGGCCTTGTGCCTAGAGAAAAGATATTATATTCCAGGATGGTCTTCTTTTATTTTTTCCAAATAAACACATACACCATATATTCGTCCTTCACTCGTTTATTATGGACTAAACAGAGCAGGAGGATACACATGGATGGAAAGGGTCATTGAAGAGGTCAAAGATGTGTGGTGAAATATTTCCAGACAATGGACGAGATAAAACAAGAACAGTAATGAAAAACAAATGACCATTCCGAAATACAACCTGAGGGATTTAGTCACCGGCTAGAGAATACACAAGCCAATAGTTTGCCAAGTTGAGAATAGGACAGGAGAGGTGAACATCCATGACTGTTAATGCCAGTAGGTATGGCACAAGGAAAAAAGAAAAGTTGAGAGAGAAGGAACATGTACATGCCTCTTTTCTGACCATTTTGGAAACATTGATTTTCTTTTTTATAAGAACTCCTCCTACAAATTCATAGGATGTTTCTTTCATAAATGATTTCTGATTTAAGCCCAAGTCCATTTTGAAGGGAAGGGAATTAGTTGCCTAATCAATCTCAGTACTTTAGTGACATTTCATTTTATCGACCTCAGAGAGATGAAAGGCAAAGCTAACCACAGCAGAATTTGGACTCGAAATGTAAAGATCTTGAGCAAATACTACAAAACTTTTTTCCCCACTACACTTTAAAACCAAGGTGCCACATAAAAAGCGTTGGTACTGGTGCCATGTAAAAAGTATTGGTGCTGGTGCCTTCTAAAACACATCCAGTACACTATGTAAATTGGTTGGCATTAGGAAAAAGCATTCTATGGAACCTGGTGTGGACCCTGTGTGTTTTACGTGGCACCATTACCAGTACTTTTCACAAGGCACCAGCACCAATGCTTTATACATGGCACCATCACCAGTGTCATATTGTCCATCCCATGCCAGCATGGAAAATGGACTTTAAATGACAGTGATGATGACAACTGTTTTAAATGATGATGCTAACCGTTTTACCAATCCTCCACCCTCTGTTAAAGATGAAGCTAATTGTCTGCTAAATTATAATTTTATTAGCAACATATATCTGACATTTGAAATCCTTAATACATTTCAAAAGATTGTTGCAAAACAAAATTTTACTGTGACAATTCCAAAGATTTCTTATTTCATTTTGATTTGTTTCAGCAAAATGTAACTGATAGTCAATATGCCAAGGACCAAAGATGGGCGTCACTGTGTGAAGAAACCATCAAGTCACGTGATGATTTTGTTATTCCTCTATTGGATCTTTTCATTAAGAAGTTAGAAGAAAAAGATAGTTTATTATATAGCTTATATTCAACAAAATATTAAAATACAGACAATTTTATTTTTTAAATATATTTATTTATATATAAATGATTATCAATTCTTTTTTGATCAATAAATTCATGATTTTTTTTTCTTTGATATAAAAATATAATTTCATAAATGCTTTGAGTAATGTTCTATTTTCAATAATTTCTAGAGCAGTTTTGTCTAGTTTACATATATGTATCAGTATAAATGTGCATGATGTATTCTTTACAATTACTGGACTCTTATGAATTGATAAATTAATATCTAAAATCTTCAGCAAATATTGATTTATGAAAAAGTGCTGAGTAGGTCCAAAGGTGTGTCAGAGGTTGAAATTCATCGCAGACTTTCAGTATAATACAGGAACAGCACTCCACCATGTAGAAGTGTGTATGAGTGGATCGAGAAGTTTAAAACTAACCGGAAAACGTGAAGCACAAAGAGGGAGCAGGATGCCCCTCAACCTTCACCACTTATGTGAAGATTCAACAAGATCAAGCGATGGTTGGTTCTGGTGAACTAATGAGCAACCAACAAAGAGAGGGTATGTTCTCTGCAAATTAGTCATGGTTCTGCATATGAAATCATCCGCAAAAAGTTTTGCTTCCATAAAGTCTGTATGAGATGGGTGCCAAGAGAGCTTACAGAAGTGCATAAGCACAGTTGTGTGGAGATCTGTTACTGCTTACTCAGCTGCTACAGTGATGAAAGCAAAGCTTTTTTGGAGAGAACAGTCATAGGAGATAAGGCATGGGTCCAATAGGTAGAATTTGGAAAGGAAAACTCAGAATTGGCAGCAAAAAAGAAATTCAAGTAAAGTGTACCACATTTTGGGGGAACACAAGAGAGCCTATATTGAAACATTAACTGGATAAGGGGTTTAGCCACCAATGTAGGCTACAGTGAAATGCTGGCCAACAAACTGAAACCAGCAATTTGCACCAAACACCAAGGTCTATTGTCAAAGCAAGTGTTATTGTTGCACAACAACGCATGCCCAAATATGGCCACCCACACTATTGAAACCATTGAGTTTCAAGTTCCTGGAATGCTCTGCATAGTCCAGATCTCATCCCTTCTGACTATCATCTCTTTGGACCACTCAAACATTCTTTATGAGGTTATCTGCTACAGATAAAGAGGTGCAGGTAGTAGTACATAAATGGTTGTGCAACCTTCAGAAAAACTTTCTCTGATGAAATGAGTAAACTTGTAGACTGCTGGCAGAGCATTGAAAAGCAAAGGAACTATGTTGAAAAATGATGTAAATGTTCAACCCCAGCTTTTGTTTAAACAAATTACAGAACAAGAGTCTATGTAACTTTTGACTTATCCTTGTACATTTTGAAATGATGGTGAATGAAAAATTAGCACATTAATAATGAAATTAGAGAGCTTATTTGTTAGAAATGATCTCTGTTTTTCACACATTAATCATTTATTCATAGGGCTTGCATATAATATCTTCACTATTTTGTATGATTTTTTTTTCTTTAAAATTTAAAAATAGTGGTTACTGTAAATAAGAAATTTTCGTGATTTTTTTTTCTTTGATATAAAAATATATAAATATATAATTTCATAAATGTTTTGAGTAATGTCCTCTTTTCAATAATTTCTAGAGCAGTTTTGTCTAGTTTACATATATGTATCAGTATGAATGTGCATGAGATATTCTTTACAATTACTGGACTCTTATGAATTGATAAATTAATATCTAAAATCTTCAGCAAATATTGATTGATGAAAAAGTGCTAAGTAGGTCCAAAGGTGTGTCAGAGGTAAATAAGAAATTTTCATAAGTGGCATACATATTCAGAAGAGAGATTTCTATGCATTTAGTAGAGAAGCATTCATTAATCAGTTATTGGTTAATAACTATTTGGCACTTGTCAAATAAAACTACCATATACCATCTCAACATTTACATGATATGATCAAGGATCTTCTTTGACCTATGTCTAATTCATCCACCATCACCCTTATTTAATGAAACTGCTAAGTAGGTAACACACGGGTCAATTTCTTCGACTGAAACCCTTTAAAGTGGTGCTCCAGCATGGCCACAGTCAAATGAGTAAAACAAATAGAATACATGATTAAAATCCTTCTTGGTATTTTTGTTTCCGTATTGTTTTTACTGGTTGACTCATAGATGTTAATAAGGATGAATTGATGCTGTGAAATGGATTAAGTTGTTGTGAAAATAATGACTGTCTTTCAATTGATGGAGATCTTCTAAATGGATCAGCAGATTGACGCATTTTTGAATGAGTTGGTGACCCACCAAAACCATCTTCAAACTGATTCGTACTTGAAAAAGTTGGTGACTTTGACATGCTGTCAGTCTTAGTAAACAGTGATTTTCTTTTTGAGAAATCCTTAGAATGGATTGTTTGTGATAGAGGTGGTGATAAGCTACTGGAATCAAACGTTTGTGATCGAAGAGATGTGGTCGGCTGAGAATGAGATAACTTAGTAAAGTCAGTTTTGTGAGGAGTTTTATGTCTGTCTGATTCTTGTAAATATGTTGGTAAAGACAGAAAAATTTCTTTAACAGAAGTTGAGACTGTTTGTTGGCTTGAAGACTGAAAATGTGTTGGTGATGAAAGTTGAGACTCTCGTTCACCAAATTCTTTGTCGACCTGAGCAGTTGCAGATGGATAATTTCCATTAGAACTTTCAGCATCAGACCACCGTACCTGAAACAAGCAAAAGAAAATTAAAGTCATTGACATAGCAAGCCCAAAATAATTGTCTTTAACCTAGTCACTATTTTTAGTTGCAGCTGCTTCACTTCCACTAATATTGACTTTTTTGGAAAACAGAAATATACACAACTTACATTACCTAAAGTCATGGATATAATCTAGTAAATATTGATTTTAAATGTTTGGCACAAGGCTAGTAAGTTTGGAGAGAGGGTAAGTTGATTACATTAACCCCAGTACTCAATTGGTGCTCTTTTTATCGACCCTGAGAGGATGACAGGCAAAGCTGACCTCTATGGAATTCAAACATAAAGACAGACAAAATGCCACTAGGCATTTTGGCTGGTGTGCTGACGATTCTGTCAGCTTACCACCTTTAAACTCATAAACGCTAACAAGTCAACTGAAGAATTATTACTACCACGTAAAGATAATAAAATTCATTTCTTACCAAGTTATACAGATATTTAGAATAGAAGGTTCATTACTCTTACTAGGTACATCAGCATAATCATTATTGTTTAATGTCTGCCTTCCATGCTGGCATGGGTTGGATGGTTTGACTGAGAACTGGCACGCCAGGAGGCTGCACCAGGCTCTAATTTGATCTGGCACAGTTTCTACAGCTGGATGCCCTTCCTAACATCAACTACTCCAAGAGTGTAGCGGGTGCTTTTTACATGCCACCAGCACAGGGGTGGGGCATTCAGGCAGTACTAGCATTGATCTCGTTCAAATGGTGCATTTTACATGTCACTGGCACATTTTCATAAATGAGAGAGAGAGCAAGGTTTATAACATTTACAAGGCACACAGAATTACATGAGATAAGTTGTATCTAACACACACATTTAAACATAGAAGAGGGGTTTAAATGAGAGAGATGTTTGTTTAGTAAGCATAAATTCAGATGGCGACAGAGACATTTATTATTAACTAAGCACAAGCATTGGAGAGTACCAGTGGACCTGGTTGGCTCTATGCCTGATGGAAAGGCAGATGTTATGATGATCAAGATGATGAAACATACATTTAGAAGAGAGTTTAATAATATTTACTACTGCCTGTATTTACAAGAGAGTAATTTTATAAATCAGATGTGTTATTTAATCAGAGGTTTAGTATGTTGGTACAACTGCAAGAACATACCATTCAGCAGTATCATCACTCTTTTAAGGTCCACTTTTCCATGCATGGACTGGAAGAAATTCACTGAGTGAGATATTTTACGAATGGATTCACTTCCTGTCACCAACCCTCACCTGTTTCCAAATAAGGTTATATTCCCCATCATTAGACAATGTTTTCATAGCAAATTGGAAAAAAAAACAAAAGACACTACTTGCATAACAGTGACATTTGTTTACAACTGTCACATGAAGTCAAGACCAGGATATAGTATCACACATAAATACATATAGATATATATATATATGTGGAGGCACATGACCTAGTGGTTAGAGCAGCGGAGTTGTGGTCGAAGGATTACGGGTTCAAATCTCAGACCGGGTGATGTGTGTGTTTATGAGCGAAACACCTAAGCAGAAGGCAATGGCAAACTTCTGCTGACTCTTTCACCACAACTTTCTCTCACTCTTTCCTCCTGCATCTTGCAGCTCACCTGCAACGGACTGGAAACCTATATGCCAAGGAAACCGAGAAAGCAGCCCTATGAACAAACAACAACAATATATATATATATATATATATATATATACACACACATATACATACATATATATACACACATATACATACATACACATATATAAGGGTGTGTTGAAAATTCCTGGCTTTAAGGGTATTGCGAAAGGCCTGGTTAGAGGCCCAACTTTCTGAGTTCTTTTACAGGACTTAGAAAAACTGAAAGACCACTGCAATAAGTGTGTGAATCTGAGTGGGGAATATGTTGAATAAAATCATAATTAACTGATCCTCTTGTATTTTCTTGTACTCAAAACCAGGAACTTTTCAGCACCCCCATGTGTGTGTGTATTGTACCCCTGCCAATGACATGTGAAAAGCACTCATTACACTCTTGTAGTGGTTGGCATTAGGAAGGGCATCTAGCCATAGAAACCATGCCAAATCAGACTGCAACCCGGTGTAGCTCTCTGACTCACCAGTTCCCGACAAACCATCTAACCTATGCCAACATGGAAAGTGGACATTAAATGATGATGATTACATAAATATATTTATTATTATTCTTTCTTACGAAATGTATAGAACTGCTTAAGAAGTGCTCGGGTTGAACCCAAGACAAAAGATAAGAATTAAAAAATAAACTCAAATTAGGTAATCAATTTTTTATACATACTCATACAGTTATAAATTCAAATTAAAATGTGTATATATTAATATGTATCAACATATATGAATATTTTTAAAAATATAAATATACATAAAAATACATGTAAATAGAGTCCTGTAGGATATATATGGAAAAAGTGTGAGAATAAGAGAACTGATAAAAATTTGTTTAAGTACGAAAATTAAGTGTAAAGAGTTTCAGTTAAAAGATCCATAAAATTCAATCTGCTTTTTTTAATTTGAGTTTATTTTTTTAATTTTCATATATATATATATATTTATATAAACTAAATAAGGGTAGAAATTGATATTAATCAATTAAAACCAGTGGCTTAGCATATTTTAAAAAATCCAAAGATTAAAAATTGTGTTACATACAAAATTTAGAGGACTGACCACAAAAAGTGGACAGCCTATATGCTAAACATAGATGTCAAATCACCATTACCACGAAGAATCTGTTCTCAAGAAAAATCTCAGCAAAAAATCAAAATGTAAAAATAAGCAAGACAAATGAAAATATACGAAATAAAAAACGATTACCTATGTACCATTGGCTTCACTTGTTAATATTTACGTATATGGACAAGCAAATATCTGCAAGATCATCAGCATAGTCTGTCGTTTACAAAACACAATTTCCAGAATTTTTTTTATTTCGTATATTTTCATTTGTCTTGCTTATTTTTACAATTTGGGTTTTTTGCTGAGATTTTTCTTGAGAACAGATTCTCTGTGGTAATGGCGATTTGACGTCTATGTTTAGCATATACATAGGCTGTCCACTTTCAATGGTCAGTCCTCTAAATTTTGTATATATGGGCCTGATGAAGCCTTCTGGCTTCACAGACCCCAGTAGAACCGTCCAACCCATGCTAGCATGGAAAACGGATGCTAAACGATGATGAATAGGATTCTTTTCGAGTTCCATCTGCAAAAGCCACTGAAAAGACTTTGATCAAACTAGGGCTAATGTAGGAGACACTTGCCCAAGGTGCCATGCAGTGGGATTGAATCAAAAACCATGTGATAGGAAAGTAAACTTCTTACCACACTGTCATACCTGCACAATGATACTAAATGATAACAGATATACTTACAATGCTTTTTGTGGGTGTTTCCTTGGGTGTAGAATTTGAGCTGTCTCGTACATCATCACTACCATTGTCCTCCTCTCCTCCTTCTACCTCCTTTTCCTCTCCTTCTACTTCCTCTTCCTCTTCTGAAGAACTCATTTCCACATCATACCAGTGTTTATATAATTTCTTTGATAGTCTTCTGTTTTCACCTGTCAGCTTATCTATTGATGGTGGCGTGGCATTATAAGAGATATCAGATGATTTCATTATACCGTCCTTGATAAGAAGAAAGAAAAATCAATAATATTTGTGAACAGTTTCTTTTTTTTTTCAATTATTATCAGTTTAATATTGGCTTTTGTGATATAGTCACTCCATTTGAATTTCAGGATTGATTGTAGTTTTACTTGACAAAATCTCTCAAGTCAACATATATAATCTTTTGGCATTTAAACCTGCCAAATCCAACCCAAATATTCTACCTGCTTTACATTCAAACTGGCCAAATTGAGCCTCTCATACCAATCACATCATCAGAATTTCAAAGTGACAAGATAATGCATAATCAATTGAAAACAATACACAGTCGTGGCTGTGTGACTAAGAAGCTTGCTTCCCAACCACATGGTTCTAGGTTCAGTCCCACTGCATGGCACCTTGGATAAGTGTCTTCTGCTATAGCCTTGGGCTCACCAAAGCCTTAAGAGTGGATTTGATGGATGGAAACTAAAAGAAGCCCATCGTATTTGCCATGCTGGACTGCTGAAATCTACAAGTTTTTTTCATTCTCGCTCTCTCTCTCTGTTTATTTTCTCTTATTCCTTTCTGTTGAAGGGCATAGGCTCGAAACATAAAAGACTTTTTCATTTTCTCTGAGTGTCAAACTGATACACTTGTTTGTTGTTCATACACCTGTCTTCATTTTTTGTTTTTCTATAAATTTCAACTATGAATATATATATATATATATATATATATATAGGTTGGACAGTTTGATAGAATCTCGATGTCTGTTTTGGCATGGTTTCTATGACTGGATGCCCTTCCTAATGCCAACCACCTTACAAAGTGTACTGGGTGCATTTACATGGCACAGTATGGGTGCTTTTTATGTGGCACTAGCACCCACAATCTCACAAGATTAGGAACATTCAGCTGGAGAAGGATGCAAGGGACATGCCTGTATGCAAGGACAACCACACATTTACTTAGCTGGGTGTATTTTCTCAAGCACTGTAAACTCCAAGGAGTATTGGTCCCCTGACATCTCTTCTGCAAGGCCCAGTATCTGAAGATCCTTTCTCATCACTTTGTCCCATATCTTGCTGGGTCTACCCCTTCTACACATCCCCTCAAGGATTAAAAACGAAAAATCAAGAGAGATTAACACTCACCACTTCAATAGCACTAAGCAGGTGTTTGCTAGTCAAAAAAGAGGTATTACATGCTTTGCATACTCCTGTAACGATTTCATCATCATCAGAATCAACATTATCATTCTGACATTGAGGCATGCAGAGCTGACACAACACATGGCCTTTCACATCTTCAAATATTCCTGTAAAATGAAAATTTAATCAAAATCAGAATATTTTTATTTCTATTCTCAAAGCTTCAACAATCTCATATCTTGCACTCTCTAATCCTCAAAAACATGAGCTTAAAACCTTTGAAGTCACTACAAATGCTAGTTTGCATAATCTTTGATCTTTACTGATGCCCATCACATACATAAAATAGCTGAGATTATATCTCAAAACAGTAGTCTTCTACGATCATCACCATCAACATTTTATGCCTGTTTTCCATGTTGGCATGGGTTGAATGGGGCATTGGTAGGAAATGATTCAGTGTTGATCAATTGATGAGCTTCTACAAAGCTCAAGTAAGACACAATGAAATAAGGCTTCCACACATGAGACATTTCTGTTGATACACACTAACTTCCAAATCACAACCAAAAAGAAAATCCTTGACTGATTGGCAAAAATACAATCACCAATACATATATTCGCTATGGATACAATTCAGTATAGATCAGTGGATTTGGTCATTCAACCATTCATTGACACCTACATGCCATTGGAAAACAACCATCTTTGATTTCAAGACGAAAGATGTTCTTCCATCAGGATAATGCTTGGCCACATACAGCGAGGATGACATTCCAAAGGCTGGAGCAGTTTGAATGAGAAACAATGCACCACCCACCATATTCGCTGGAGATAGCCCCATCTGATTATCATTTATTCCGTAGTCTTCAAAATCATTTCGACGGAAAAAATATGAATTCTGTAGACAAGGTCAGAACACTAGTGGAGGAGTATTTTTCATCATGGACAAGTGTATTTTGAAGGAGGGGCCTTGCAAGTCTACCAGATAGATTGATGAGCATTGTAGAAAATGAAGGAGAGTATATTTTAGATTAAAAAGAACTTTGTTTATGTTAATTTTTAAAAAATAAAAAAGTATAAAAAAACTGCATAGGATGACCCAATATATATATATATATATATATATATATATAAAATGAGATAGGGGTTGTAAATTCAACCCTCCATGGGATAACATATATCCAATATACTGCTAGAGAAGTACCCAACAAAGCTAATACATAAATGTTAAAAATTGCGATGCAATTAATTAATTTACTGTATTAGGTGGGCAAAGGTAAAATTATTTTTACCATAAATTAATAATACAAAATGAGAAAATGGAGAAATATATCTAAATCAATCATCAACCATCAGATAATACCGAATCATATACTTTATTAAAACACTACACAATAGCAATGAGATTAGACATTAATACAGTACAATAATTACAATCAATATGGTGAGATATAACTAAATAAATATAACAAGATATAAAAATACATTTACATTATAACTGACAGCTGTTTCGGCCATGAAGATAGGTATATCTCATTTAACCTATTAGCCATATAATGCAGGTATAAATGAGACATTAACAAGAATATCTTACGGCCTCTTCGAAGAGGGCGTAAGATATTCTTGTTAATGTCTCATTTATACCTGCATTATATGGCTAATAGGTTAAATGAGATATACCTATCTTCATGGCCGAAACAGCTGTCAGTTATAATGTAAATGTATTTTTATATCTTGTTATATTTATTTAGTTATATCTCACCATATTGATTGTAATTATTGTACTGTATTAATGTCTAATCTCATTGCTATTGTGTAGTGTTTTAATAAAGTATATGATTCGGTATTATCTGATGGTTGATGATTGATTTAGATATATTTCTCCGTTTTCTCATTTTGTATAAATATATATATATATATATATATATATTTCAGCATGAGAAACCATTAACCAAGACACACTTTCTTTTTCCTCTCTGTTTTCTTTACTCGTTCTTTTCTGTCAGAGTGTAGGCTCAAAATGTCAAACTAATACACCTTGTTTGTTGTTCTTTTATTTGTCTGTCTTTTGTTTTTTATACATTTGAACCAAATGAAGGCGCATGGCACAGCGGTTAGAGCTTACAGTTGTGGGGTTGTGAGTACGAATCCCAGACCGGGCTGCGTGTTGTGTTTTTGAGCAAGACACTTTATTTCACATTGCTCCAGTTCACTCAGCTGTAGCAATGAGTTGCGACGTTACAGGTGCCAAGCTGTATCGGCCTTTGCCTTTCCCTTGGATAACACTGGTGGAGTGGAGAGGGGAGGCTGGTACGCATGGGTGACTGCTGGTCTTCCATAAACAATTTTGCCCGGACTTGTACCTGGGAGAGTGACTTTCTAGGTGCAATCCTATGGTCAGTCATGACCGAAGGGGGTCTTAGTATTTAGTATATATATATATATATATATATATATATAATCAGTCAACTCACAACAAAATAGTATCAAGTATTATTATTTAGAACAGGTTACAAAATGAGCAAGCACCAAATATTCATTCAACTTCAAAAGTGGTACATCAAAAAAAAAACATGCAACTTAAACGGAGTACACCAAATATATACTCAACTTTCACCTCATATGTTGGCCTTGCCTTCATGCGTTGAGAGTACCCTTCTTCAAGTTGGTTTTCAAGGTGTTCTAACCAGTTTTTACTGATGCTAATAATTTCTTCTGAATGTTTCACAATGCTGTCACCAGGACCAGCAGAGCACGTCTTGTCTTCATAAACATTAGTTACACCATATGCTTGGTAGAAGATGTCACCAAGGGAATTTAGCTGAAAGATGTTAAGTATAATAATTATAATTACAGCATGAAAATTAAGCTAGGAGCTGATAATTTTCAAGTCTATTATATATCTGAATAGCAATCATAAAGGACTTTATTGTTCAAGAAGGTAGAATGAAATTTAAAGCATATAAAATCAAATACAGATCTAGCCACTTTAAATGTATTTATCAATGTAATTTCAGAGAATACCATCTCAGCAGTTACCAATTCAATATGTGTGTGTGTGTGGTCAAGCATGACCTTCGAATGTTGGGCCTCACAGAGGCAATGATAAGAGACCGAGATCTCTGGAGATATGCTGTGACTGCGAAGACCCCCTGACAAATAATGTGAGTTCATGGCTGTTTCTTGCACCAGCTTCACATAGCAGCCCCAGCCCATCCGAAGTACCTTGGATCGCAGGACGGCCTGCTGTACTTACCTTGGATCATAGGGCGACCTGCTGTGCTTGAGGAGACCTATTGAGTCAAGTACATCAACATCAAATAAAGATCAAATGGAAATTGTAGTTGTGATACCTGTGCCGGTGACACATTAAAAGCACCGAACGTGGCTGATGCCAGCGCCGCTTTGACTGGCTTTCGTGCCAGTGGCACATAAAAAGCACCAACCGATCGTGACTGTTGCCAGCCTCCCCTGGCTCCTGTGCCAGTGGCACATAAAAAGCACCCACTACACTCAAGGAGTGGTTGGCATTAGGAAGGGCATCCAGCTGTAGAAACACTGCCAGATCAGACTGGAGCCTGGTGCAGCCTCCTGGCTTCCCAGACCCCAGTCGAACCATCCAAGCCATGCTAGCATGGAAAACGGACATTAAACGATGATGATGATATATATAATATATATATATATATATATAGTCATGCTACACAGCAGCAAAACATAGGCTGGAACTGTTGAGGACATGCATAGTCTTGAAAGAAATGAAGCCAGTATGCTTCACTGGATGTGCAATAACGGTATGCATGTTCAACAGAGTGTAAGCATCTTGAGAGAAAAGTTAGATATAAGAGGTAACAGAAATGGTGTGCAAGAGAGATGACTGTATTGGTATGGTCATGTGATACATATGGATGAGCACAGCTGTGTAAAGAGGCACTGGTCTCTAACTGTGGAAGAAGTAGACCCAGGAAGACATTGGACGAGGTGGTGACAAGTCGAGGCGATGACAAATGACTGAGACTATTGGCAATATGCCATGCTTGAGAAGACTCAATGAGCCAAGAGAAATTGTAATCATGGCCGATGCCAGTGTCACATAACAGGCACCTGTACTGGTGGCACGTAAAAAACATCCATTACACTCTTGGAGTGGTTGGTATTAGGAAAGGCATCCAGTCATAGAAACTATGCCAAACCAGACGGGAACTTACTGCAACTCTCTGACTTACCAGTTTCAGTCAAATCATCTAACCCATGCCAGCATGGAAAGTGGACGTTAAATTATGATAATGATGATGATATATATATATATATATGTATATGTGTGTGTGTGTGTGTGTGTGTGTGTGTGTGTGTGTGTTGTGTGTGTGTGTGTAAACAAATGATGAGTGGATTTAAAGGTGTAACTTTTATTTCATGGTTTACAATTGTTTCAACAACTTGGGTGACCAGTCACACTCATCAAAAGACATTGATGAGAATGACAATTAGTCATGCATATTATGAAACATATATTAAACAACAGCATCACAAGTTGTTTGTTTAGAACTGATTGAATTATAGAATACAGAAAATTATTTGGCTTCTCACTTAAATAATCAATATAATCACAGCGGGGCAGTGCCACAAACTGAAATGACAGCAAGACCTTATAGACATGTGTGTGTCTTTCCAAAGCCAAACACAACAAAATTTGTCTTGAAAGAATTCATTCAAATACAAAAAAAAATCCAATGATAACAGATGTTGTCCTCATCATCATCATCATCATCATCTTTTAACGTTCGCTTTCCATGCTTGCATGGGTTTGACGGTTTAACTGAGGGCTGGCAAACCAAGAGGCTGCACCAGGCTCCAATCTGATCTGGCAAGGTTTCTACAGTTGGATACCCTTCCTAACACCAACTAGGGGCCAGTCAGACAGTACTGGCATCGGCCACACTTGAATGGTACTTTTCATATACCACTGGCAAAGGAGCCAGTCCAGTGGGACTGGCATCAACCATGCTCGAATGATGCTTTTTATGTGCCTCTGGCATGGATGCCAGTGAGGTGGTACTGGCATTGGCCATGACAATGATTTCACTTAACTCAACAGGTCTTCTCAAGCACAGTATATATTGCCCACTGATTGAAGGGTACTTTTAAATGGGCTGGTTATGCAATACTGGTATAAGCTATGGTTATGGTCTCACTTGGCTTGCGGGGTTTTCTCAAGCACACCATATCTCCAATGGTCTCAGTCGCTTGTCACTGCCTCTGTGAAGCCCAACATTCGAAGGTCGTGCTTCACCACCTTATCCCAGGTCTTCCTGGGTCTACCTCTTCCACAGGTTCCCTCCACTGTTGAGGTGTGTATAGTAAAAATAATAAAAGTCATAGTCATACCTGGAAAACATACATGCCCTCAGAATTGATAGCCTCCCCAGCAACCCCGACGATGGGATCAGAGAGTCTTTCATGAACGACGATATCTTTGATTTGATTGATAATCTTTTCAATGAAGTATAAATCTCTAGAAGAAGAAATTATTCAATAATTAATAAGCTGTGAATTCAGAAATGATCGAGAAACTGCAACTGAAAAGTTAATATAGTTACATACATCTTCATTATCCATCATCATTTAACATGCTGACATGGTTTGACAGAAACTGACCAGTAAAGATTGTTTGCCAACATAACATGGCAGACCTGGTTTAGGACTAATGTTGCTGTAATTTAGCCCCAGGAGACATCGTCTACAGCTGGCTACACAACATAATCTGTGTCCTTAAAAAAAATATATAAGGACACAGATCATGTCGTATAGCCAGCTGTAGATGTCTAAATTACAGCAACATTAGTCCTAAACCAGGACTGCCATGTTATGTTGGCAAACCATCTTTACTACAAAGTACTGTTGCTGAATATCTGATGTTGTGAGATTTAGAAATGGTAATTTTCTAAGAAACTGACCAGTTGAAGAGCTGTTCAGGCTCCATGTCTGTTTTGGCATTAATTCTATGGCTGGAAACCCTACCTAATTAAGAATGCCTTTGATCCCAGGTCTGACTTGGGGCTACAGAAATGCAACAAGGAAGAACATGAAAAAGAAAAAAAAAATACTTTAACTAATTGCAAATGTAAAGCCATACCCAGGTCTTGAGATTCGCCAAGGAGAACACATAGATATAGGCGGGTGATTAGGATCTGTTCGATATTGTACACATATGGCCTCATTTGGATACTGGCTGGCAGCTAGAAGAACTTCATCACCTGAAGACTGGACAGCACCTTGGATTGGTGATAAATAATGGGGGATTCCTTCTAACATGTGCTGCCATTGTAACACCTGTTGAAGCAAAACCAGGTAAAAATACATAAATATTTACTATTTCATTTGAAATTCATTATATTCATTTAACAGTAATTTTAACTGTCACATCTTTAATTTAGAAAAAGAACTAATTTATTAATTGTGCTTTTTCCCCTCTCTCTCTCTCTCTCAAAGAAGCAAAATTCCATTCCTGCACCATTTCTTTCACATATTGAGCCACAAAGTGATCATTCAAACTAAAAGAATAGCCAAACTCCCTCAAACAGCACCTTGTCATTCTTATACAAGGAAGGAAGGGAATGTAGGACCATGTGGGGCCTAGATACATTATGCCTGAAAACAAGACAAGATAGTCAAGACTGGAATATTTGAGTATAGATCTGATTAGTCAACTTTGTCCTAAGGGTTAAAAAATCATCAACACCTAAATGCCTAAATTATTTATTACTGTATTTCAAATATAGGATTGTGGATACTCATACCTCTCACCAAACCTTTCTGCTTCACTCTCTTGCCTTTCACATGCTTCATCATATTCCCATTGATTATGAGACAAGTACACTTGGGATAGGGTGGTAGTCTATTGTTGAAATACTGGTGGGAACATTGACTGTCCACTACCTTTTTCTTTTTACTTCTTTGTCAGGAAGAGAAGGGTACCATCCATGACCCTTTAATATTTCAGGTATCTAAGCCTAGTAGGGTGGAAGAAATTATCCTAGAGCCAGAAATTTAAATTTTTGCAACAGAGTGAATTTTTCTTAAAGTACCTGGCTACAGCGAAGGTATAAGTAACATGGCTAAATTCTGTGGAAATATAGGAGTGGCATGGCTGTGTAGGAAGAAATTTGCTTGCCAGTCACATGGTTCAAGGTAAAGTCTCACTGTGTGGCACCTTGGATAAGTGTCTTCTATTATAGCCTCAAGCCAACCAAAGCCCTGTGAATGGATATGGTAGACGGAAACCAAAAGCCGCCAGTCATATACATATACATAAGTATGTGTGTCTTTGTGTCTATGTTTGTCCCCCACCATCTCTTGACAACCAGTATTGATACAGTTCTATATTTAAGAGATGAGGAATTATGTACATTATTTACATTCGACAGATATTTGTCATCTTGTTTGTTGTTAACACAACGTTTCGGTTGATATACCCTCCAGCCATCTTCGTCATATGCCCGTGGGCATATGGTGTAGTGGTTAAGAGCACAGGCTACTAACCCCAAGATTCCAAGATTGATTCCAAACAGTGACCTGAATAATAACAATAATAATAATAATAATAATAATAACAACAACATCGAAAAATACCTTAGGAATGAGAACCTAAGTTCGAAATTTCCCCAAGACACCTGAAGAAGGTTGGAGGGCATATCAGCCAAAATGTTGTATTAACAACAAACAAGATGAGGACAAATATCCGTTGAATGTAAATAATGTAAATAATGAACCAGTATTGATGTGTTTACATCCCCATAACATAGCAGTTCAGCAAAAGTGACTGATACAGTAAGTACCAAGTTTAAACAAAAAGTACTATGATTGATTCATTTGACTAAAAATTCTCCAAAGTACTGCCCCAGCATGGCCACAGTCAACTAACTGAAGCAAGTAAGAGATAAAAGATATAAAGGTGGCTAATGTTTCTAGGACTGCACTATGCTCTGGCAGAGATACTAAACATTTAGAGTTAACAATTTTCCAGTACTATAACTTGTTAAAAACAACATGACAAAAAAATGATTGACTGACTGACTTGTGAGGTACTCATTGAAGCAGCAAGTATTGTAGTACCTTACAGGATGTCAACTGAATCCACCTACATCTCAATTTTGTCAATATAATTATCAAAAGAACGCTATGAGAATCCACCAGTCTACATAGCCACTAGCATAGTTGAGTCAGACTAAAGAAATTCAAGATGGTAAAATAAAAAGAAAAATGAAATTATAATCTTTTATGTATTTGATAGAGAGTTGCTGAAGAGGTCACAGAATGGATGACAAAAGAACTTTAACAAAGAAACCAAAATAATAGTAATAAAGCTGAAGAAAAGACCAAATATATAGCACAAGTGTTTAATTGGCAAAGTATGACCATCCCCAAGTATAACATTATAGAAATTATAATCTTTTTGTTGAATTTAGGGAGAGTCATTATGCCTATAACAAACACAAGCACTGGTTCTATTTCACTTCTTTTGTTATTATTATTAGTCAATTCATTAACATTTAAGCTATTGGATTGCTTGATTAATCGTTTGGTGAAATCAATAATCAGCTAGGCTTATCAAAGTCCTTTCATCACCATTTGCAATCTTGTCAATGACATGCCCTCTCTATACTCCAGGTCAGTTTCAAGACTGCCAAATTAAATAGAACCAGTACAGGTGTTTATTATTGGCATAATTATGCTCCTGAGATACAACAGAATGTGTTTCAACAAAAGTTCATATCAAGTATATTGCAAACCAAATACAAAAATGGAATTATAATCAAAATTTATTTAATCATATATTCTTCTACTTACTGGATGACAAAGAAATCTTTCATCTATGAGAAACAAACCATGATCTGTAGCTACAAAATGATGGAATGGATTTGTCCGAGAACAACATGAGGCAGAAATTCTTTCATCTTTAGACAGAAACTTATTCGGAAGAGCAAATACATCTCTTGGGTTTCTACAGGATGTCTGCAACAAGAAAAGATTCAGAATAAAATATCAAAATAAAAATTGTTTTAGCAGAGATACACAGACACAAAGACAAACATACATAGACACACACATATATATGATGGGTTTCTTCCAGTTTCCATGTTGCCATCTATCAAATCCACTCACAATTCCTGGACCAGGTTGTGTGTTGTGTTCTTCAGCAAGACACTTTATTTCACACTGCTCCAGTTCCCTCAGCTGTAAAAATGAGTTGCAACTTCACTGGTGCCAAGCTGTATTGGCATTTTCCTTTCCCTTGGATAACATCAGTAACATGGAGAGGGGAGGCTGGCATGCATGGGTGACTGTTGGCCTTCCATAAACAACTTTGCTCGGAGGGTAACTTTCTAGGTACAATCATTCATAACCAAAGGGGGTCTTAAGTTTAGAAATAGCGATAGCATATAAATGACATATAAAATTGATAATAGTGACTGCCACATAAAAAGTACTCATGGCAGTGCTATGTAGGAAAGAACCTGTGCCAGTGCCACATACAAGAACCTGTGCTGGTACCACGTAAAAGAACCTGAGCCAGTGTCATGTATAGAGCACCATGCACCCTCGGTAAAATGGTTGGCATTAGGAGGGGCATCCAACCATAGAAACCATGCCAAAACATACAAGTGGAGTCTTGGGCAGGTCTCCAGCTCCATCCTGTCAAACCATCAAACCCATGCCAGCACAGAAAACATGTTAAAAGATAAGGATAATGATGATGACATTATGAAAATGAATACAAACCCTGATATCCATCAGTTCCATAGCTGATTGATTAGTGAAAACAAATGACCGTGGATGTGAAGCGTAGTGGACATTACACCAATTTGACTTGCAAGGGAATCGGTGAGGGTGTTGATTAACCACATTCTGAACACTGAAACAAATGTGTCAAAATAAGCAAAAAGGAAAGGGTAAAATACAAAGGAAAACTTTCACTTGGACCAAAATTTTAAAATGAAACTCAAAAACATTGAAATGAAAATTCAACGAAATGAAATTAAAATGATCTTTAGGCTGCCACTGCAAAGTGACTCAAGCTCCAAGAGTTTCATGCATCTGCATCAAATATTCTTCCTGTTTGCATCACCATACTTATTTGTATATACACACACACACACACATATATATACACATAAACATAAATATATATACATATATATAAATATATATACATATAGGGACAATTCACAAAAAAACAAAAGACGAAGACAGGTGGTGTAGACAACAAACAGATGTATTAGTTTAACACTCGGGAAGTGAAAATGTCTTTAACGTTTCGAGCCTACGCTCTTCTTCGATGGAAGAGTCCATCATATATCATCATCGTCATTTAACGTCTGCTTTCCATAT
The DNA here is from genome assembly GCF_006345805.1 of Octopus sinensis. Classification (NCBI taxonomy): domain Eukaryota; kingdom Metazoa; phylum Mollusca; class Cephalopoda; order Octopoda; family Octopodidae; genus Octopus; species Octopus sinensis. Next base: position 163,844,472 of record NC_042998.1, read on the forward strand.
TAGCATGGGTTGGACAGTTATATAACCAAAAAGAAGTATTGAAGCAACAATAATATAAAGGATTAAAAAAGACTTGGAAATGAAAATAGTAGAAATAAGAAAGAAATGTACCTTCTGTTGCAATCCCACAGAAAGACAGAATTTGTATGGTCAGCTACAAGACATTCTCCCACAATATACGGACTGAAAAATAAAGTATAATGTAACAAATATAGCTACACCTAACTGAGAACAAATACAAATGTGTATATGTGGGTATATGTGTATTCATGTATGTGTACATAAATATAAATATATGTATGTGTAAATGTATATATATATGTATTTTATGTATGTATGTGTATGTGTGTGTGTGTGTATTAGTCTAATACTCAGGAAAAATGGAAAAGTGTTTGATGCTTCAAGCCTATGCTCTTTGACAAAAAAGAAGAGGAAAGTAAATGGAGAGAAAAAAAAAACATGCCTGAGTTGACAGTTTTACATGTCAAATTGTGTGTGTGGGTGGGTGTATACAGGTTTGGCCAAAAGTCACCTGACAGTAAATCAAAAAACACTTAATTCCAAGATTAAAACAAAAAAATTATTTTATATCAGACGACTTCACTAATAAATAGGCATATGTTGAAAAAAAAAACAAAAAAAAACCGGTAATTTTAACTGACAGCATTCAATTATTAAACATTCATAATTGGAATGAATAAATAAAATTTAATATTAAGTATTTATGGAATTTTGATTCACTGTCACGTGACTTTTGGCCAACCCTGTATATATATAAAGTGCACAATATAAAATATTCAAAAATCATAACTAAAGGACTATATAAGAGAGCAAGTGTATGTACGCCGCTATATATATATATATATATATATAAAATACAAAATGAGACAAGAACGCAAAACATCCAGATAGCTAGGTGATACAAAGAGGGACAACAAAACATCCAGATAGACAATACAAAGAAAACAATGACGAGTTATTCGAAACCCTCTATCCTCAGTCAAACGCCAGATTATCCTCGCACTTTCAGCTGATTATTCTTGAGATTGCTCCAATCTAGCCAGCCCCAAGGAGAAACTAAGCTAAGAGCATTATATTCCTTGGAAGAAAGCAATGAATGTATACAAAAACAAGGACGGAAAAAACCGGACAAAGTTGCACAAATATAAATACAATAAAAATAATAACAGGACATAACAACAGGTGTCTTTTGACTAAGGACGAATTGAATTAAGCTGGCATGTGTGGAAATGAAGCCTTACAGCAGGGATACAAAGATTTCACAAACACAGGGACTCTACTTTTCACTTCACTCAAAGCAGTTGCTCGAATTGCTAGAAATAGCAGTCAAATCTCTCTCAAATCACATTCTACCATCTTAAGAAAGAAGGACACATTCAAAAACAGTGTGCCAAAGAAAACAACAAGATGGTCACAGTTGGAACACTTCTGATCATGGATTTGCTCAATCATGATTGACCTGAGACTAAAATCAAACAACAAACCTCAAGTTTACTGAAGTATATGTCTTCCCTTCACAATGAAGAGTATTCTTTAAAGAGCTGCTTATTCCATCTCCATCACTGTCACAGCTTATCTCAAACAGAAAACATTTGTCAACAGTTCGAGTTAAACAGTATGCTGAAAAGTAAAATAAGAGAGAAAATATAAAAACTAGTTCAGCAATCATCAATCTTTGGAAAAGAACTCTTTTAAAGAATCTATTTATCAATCCCAAAAGGATGAAAGGTAAAGTCAACCTCAGGGGCATTTGAACTCAGAATGTAGACAGATGAAATGCCACTAAGCATTTTGCCAGGCGTGCTAACAATTCTGCCAGCACACTACCTTTGTTTTTTTTAAATATTGCAATTCGTTTTGATTCATCCAAAGTTAACAACTTAATACACAATAATCATTACAAAGCCTGCAACTGGTTATTTCCTTGGTGCTACTAAGTTCATAGAAGTGCAACCATTATGTTGTCTGCTAGTTCACAGAGTATTTAAAACCATAACTGAATGACCATTCTATTGCCAAATATTTTCATTTATTTATGCGCCCTTTTCAAGCCTAGCCAGGCTCACGGGCCCGGTTTCCTGGTTTCTGTGGTGTATGTGTTTCCCCCCAGCTGGATGGGACACCAGTCCATCACAGCGTTACTCAAGAAACAGTGAGATAAAGTTGGGGTGAAAGAGTAAAACAGGGGTCGCCACCACCCCCTGCCGGAGCCTCATGGAGCTTTTAGGTATTTTCACTTGATAAACACAGACAACACCCGGTCTGGGAATCAAAACTGTGATCCTCCAACCACGAGTCCGCTGCCCTAACCACTGGGCCATTGCACCTCCACATTGTCAAATATATTGAATAAATAAATGCAATTCCATTCAATTTTTATTTATCATAAATTCCTAACATATTATCATCATCATCATTTAACATGTTTTCTATGCTGGCATGGGTTGGATGGTTTGAGAGGGGCTGGCTGGCAAACCAGAGGGCTGCACCAGGCTCCAATCATCTGTTACAGCATGGTTTCTACAGCTGGAGGACCTTTCTAATATCAACCACATCACAGAGTGCACTGGGTTTTTTTTTTTTTATCTGGTGCCAGCATGGGTGCTTTATATGTTGTGCTAGTATGGGTGTGTTTTAAAAAAATTACTGGGTAAGTTACCCATGTATCTCCTCTAGAGACTCATGTTCCTGTCCTTCTTTCCTACTTTAGTCTCTCAACACCAGGTACAATGCCAACACCCTCAACACTGCACCCACCAATTAGTGAAGGAATCTTGTCTTGCATGTTACTTGGTGATCCCACTAGTACTGGTGCCAACAAAAAAACACTCAGTACAATCTGTAAAGTGACTGACACTAAGAAGAGCATTCTTTATTAAAGCAAACAATGGAAACCAACACGGCCCTGAAGCTCATAGAATCTTGTGGAACTGTTGAACCCATACCAGCATGAAACATGGTTAAGCATCATCATCATTATCTATTTCTTTACTACCCACAAGGGGCTAAACACAGAGAGGACAGACAAACGGATTAAGTCGATTATATCGACCCCAGTGCGTAACTGGTACTTATTTTATCGACCCCGAAAGGATGAAAGGCAAAGTCGACCTCGGCGGAATTTGAACTCAGAACATAACAGCTGACGAAATATGGCTACGCATTTCGCCTGGCTTGCTAACGTTTCTGCCAGCTCGCCGCCTCATTATCGTTTAACATCTACCTTCCATGCTGGCACGGGTTGGATGGTTTAACAGGAGCTGGCCAGGCAGAAGACTGCACTAGGCTTCTGTGTCTGTTTTGGCATGGTTTTTATGGCTGGATGCCATCCCTAATACCAACCACCCCACAGAGTGGACTGAGTACTCTTTATGTGGCACCAGCACAGGCAAGGTTGGTTTTGGCATGGTCTTTACAGCTGGATGCCCTTTCAAATACTAACTACTTTACAGTGAGGACCGGATGCTTTTTACATGGTACCAGCACTGGTAGGTACACCATGTAACTTGATCTTGTGTCAGATGATGAAAGGTTAGAGTGTGAATGCAACAATTTGAGATTTAACTTCCAATATGCAGGCTGAGTTTTAATTAGATGACAGAACTTTAAGAGCAAAATAAAGTTAAGCTCTTCATCTCTAGTGTCAGGACACATGGAGCAGATGAAGAATCTTCTAATCATTTGATATACTAGTTGCCAAATTTCCTTCTAAGCACATCCTAAAATTTTAAAAAGTACAAATTGGACAATGGGGTCTTAGAAATACAAAGAAGATGGGATGATCATGGCTGGAACACTTTAAGTTAATATGTGTACTTCATCAGAGCTAACTTGGTGACAAATAATAAAACACAGAGGGCAAATTGGTCAACAGATTGAATATTATTAATTACCTGTGTCGGTGGCACATAAAAACACCATCCGAGCGTGGCCGTCTGCCAACCTCGTCTGGCACCTGTGTCGGTGGCACATAAAATCACCTACTACACTCTCGGAGTGGTTGGCGTTAGGAAGGGCATCCAGCTGTAGAAACACTGCCAGATCTGACTGGCCTGGTACAGCCTTCGGGCTCCCCAGACCCCAGTTGAACCGTCCAACCCATGCTAGCATGGAAAGCGGACGTTAAATGATGATGATGATGATGAATAAAATATGTGTAGAATAACTTGTATTTAGAAAAATGAATTGTATGGAAGACAAGGTTGAAATAAAATAAAACTTACTTGTGTCATACAAAGTTTGACAAGACAGGTCAAACATTTCTTCATTCACTTTAATCTTGTGAACAAATTTTTTGTCCAAGTTAAGCAGGCTGGAGTCATTTACCTTGGGTGTGATGATTTCTTCAAGTTAAGAAATAATCTTCTAAGAAGAAGGAACTTTTAACTGTTTACCTGACCTGCTAGAAACAATAGCAATATTCTCCCTCCAAACACTTTCTGTCATAACTCTTTAACATTCAGATTACTCTGCCAAATGCAACACTTATACATTTCCATTGTTAAGAATTAATCATGCATTATATCATAGCTTTGGAATTTCAATGGCGTGATTGTTTATTCTTACAACAACATTGTATGATAGGTGTGAAAGGCTGGATCTGACCAGTTTGAACATAAAATAGGTAGAATATTTGGGCCAGATACAGCAAGTTTAAATACTAAGAGTTAAAAAATGAAGTACATATTACATAATGTAGTCCTTGTATTGCAATTCCCCAACCCACAAACTAACAAAATGCTTATGGCTATAACACCATTCATCAGAGGTCTGCTCATTCAGGGTTAACCAGTGGCTAAATAATACAGATTGATCTATTGGTCTGCTATGCACTCATCTCACATGCTCACTTATACATTATACTACATTCACTCTAAATTTCCTACTTAGTAGTTCATAGGAACAAGCATGGCTGTTTAGTAAAGAAGCTTGCTTCACAACCACATGGTCCTGGGTTCAGTCTCATTGCATGGCACCTTGGGCAAATGTCTTGTACTATAAGGCCTCAGGCTGACCAAAGCCTTGTGTGGGGATTAGGTAGATGGAAATTGACAGAAGCCCACCATCTATATATATATATTTGTGTGTGTATGTGTATGTGTGTGTGTGTAGGGTGTTTTTGTGTTTGTCCCCCACCATCACTTGACAACTAGTGTTGGTGAGTTTACATTCCCGTAACTTACCAATTCAGCAAAAGAACCCAATAGGATAAGTACCAGGTTAAAAAAAAATATAAGTACTAGGGTCAAGAAAAATGGCAAAATAGATAAATAAACTAATAAAAATTGGATAACTCCAGACCCTGGGTTTCTGACTCTGTATAAAAATACTTTGCCTTTGTCAATGAAATATACCAAGAATTGTACATAATTACATATATATATATATATATATACACACAAACATACGAATACTTACATATATGCACATGTATATATATATATATGTGCACCTATATATATGACCAGTTTAGTTATCAGTCCAAACGCCATGTGCTATGCGGTCAAAATACCACTGTGGTGAATATAATGATGAAGTGAATATATATAAATTTCTATATAAATAAGGATAAGACTGTTATTTAACAATCAAATCAAGTGGCAACACGGGAAGATAAAAACTTTATAGGTTATAATTATTATTATTAAAATTATAATAAGGGTATCTATGAGATACCACCATACTTGAAATATTCATATGTTTGTGTGTGTATATATATATGTACTTATGTACAATTCTTTGCATATTTCATTGACAAAGGCAAAGTATTTTTATACAGAGCCAGAAACCCAGGGTCTGGTATTATCCAAATTTTATTAGTTTATTTATCTATATGTCTTTTTACCTTGTGCTGTATTGAATGCATGATGTGGTTTTAGAGTCAGGTTCTGACTGCTATTTCAAGCATGATGCTATCTCTTAGATACCCTTATTATATATATATATATATATATATATATATTATATATATATATATAAAATGAGATAGGGGTTGTAAATTCAACCCTCCATGGGATAACATATATCCAATATACTGCTAGAGAAGTACCCAACAAAGCTAATACATAAATGTTAAAAATTGCGATGCAATTAATTCATCTACTGTATTATGTGGGCAAAGGTAAAATTATTTTTACCGTAAATTAATAATACAAAATGAGAAAATGGAGAAATATATCTAAATCAATCATCAACCATCTGATAATACCCAATCAATACTTTATTAAACCATTACACAATAGCAATGATATTATACATTAATATAGTACAAATATAACAAGACATAGAAATACATTTACATTTACATTGGATGATAACTGACGAAGATTGAGCAATGTCCTATCCTGTGTATGAATTTTCCATTTGTTCCTTTGTTATGTTTCTGTTTAAATTTTGGAACTTATCATGTATATATATATTTGTAAATAGTAAAGGATTACTCCAAATGTTTACCAGTTTGCTCTTAGTTAGGTATTCAAAGTAGGTTATTCAACAGTTAATATATAAATCCAATAATATTCTCATAAGATGAGAATTTAGAGATATATTCCATTGGATAATTCTGAATATATTACCATAACCATAGAGGTTTTCTAGGGCATATAATATCGACAATAAAAAAAAAAGAATTATTATGAAGCGGCATAGCATTATCTTTAATTCTTTTTATATATACAGCTTTACATAGACCTACCTATGTTTCAACTGCACCTATTAAATACATAAAAAAAAAAAAAAGAGATCTCAAGACCCTTAAAAATTGAAAACACAATGAATCTTAAGGATACTGATTGTTTTGAAATCAGGCCCAGTTATGGCAGCTAGTGATATTGTAGAATCTGCTTGGTTGGAGAAGTTCAATGTTTGCAAACATCCACCTATAAATTTATGATTGGAATGCTGAAAAAAAGCAATAAAAAAAAAAAACGATGTATGTGTGTGTGTATGAGAGCATGAAAGAGAAAAACAACTACATAGGCATGCTTTTATAGTTTCATTAGTTTCTGATTGGACTCTGGTCATGTTGGAGCACAGCATTCAAGAGTGTTAATCAGTCATAGCCAAGGACTTAGGCACCTGTTTCATCAACCTTGGCAGAAGAAAATGCAAGGTGACTTGGGCACAAAGAAATGTAATGATTTTTTTTGCTTCTTCCTCACTAACCCTGACTGAGTAAAGCCAAGTTAATATACATACACACAATAAAATAAGAATCAGCCAGAGTACTAGGTAAATACCCAACACCAAGGTAGTCCAATGGCTCATCAGTCTAGAAGTTCCCTTCTGTTTGTTTTTTTAGGCAGATTCATCATCCATTACTGGCTTACTAGGCCTGTCATGTCCTCACCATATTACTCATTTTCGCTATCTGAATGGACTAGAGCGTCAGGAAATGAAGTGCTTTGCTCAAGAACACAATGCATTGCTTGGTTCAGGAACCAAAACCACTATCTCATGATCATGATTCCAACACCCTAACCAATAAGCCATGTGCCTCCACTAGAGCACCAGGCATTGATACAAAACGTATAAAACCCCTGAAAGTGGTGCTCTAGTGTGGCCAATTTTAAAACTAAAACCAGTAGAAAAGGAACAAAAATAATAATAAATACTAATAAAAATAAAATTAAAAATATCAATAAAAAAAATATAGCATAAAGACAATAAAAAAATCAGCATCATCAATTGGAATGGTATTTTCTTACCCAAACATTTTGGACATCCAAAAACTTCCCAAGTGCTTCATAAAAGTTTCGTAAATAATTGTTAGCATAAAACATTTTCAATGCACTGGTTTCAGTCACATTCGCTTCTTCTGTGGCATGTAAGGCCTTAAGAATTTCCAACAGATGAATCTGCCAAGTGGCATCCTACAAAAAAAGAAATCAATGCAGACGTTAAAAATACCCACTTGGATAAAAAAAAAAAAAAGATGCTTTGTAAGTAATAAAGCATATTGGTTTAGAGATTTACGTTAAAGACACTTCCATGAGTATCTTTCCCAGCTTATTTGTGGTCTCAATGCATCTCTTATGCACCCATAGTTGACAATAGGTAGGAAGCAAAGTCCTGCCTTCTCTCCTGCTAACTGCAACTCATGACCAATTATCATCAGGTGTCTTATTTCTGGAGGTGTATCTGCTTTCAGAGTGGAGAGGAACTAGCAATCTTTCTTTCTAAGCTAAAGGTAGTAATGTCCATATTTGTTCATGACAGTGTGATCTTTCTGTAAGGTTTTAGTAGCATTAGGACTCCTGATTGCATTTAATATTTTACAATTATATCAGGCAGCAAGCAGACAGAATTGTTTGCCAAGGCATATGGCTTAGTTGTTAGGGTGTTGGACTCATGATCGTAAGAGTGTGATTTCAATTCCTGGACTGGGTGATACGTTGTGTTCTTGAGCAAAACACTTCATTTCACATTGCTCCAGTGCACTCATCTGGCAAAAATGAGTAATCCTGTGATGGACTGATGACCCATCCAGGTGATGAATTTGTAACACCAAAGAAACCAGGAAACCGGCCCTTATGAGTCAGCATGACTCGAGAAGATAAAATTTACAGTCTGTCTTTATTTTCTGAGTTCTAATTCTGCTGAGATTGACTTTTCCTTTCATCCTTTAAGGAAGAGGTGGGGAAACTTTTTAGTGCAGCAGGTAAAAATTTCCAAAGAAAAAGGTCCACAAGTGGATCACAAGTTCTGACTCTTGTATCTGTGTATATATCTATGTATAATTCAATATACCTTAATAAAGATAAGTTTAACACATTAAATTAACATGTAACATCTTCATTAATGCCACCACTGAATTTAGGATGTTTATATTACTTATGAGGTATTCTATATGTACCTATCCTAATGTTGGACAAATCATAACAGTCAAGCACAAATTGAATTTAATTTTGAAAAATTACATTAAAACCTAAATACTATTATGTGTAAATGACATATTTGAACAAATTTATCCTAGTGATAATTTCATCAAAGCTAACTAACCCTAACTTTAAAATTTGACTTTGTTTAGTGAGAAGGATAAAACTACTTTTTAAAAAATGTTTTTCACTCATAAACACACATCGCCTGGTCTGAGATGCAAACACACGATCCCTCGACCGCGAGTCTGCTGCTCTAACTACTAGGCCATGTGCCTCCACTTCATATATATATATATATATATATATATATATATCACCGTGACTGACCAGGCTATCAGATGTTGCTACACATCGCTTGTCACAATGCGCTTTGCATTGTTTTAGCTACCCCACTGGCTAAGCGAGCAGGCCAATATATATATATACAAACGGTATGAAATTCTGATATGGTGCCCACATAAATATTCCAGTACCATCGCCAAACTTCCATAGGGTTTTGGGGGACTTTTTTCTATCATCTAGCTATTTTATCTTCCCTACAAAAACGAAGGAAAAAAAAACCAACATCCATATCATGTATACTATATAAGTATCCTGTTCAGCAAACCGAATCCACATCCACAGATCTGTGTCAGCAGCCCTTAATTAGATTATTATTCATCCGAAGTTCTTCTACACATCCTCATAGCCCTTCCTTTTATTTTGTCCATCTTACCACTATCACATGGGATGCGTATATAATTTACAGAATGACAACGTTTATCACATTCAATACTCCATAATATATGGAGTTATTCATTAGATCTGATAATATTATACGTTTCAGCTATCAAAATAAATAAAATCGTTTCTGTAAAGTTTTAATGTCTACAATCTATGAATTCCGATCACGTAAGAGAGAAAGCAACGACGACAACTCAATAAACAAAATGCATGAGTTACCTCCCCTGATACTTTTATTTGGTTTTACTTTTCATATTGCTAAATGTGATAATTATTTTACACGACATCGTAAGAATGCAAAGAACAAGATAAAATCTGAGAGGTGAGAAACCTATTGAAGCAATGAATTATTAGTACACAAATCACATATATTCTAAACCATCAGCTTGACTAATAATATCCTTTGTAAAAGTAAACACTATATCATAAAATATTTTACTTGTTTCAGTCATTTTGACTGCGGATATGCTGGAGCACCACCTTTAGTCAAGCAAATCGACCCCAGCACTTATTCTTTGTAAGCCTAGTACTTATTCTATCGGTCTATTTTGTCGAACCGCTAGATTACGGGGACGTAAACACACCAACATCGGTTGTCAAGGGACGTTGGGGAGACAAACACAGACACACAAACATATACACACACGCACACACACACACATACATATATATGTGTATATATATATATATATATATATATATATATACAACGGGCTTCTTTCAGTTTCCGTCTACCAAATCCACTCAGAAGGCTTTAGTCGGCCCGAGGCTATAGTAGAAGACACTTGCCCAAGGTGCCATGCAATGGGACTGAACCCAGAACCATGTGGTTGGTAAGCAAGCTACTTACCACACAGCCACTCCTTGCCTCGTCATCTAATAAGAGGAAAACAAAAAGAATGTAGCCTTGTTTTGGCTAGAAACAAAAGTGTAACAAGGTGGTATCAAAAGTTTCCCTTACTAGTTATGTTTAATATAAAATAACTTATTTACCTAAGTTTTAATATCATCTCCTTCAAAATAGTCACCCTGTGCAGCAATACACCATTCCCAGCATTCCTGCTACTTTTAGAATCTGTCCTGGAAGACATTTTCTGTAAGCAAATCGAAGACCTTCTGCAATTCGCTCTGGAACTTGACAACGGAGTTAAAACGGCAACCTTTGAGCTGCATTTTTATCTTGGGGAAGAGATAGAAGTCCGTAAGTGCTAAATCTGGCAAATAGGGCAAGTGCAGAAGTGATACCATGTTTTTGGCATCAAACTCACAAGTGAGGGGAGCTCAGTGACAAGATGCATTGTCGTCGTGAACAATCCAGTTCTTGGTGCACCACAGACCCATTTGCTTTCACCGAATGTCCTCCTTCAAACATTTCAAAACATTGCAGTAGAACTCGATTGATGGGCTGGCCTTGGTGGAAGAATTCTCAATGCACAATACCACATTTCCGGGGATGACGCTCATGGCAGGACTTCCAGATCGCTCACTGTCATCCAAGGATGTTCTTCCACTTTGAAACATCCATGCCATATTGGCTTTTTGTTTTTGTCCATGACAAAATTGCAGACTACAGCATACATGTGATCACAAAAATACAAATTTCATAACTTGCAAAGTAAAAATAGCAATATCATTTGGCACAGTCTCATGAAGGTCATTGCTAGTTGTCACTGTATATACAACTGTGTGCTTGCCATTTCTTGGCACACTACATAACTAGTCCGAGAACTTTATCATACCACCTTATACATCATCATCGTTTAACATCTGCTTTACATGGGTTCGACGATTTGACTGAGGACTGGCGAACCAGATGGCTGCATCAGGATCCAGTCTTGATCTGGCAGAGTTTCTACAGCTGGATGCCCTTCTTAACTCCAACCACTCTGAGAGTAAAGTGGGTGCTTTTACATGCCACCGGCACGAGGGCCAGTCAGGTGGTACAGGCAATGGCAATGCTCAAATGGTGTTTTTTACGTGCCACTTGCACAGGAGCCAGTCCAGCGGCACTGACAATGACCTTGCTCGAATGTTTTTTCACGTGCCACCAGCACAAGTGCCAGTAAGGCGACTCTGGTAACGATCACGGAAGCCAGTTAGCTGCTCTGGCAACAATCACGCTTGGATGGTGCTCTTAGCACTCCACTAGCACGAATGCCAGTCATCGAATTTGATTTCGATTTAATACACTGAAACATTATCAAAAGATAAAAGAAAAACATCGCCACATCCCTAATTAACATAGATGTTCTCTGACTGAGCAACACCAAGAAATAAATATTATTCTAATCCTCATCTTACCTGATGACATAGAGTCTTCATTATTTTAAGTCTTTTGTGTAAGGAAGTCATTTTCTTTTTAATGTAGTTGAGGCGATGAATCCCAATGGCATCATGTTCTTGTAAAACTGAAAGGAAATGAAACAGGAATATTCATGTTTTGTTGTTATTTAGCTTTAAATCAGCACTGATTGAAGCATTCGAAATTTTGTAAATATTCATTTTTTATTCAGACAATGTACAAGGGGATGCTGAAAAGTTCCTGGCTTTCAGTAAAAGAAAATACAGGAGGATCAGTTAATTATGATTTTATACAACATATTCCCCACTCAGATTCACACACTTATTGCAGCAGTCCTTCAGTTTTTCTAAGCCCTGTAAAATAACTCAGAAGGTTGGGCCTCCAGCCATGCCTTTCGCAATGCCCTTAAAGTCAAGAACTTTTCAGCACTGCCTCACATCAAAATCAACACTATCTGTTTTTAAAGACAGCAGAAAGTAATTTGAAACAGATTTAGCTGCATTTTCATCAAATCTAATGACTACATAAAGAACCCCTGGTTGACTCATATATATATATAATATATATTTTGTCTTGTCTTCCTAAAACACCGAATCTCTTCTTTTTATTATTCTGAAAGATTTTCCCAAACTCTATGAATATGAACTCTTCAGTTGCTCATTGCACCAAAATATCCTTTCACAAAACAGTTAGGTGCAGCACATTACATCACTGTATTTATGTGTAATTCCATAAATGTGCTATAGAGGAAAAACAAGTCTTTCTATTATTTGTTTGACTTTCTGTAAATGAATAAACAAATGTTATCTTTTATCTTTTACTTGTTTTAGTCATTAGACTGCGGCCATGCTGGGGTACTGTCTTGAATTTTTAGTTAACTGAATCCACCCCAGTACTTGTTCTATTAGACTCTTTTGCCGAACAGCTAAATTACAGGGATGTCAATACACCAAAACCAGTTGTCAAGAGCTGATGGGGGGGGGGGGCAAACACAGACACACACACATATAGATATATATCCATATGGTGGTGGTTGCCCCCTCGTTATTGAGTATGGCCATTGCATGAAGCTTAATCAATGTTGTTATCATGCAATGCCTGTGCAAGAAGATTTTTTTTTAAAGTGAAGAAAGGCTGTGCACTGAGTCAATCCCACTCACTAAGCAACAGCAGCCATAATCCGAAAAGAAGAACAAATCAACATCATCGGTAACCACTGAGCCGCAGGTTTTATGTCGGAGTTATCCCAGTTACCTGAGTTACCTCTCCTAGAAGGATGCCCTAACAAAGGCTAGGAGTCCTTCACTCCCAATGGTTTAACTGCGCGATCGGGTATTCAGTCCGATTATTTCTATGTCCCCACGCATGATACAGCCTTAAGACATTTATTGGATGGCCATTGACTCTCAAGAATTCCTCCGCCCTTTGACAGGTTTTGTTTTTCATCCCGCAGGGTGTCCAATAAACACCCTCCTCACCAAGCAAGCTTGGTGGGGTTGCTGGTTTAGTCGCCGACGACCCAACCATGCAATATATATATATACGACAGGCTTCTTTCAGTTTCTGTCTCCCAAATCCACTCACAAGGCTTTGGTCAGCCGAAGGCTATAGTAGAAGACACTTGCCCAAAGTGCCACACAGTGGGCTGAACCTGGAGCCACATGGTTGGGAAGCAAGCTTCTTACCCCACAGCCACTCCTGCATCTATACTTACATTTCAGTAACTATTAGAAAGACTTGTAACTGAATTGGAGCGGATTGTTGTGTTTTGCTTACAAAGTGTGAAATGCTTGCAAATTAACAGTCTTGAGTGTATCATGCAAATGATAACACTGTAACAAAATTTTTCAGTCATAGGTACAGGAGTGGCTGTGTGGTAAGTAGCTGTATGCGGAAGCCTGACGATGGACGATTGCGTCATTAAAGCAAGAGAGTTCATCGGTCGGGTAACGTAAAATTGTAATTGTGTTACATTGTGACAGAGGTTTATTGCCTCTGAAGAGACTTTTAAAAGTGTAAATTGTAAATTGAAATTTTTGTGAAAATTTTTTGAATTTTTGTAAATTTTGAAAAGAACATTGTTTTAGAGAAGCAAAAGTCGGCGGGCGCTTTCTGACTTCTCCCATCACCATCTTCATCAACCACCACCATCATCCATTAATGTCCTTGTCCAGCCCGTAGCTACTCTGTGTGCTGCCCTAGTGGCAAATTATTAAAATAAAGTAGCTTGCTTACCAACCACATGGTTCTAGGTTCAGTCCCACTGCGTGGCACCTTGGGCAAGTGTCATCTACCATAGCCTCAGGCCAACCAAAGCCTTGAGTGTGGATTTGGTAGACGGAAACTGAAAGATGTCCGTCATATATATGTGTGTATATGTTTGTGTGTCTGTGTTTGTCCCCCCAACATCGCTTGACAACTGATGCTGGTATGTTTATGTCCCTGTAACTTAGCGGTTCAGCAAAAGAGACCGACAGAATAAGTACTAGGCTTACAAAGAATAAGTCTTGGGATTGATTTGCTTAACAAAAGGTGGTGCTCCAGCATGGCCGCAGTCAAATGACTGAAGTGAGTAAAAGAGTAAAGAGTCAGTAAGTGCTATTCCCTGTTTGCTTCTATCTAGAAATCAAAGAAATGGCTACTATTCCCTTAAAACTCTGCCTTTATGACTTGGACATCAATGTTTTGAAACTGACTTTTTTTCCATTACATTTCAGTCAGATTCAGTGCTGAGTTGCTCAAACAAAAATATCATTATAACAAATATTCTTCTCAGTACCACAGATTTGTTTGTCCTTTAGTGGCTGATGATATGTGCATCACTGATCACAACTAGAAGTAGTGGAGAAGCATCAAAGCCATGTGTTGAGAGGAATTCTTTGGGGTTTGAATAATTCACTTCTAGAAATATGGGGCTTTCATTCATCATCCTTAAACAACCCCTAATTCAGCGACCTTTTGAGTGGGATGGACTACTTGACCAGAAGAAAATTCTAACAGGACCCCACCTGTAAGGTCATGTGCTGTTGATCTTGATATGAGATCACTATAGTTCTATATTTAAGAGATGAGGAATTATTTACATTATTTACATTTTTTATTCTTTTAATTTACATTTGATGGATATTTATCCTCATCTCGTTTGTTATTAACACAACGTTTCGGCTGATATACCCTTCAGCTTTCATCAGGTATCTTAGGGAAATTTCGAACCTGGGTTCTCATTCCTAAGGTATTTTTCGATGTTGTTGTTGTTGTTATTATTATTCAGGTCACTACCTGGAATTGAACTCAGAATCTTGGGGTTAGTAGCCTGCGCTCTTAACCACTACGCTATGCCTATGTAAATAATAAGATCACTATGTTGCACACATGTGGTTGTGATGCATGTGTCGGGTGTACCCTTATCAGAGAGGTAGTCATGAAGGGTATATTGGGTTTTGTATATTTGTACCCCAATGCTACTTTGATGACATGCGCAGCTCTCTCATTCAATAATAATAATGATGCTTTCAAAATCTGGCACAAAACCAACAATTTCAGGGGAGGGACAGGCCAATTAGATCAACCCCAATGCTCAACTGGTATGTACTTTATCGACTCCAAAAGGATGAAAGGCAAAGTTAACCTCAACAGAATTTGAACTCAGATGGATAAAATGCCACTAAGCATTTTGCCTGGCATGCTAACAATTCTGCCAGCTTACCACCGTAATAATAATAGTAATAATGTAATATAAATAAAATGCCAAATGCTCTGGTGCATGACTTTCAACCCACCCTGTATATCAGTGAGTAAGTTCCATTAAATTAGTAAAATATCTTTACCATCAGGCTTCTGGAATAAAGGGAGGCTTGAAAACTTTGCATAAAGATGTTCTCCTTTACAACTGTTGTGTTCCTTTTGAACAGTCGCTTTTCCAGTTTCGTTAACATGTACACCACATAAGCTTCCACAATCAGGAAAGAAGTCTCTTCTTTCTCTTGAATTCCACAGTATTGAGTGAAAGTTGTACGGAGGATAATTCATAGAGAAAGTCATTCTGGCCTTTGTTTATCTTGTTCCACTTTGGTAGTTCTGCAACAAGAAGTTAAACTAAGTAAATAATGATTATCAAAGCAGTGGGTTCATTTAATTAGGTACAAGATCAATTATATTCTATCCTAGGATATTATTTTTTATCTTTTACTTGTTCCAGTCATTAAAATGCAGTCATGAAGAATTTTTAGTCAAATGTATTGATTCCAGTATTTAATTTTTTAAGCCTGGTATTTATTCTATCAATCTCTTTTGCTGAACCACTAAGTTACAGGGACACAAACCCACCAGCAGTGGTTGTCAAGTGGCAGGTGGGATAGGGGACAAACACAGACACATGTAGATATATATGCATACACACACACACAACAGGTTTCTTTCAGTTTCCAGCTACCAAATTCACTCACAAGACATTGGTCAGCCTGAGGCTACAGTAGAAAACATTTACCCAAGGTGCCATGCAGTGGAACTGAACCTTGAACCATGTGGTTGTGAAGCAAGCTTCTTACCACACAGCCACGCCTGTGCCTTTCTAGAACTTATTTTACAAACCAAGAAGAAAAGAAATGTAAAATTCTGGTGGGGTTAGAACTCCGAGCGACATACAAAGACAGGACTAAATACTGGACCATTCCCCCTCTATTTAGATGAGTAGTTTTACACCAGGGTTCATATAAGATTTGGTTGACAAAGTTCATGTGCAATACACTGGTTATTCTTCTACAATAGATAAAATATTTTAACAGGCACAGCTGTGTTGTAAGAAGTTTACTTCCCAACTACATGGTTCCAGGTTCAGTTCCATTGTATGGCACCTCCGGGCAAGTGTCTTCTACTATAACCTTTGGCCAACCAAAATCTTATGACTAGATCTGGTAGACAAAAACTGAAAGAAGCCCATTGTACATGCTTATATATCTACATATATCTATGTGTGTATGTCTTTGTGCCTGGGTCTGTCCCCCACCAATGCTGGTGTGTTTATGTCCCAGTAATTTAGCTGATCAGCAAAAGTGGCCAATAGAATAAGTACTAGGCTTAAAAACACAAAGAAGTAAGTACTGGAGTTGATTCATTCAACTAAAAATTCTTCAAGGTAGTGCTCCAGCATGGTCAGTTTAGTGACTGAAAAGTAGTACAAGATAAAAGATATATTTTCTCAAATCTTATTATAAAAATACTACAGGATTTTTTAAACATCAAATGGTTAAGGGCCAGGGGAGTAAAATAGGAATCAAGGGGGTCTATAGACAAAATATGGTTTAGAACCACTGATCAAATGTAAGTTAGACAACACTGGATAAGATCTATCAACTGTGAGAGGCATGTGCAGTTAGCAAAGTGACACCAACAACTTAGCAATGAAACAGTGACCAAATAGTTGTCAATCGAGGCTTAGTTCACTGTTACCTCTTGTTTATTGAGGAAAAGAGGAAAGAAAGAAAAGCAAAGCTATAATCTACAACACTGGAAGAATGCCATGTCAAACAAGGGCAATAGTTTGGCAGGGATTATACAGATGCCTTTCTGGGACTACTTGTCTACCAGTGACTTCTACCTGGCCTGGCACTCTTTCTCACCTGTGGCTCCACAAAATGTCTGCATATGACAATGAGCAAATTACTGAGCAAAGGAATTAGCAGGTGGGATAAACCAGGATGAGGGTAGACAATAAATTTTAAGATCTTGGTAAAATTTCAATAAGATGTTACCCTATGCCTGTGAGGACTGGATTTTCCAGCAGTCAATGCAATGAAAAAACAACTATCAGTTATAAAGTTTCAACAAGAAAAAATATCCACCAATATTATGTGGAACCCACAAGGCAGAAAGTTGGCAGACTCATTAGCATGCTGGGTAAAATACTTAGTAGTATTTCATCCACCTTTACATTCCGAGTTCAAATTCTGCCGAAGTTAACTTTGCCTTCATCCTTTCAAGATCAATAAAATAAGTACCAGTTAATCACTGGGATCGAT
Organism: Octopus sinensis; assembly: GCF_006345805.1. Classification (NCBI taxonomy): domain Eukaryota; kingdom Metazoa; phylum Mollusca; class Cephalopoda; order Octopoda; family Octopodidae; genus Octopus; species Octopus sinensis. The sequence goes on from NC_042998.1 coordinate 163,862,414, forward strand.
GCAACTGACTTACCCCTCCACTGAACTTGCTGGCATTGTGCCAAAATTTGAAACCAATATTACTGTGGAATCTGTTCCTTCAGAACATGGTAAGGCTCTTAAACTTCCCTGTCATCTCAATGCATCCTTAACATACCTCCAGTCATATCAGCCAAACTTACCCCAGGTCTTCAAAGCCAGGGATGATAGAGGAGGCTAGTCATCCAACCTACTCTCACTATAATCCATGTTCAGCCCAAGTCAGGACACAAACTTCTTCAAACAACAGACATCAGTCCTTTCATTGCATCAGTCAGAGTATCACACACTCTATGATAATAAAACATTACCACTTCTGAGAAGATGTAATATAGATGGAGGCAATTATAAATTTCCAGCTACTTATGAGGCTGCATTGTTGTTTTCTGTAAGCCTTGGTCATCTTCGAAAGTGAGGGTGAACAACATTCTGCAGTCATTGCTGTATTAGCTACTTTGGTTCACAGCCCCACAAAAGAGCAAAGCATATGTATTAAAGTTCTTTTCAAAATGGCAGGGGGAAGCAAACTTTTCTGCAACAAAATCATACTAGAGCATAGGTGACTGATGGGGGAGTGAGAGGTGGGGTCCAATTAATTGACAATAAATGTTTTCCAGTCATACAGGTAAGGATTATTCCCCATCTAACACTGGATCTTGTTGACATAATTTGAGGTTGGCATTTTCACCATTAACCAGCTATAGGCTAAAAACATTACCTTTTCAACCATGTAGTTCTATTGGGTTTCACATCATGGTGCAGATACAGTAAGAAGAATGTTGCATCCTATGTTTTTAAAGATGATGGACAACCATTTGGGCTAGTATTTTCTTCCACACACTTGGGTTGACCAATGTCTTGTAATAATAATTTGATGGGCAGAAACCGCATGGAAACTTGAAATTTTGAAAAAAAAAAAACAATGTGTCAGTATGTGTGCATGCACACCAATTTCTTTTCTTTTTTTTAAATTAAATTATGATATAATCCGTAATCTACACTATTCGAAAGATATTCGCAGAAAATTTCATGAAAAGAATACGCATTTTCCTGAAAGTCATGAGGAAACAAAAACCGGCTCCTGTGGATTTACCCAACTCCTCTCTCTACTCTACAGAAATTTTCCACAACAAATTCCGATACAATTGGAATCTACAGCATCTGATACGTTTTTGTAGAAAGTTTCATTAAAAAAATATTCTGAGAGTTATAAAAAAACAAAGTCAGTGACGGACACTCTTGCGTCTATATGCTCTATGTAGATCCTTTTCACCACGATAGGATATTTTGAGAAAATGTAGCTGTTATATCTAGCATGTAGGAGCTACTTCATTGATACGAAATATCTCGTTGTATGTTTTCTTATTTATCTCCAAGAATATATGCTAGGAGATAAATAATAGACATTATTGCTATGAATGTAGCACAAGTTAAACACACGTGCTTAGTGAACATAACAAGACGACTAGCTAACTAGAATTTTTAACATATTTCTCTTTCTTTCGCAAATATGTGCATGATTATCAATACAGTCTTACCTTTATTGTGTATTTACGCAGTCTTCATTCTACTAAATATTTCTACCATGAGCATTTAAAGACCAAAGACGAATAAACACAACACAACATAAACATCAACAATGACCGATTTTTAAGCGGTGATATACCAAATACGTTCCTAAGGAAAAATACGTACACAATTATTATCTGCATAGACTACTTTAGTTTTCAGTGCAACTGTCGCCTGAGATTATTGAACGTTATGACTTATGTAATTCCTAATAACTTTCATAGGAAAACTGTAGAATCAAAGGAAATTAGTGATGTTCAGCGATGATAAATAGTAATACAAACTAGCAATACCCATGGAAGTTCCACGATTATTTTGAAAACAGCAAAAACAGTTGGAAGATTATAAAAGTTTATGAAAATACAGTTTCTTGAAATATTTGCTTCTTTATATGTTATAAGACTGCACGTAGTTTTGAATGTGCTTTTCTTACATCTCTGAAAAACCTCATCCTTGTTATCTATTTGTTTCCTCTCCTACTTTAGGAATTGTCGCTTAGATTTTTTTATTTTATTTCAAGAAGTAAACTATTTCAATTATGGACAAAATCGAAAACAAGCTACATCTGCAATATTATTCTACTACTGTACAACTACGTTGGCAAATTTTAGATAAATTAATTCGCCGTTGGTAGTTCACAATACTAAATAGGTTGCGTGTGATGACCTCTGATATTTGAGTTTTCGTACATTTTCAGCTTGGAATGTTTATTTTTACAAGTGTACTAATATTTAACCGTTACTCACTCTTACTCTGTTGTTTTAGGGATCTTTTCGGTTTGAACGGCCGTTTTTAACATAATTTCTTGGTAACTAAAAAATTTTAAACTTCGTATACTGGTAGAATGTGTTTAGAAAACATCTTTTTCTCTTGGCTTTATTGAGAAAATTCTATAGTTTGTAAGATAATTGTTTTTTTTTCTTCTATTTCTGCAATTTCAACCAATCACTGGCGTCTATTGAGGTAAAAAAAACATTCTGTGTCGCATGAATATGTCCCTCGTTTAAGAAACAGAATGGGTTTATTTACATTTCTGAAGAAAAAAAATACCCTCCTAACCCTAACCCAGACTGAAATGCAATAGATCGATATTAGGGTCATAATTATGGGTGACAATTTCATATGACACCGCTAGAAAAAAACTGCCGTTCAAACCGAAAAAGATCCTTGTTTTAGTTCTTCTCTACCAGCGTGACGAGAGTGTGAAGCATATTTGCGTTTTATTATGTGATAGTTCATTGTTATTGGAGACAAGCGGAGCACGTAAGTAATATATGCATGATTGGACATTACAACACAAGGTCGGAACCTTTTGTGGAACATGACATGAACGCGTTAAATAAGGAAACGTAGAAGACGAGAGACCATCTCATTGAACAAAGCTACATAGTTCAGTTCAGACCTCCTTGTGAATCGTGTCTGAGGTTGAATTCGCCAACTTCTTACAACTTTAAGATAAAGTTTCTAGAACCTTTTAATTCAAGCCATTTGATGAGAAAATTTGCACCCTTTCTTCGAAGTTCACAGCATCAACCAATGCTGATTAGACAAGCCATATTCATGTAGGCATCAATACCATTTATGGCGGCATTTTGCATTTTATGGCAGTAAGATAGATCGTGGTCTTGAGCAGAGAAAATCGGTGAGCAATGGTTCAAGTCACAGCAAGAGCTTCACTATATGTATTTCATCCTTATTTTCATATAAGAGAAAAGTTCATATGGATAGATTTCAACCTAAAGTTCCACTAAATAAAGTAGCTGCCCCGCTGAGCTATGTGTTCTTGAAATAACATATTAATGCGATCTTTGATTTGAAATGCATGTAACTTAGGAATTGAAAGTAGACGTAAATCAATTCAGAAAGTACAAAAAGACTTGGATATGCCGAGCAAACGAGATGAATATGTAGCTGATTTAAAAGTCAAAGATGTCATTATTGCAAATTACTCTTTTTATTTCGCAATCAACATAGAAAAGAAAGCGTTTGTTAAGAATCTCCTCATATAATAATGAGCATTGTGTTTTTATATATTTGTCCAAAATCACAGAGTAAGAGAAAGAGTAGTGTAAGAGAAGGGAGAGGAGAGAAAATAGTAACTCAGTGAAGAAGTAGTGAGAATAATAGTCCTGATTGAGAGAGAGTGAGAGAAAGTAATATATATATATATATACTTTATTTAAAGCATATTACTCTACCACTGGTATTTGAGTACTCTTTTTTCCCACCTTGTTTCACATTTATGTGTTTACTCCGGTATATATATATATATATATATATATATATATATATATATATATATATATATATATATATATATAAACTGCTAAGTTTACAGGGATATATATATATATATATATAATATATATATATATATATATATATAAAACAATACTGGGAGGATAAGAAACGAAGAATCGAACGAACCCGACGCGAAGCGCTGTCAGACAATAGTGTAATAAAGGCCTTTTCGTTTGTTTTTCTCGTTTGTTTTCTTGTTTATTTTGATTTCTCGTATTGTATTTTATTTCTCGTTTTGTATTTTCTTTTACATGTATTTTTATCTTGTATTTTATTGTGCAGTTTTATTGTTACGTCCTGTTTGTGCTACATTTTTTTCTTGCTCATTTTACCCCTCTGCGAGGTTATTTCATTTTAATTCTCTCGCAGGAAGGCCTAGTATTGACGAGTCGTGTCCTGTCTTGCCTTCGAAACACGCTTAAGTCTACTAGCGACAACTGATGATTGGGGAATTCCCTTGTGTAGCTTGTCCTGTACCTTTTTTCTGTTGTAAATAATGTTTTTCCGTTTTCGTTCTCGTCCTGTTCCACGTCTCTGTCTTTCTGTTGTAAAAAAATGGCTTTTCCGTTTTCGTTTCTGTTGAGTTCTACGTCTTTTTGTGGTGTCCTGTATTTACGTATATATATTTATATATGCATGTATATATACATGTAGATGTAGGTACGTACATATATGTTTGTATGTATGCATATATTTTATTTATTACACACTATATATATATATATATATATATATATATCGTTTGTAGAAATACATAAATCCGGAGGAGAAGCACACTCTAAGATGTAGAGCAGTTAATATAATGGGGGAGGCTAGTTTATTGGGTTACCCTGGGTTTCTCGCTCATAAGGGGTTTGGCCTTACGGCCTATCTTCAGACCCCAAACACTGCTGGCCTTTTAACGAGGGATGTTGCTAATGAAAACGTCAACACTTTAATAATTGGACTGGTTCATTAATCCAGCGGCTGTGAATGACTCTTGTGCAGTAACTGACAATAACACTCGTGTCCGTGCGCGAACAACTTTGTGTCCAAAGTTTTATTCAGGTGCGTAACAAACGAACTCATACAGTGAGTACATAATGTTCAATAATGTTATCTGGGATGAAGAAAAGGTTCTGAACATCTTGCCATGTCCCACGATGACAATGAGAAAATAGAAGTAATTCAAGCTACAAAATTTACTTTCCCACAGGCACTAGGCGTAGAATATCATAGCGAGTTGCTGGTGGGAAATAAATATCGAATCCATGTACCTGCCTTTCTCTCCGATGTTGACCTTGTCGTATCGTAGAGAAAGAGAAGTTCAATCGGAATACGCTCTTAAGTAGGCAATATGCTTCTACTGCCCTCTTATGTATCGTTTGCTAGTAAAGGGGGAGCTAACCAAGTTGTATTTTCTTAAAATTTCCTTGGATTCTTCTTTTAACATCAAGACTTTCTAATTTCTTAAGCTTTCCCTTCCACCAAAAAAAAAAAAAAAAATGGAATGCTTTGGTTTCAACTCAGTTTGAAATTTCATTCTTTTGGAGGAATAGCATGTTTTAAAATACTGAAATGATTATTTAGATATGAAGAAGGTGTTTTATAAAGTTTTAATTTCCTTTAAGTGATTGCTTGCATTTAATTTCTACTTTCAGTTTGTGGTCATAAATGAAGAAATACCATTCATTTATTGTTATTCTTTGACTTGTTTCAATCATTTGACTGTGGCCATACCGAGGTTTAACCTTCTATGGTTTAGTCAACTAAATCAACCTTAAGATAATTTGATCTGTCAATCTTTTTTGGTGAACTGCTAAGTTACAGGGATATAAACACACCACCACACCGGGTTGTCAAGTGATGAGAAATAAACACAACAGACATGCACACATACACACACTCACGCATACACACACATATACGCATGTGCGCGCGCACACACACACACATACACACACTCATGGAAGAGAGAGATGAAGTCTGTCAACTGCTGCTGTTGGAGACTGGAATTGGACAAGCATTTAAAGAAACAAAAGGAATGACTGAGTATTTCTGATGAAAAGTAAAATTTGATGGCAAAACAGCATCAGGACAAGATTGGCTGACTGTGCCTTCAAATGCAATTACTCCAGCTGGGCCTGTCCTTCACTTGAGGTCTTTTGCAGTAACACCAGACTCTGTTCTTCCAGCAAGACCAAAGCAATGTTTTTCAAATTCTGATCTATTGTCTCCAAACATTTAAAGGATGCCCTTGATGTTTAAACCCAGGTCAGGCCAGACTGAGCCATTCTGTATTTTTATTGAAGATGTAGGACAACATTATTTAATGCGTCCTTCATTTTTAAAATGTTAGAGAATGGTGTGAGGGAGATTTGGCTGTTATTTCTAGCAAATTGAACAACCACAAAGATTTGATTGCGTGATGAGATTTTTTTTACACATATATATATCAAAAGGGTTTTGTTAGGGGAGATTTTCAGTTTAAATTTTTCTGTTGTCGAACACTCATCGTTTTGTCAATGGACCGGAAGTTGTTCGCAACAGCACCAGTTAAAATTACCCATATACAACAACTTTAACACGAAATAACTTCTAAAACACAAAATTTTGTCAAAAACGTTGAGATTAAACCCTGTTCTATGTGACACATTCTACCAGTATCAGAAGTTTCAAAATGTTTAGTTAAAAAAAAAAAAGTAATTAAAAAATATGTCCGTCAAATGGAATAGATCCGAACTGGGCTTACAAAGAATAAGTCATGGGGTCGACTTCTTCGACTAAAACCTTTTAAGACGGTGCTACATCATGGCCACAATCAAATGAGTGAAACAAATGAAAGAATAAAAGAATAACTGTAAAAGCTACAGATTTATTCTTTACATTGCGTCGACTTTGTTATTACAGTTTCTAATTCATGGCCAACGTGAAAACTTTGTAGTGATCCTGTACAACGGCGCGCGCGCACCGCCCTTTTCTGTTTCGCGCGTGCGGGGCCGGTGCTTTCACCACCGGAAGAAGGAATTTGCTGACGTGGCGTTTGGCTTGTATGGCGAAGGGAGCGTAAGACGTTGACCACCAGCGTCCAGTAGGCAGTGACTTGAGACACAGCGACCGAAGGCATCAGACGTGTAATTTTCTCTCTCTGTCCGGACTTGATAGCAGCAGTCAAGAGAAGACTTTTAACCAGGATTTGTTGCCGACCACATCATTTTCTCTCCCTATTCGGACGCCATCTTGACCAGTGTTGTTTGCATTTGAACACTGTAAATTCTACAGCGATAAAGTTCAGCTCTGACACATCCATGCCAAGCGGAACCAGATATACCACTTATTTGTTACTGTCATAAGAGAATAAAGTAGATATATATTTTTTACGTCTGCGTCTTGTTGTTTCTGACTGGTAGAATCTGGATATTAAAGCAACGGTAATTTGTATGCACCAACTGCACCTTAAAAGTGCAGTGAAGCTATGTTAGTTCCCGTTACAACTTATTTGTACGGTGAAATAAAATTCATTGAATGTTTGTAAGGTGTTATTACATTATTTACCCACAGCCTCATGCATATCCTCCTTACAACATATAGGTACTCCACCCACAAGCCACCTCTAGTTACAAAATTTCACGCTTACGAAAATTTTGTAGCAAGTACATGCTTGTTTAAGCTTAAATAGGCCAATATCCGCTTGTACACGCGTTTTTCTGCAAGTGATCATATGACCTGGTTATATACCAATCTAGCCTTTCCGGATCTTATCTCAGCATGTGACAGACCAACCAAGCGCCAGAAATTTATATCTGCCCGCTGGGAGCCTACCATCAGCTATATAAGGAGACCTTTCCTGCTATTTCTTTAGTTAGGTAGGTTTGCACGGTCGACTTCAGATCTTTGGCAGAGAACAAGTTTACTTCCCAAGCAGCCCCACTATTCTTTGGTGCGTATGTTTGTTCCTGCCATACAGCAGAAGTTACGTCTCATATATGTTTTCCTGTTTTACACCGCATGCATCATATACCATCAGCATTAGAAAACTTTGCACATTTGCTAACAGTATATTTCAAGATGTATCTCAACAGCTTTGCCATGTTAATGCTCTTTTACGGCTTGACTAAATCGTCGCATTTTATCATCTTGGTTTTTCTGTTCCTTCCTTTATATGCACACGTATATTGGAACTCAAACCAGCTTTATCCCTCAACACAACTTCAGCCGTTAAAAGTGTATAGTATCACTATTTAATTTCGGAATACAGTCTGTATTTCGCCCTTGCGTAAAACTGGGATATATTCTTAACAATTAAAAAAAACTACACTCTCTTCATCAAAACGCCGATTTCCACAATTATACACAGTTCCTCTTCTCAATCTCAAATCATTATATCAGGTCTATTGTATTTACATTTTATTGAGGTTTTCTCTGGGACATTCCACCAGTACTCCTTTTTATCATGAATAGCTATGGCTTCCACCATACTGTGAGTTTTTATTTCTTTGTCCTTGGGGTTATCCTTCCGACGGATTTCATTGTAGTATCCTATCTACAACATCATGTCTCATTGGTAGATAATACCGTGATGACATTTTCGGACAACTGCTTATGATATCAATGATATTTTTGATGTTAACTCTACAAAATCTGCATCAGTTGTCACATTTTGCAGCACTTCCTGCAACTCTGTCCCTTTTGTGCATTAGGTATTTGGTTAATGTATCTTGCTCTTGGATTGCAAACACATACCCTTCAAAGTGGGAGTTAGTAGTCCGGTTGTACAAGTGCACTTTTCCCGAACTTATGGACTCTTAGACGGCTTACACACACACACAGAGGATCGTTTTTAGAAATACATAAATCTGGAGGAAAAGTACACTCTAAGATGCAGAGCAGTTAATATTATAGTGGGGTAGACCGATTTATGGGGTTACCCTGGGTTTCTCGCTCATTAAGGTTTAGCCTTATGGCGTTTCTTCAGACCCCAAACACGTCTGGCCTGAGATCTCTTTAAAGTATGGGGGGGAGCCTCGTTTTGAAGGGTAAAACCCTACCCTATTATTCTCCCTTTGCCATTGTCCGATCTTCGGCCGTGTTACCATCTTGCGGTCACCAAAGCACCACAAATGTAAACGATTGTCTCCCTTCGGGTTTGGCTATTGTTTTCTGGCTGTGGTGCCGCCATGTGGATTAAAAAAAAACCGCCAGGAATTTTCTAAAATGCAAGCATGGTCCGAAAATCTCCGTCCTGGAGTTGAGGATGCCCTCTGGCACGAGCAAGTCTTTAAGGATCCTCGTGCGTTAGGCAATGCATAACTTGAACCGTTTCATCCTGTTGAAGTAGGGACATGGGTTCTTGAGTATTTTCTATGCAATCAAGTATGGAATCTCTTCATCTCGTAATTGCCAGATATAGCTGGCCAGCGATGTCGCATATCTCCTTTCTGGGACTCTGAAGGACAGATAGTTGGAAATATGCTGTTTGAGAGAGTTCCCAGTGCACTCCATGAACTTCTGTGGGTGCATGATGTCGTTGCGCTTGTTGCTGTTACCCAGGGTAACCCCATAAACCGACCTATCCCATTATAATATATATATGTGTGTGTGTGGTGGTGCTTAGTTCAGATTTACAGAAAACGAAAAGTAGTTTGATGTCCAGGAAGAATGGGAAAGTCTTTGGCATTTTAAACCTATGCTCTTCAACAGAAAGAGTTGAGAGGGAAAAAAACGGACAGAGAATAAAAAGAAAAAAACGGAGAAATAAAGAAATGTGTAGGGATCAACGGGTCAACATGATGAAGTGACTGAATGAAAGAGGCTGAGTGAATGGGAGATAATAACGGTGACCTGGCTGAACTAGGGTGCACATGTTAGAATGGCGTGTGTGAGTGTGTATGGGTGAATGATGGCGAACAGGTTTAAATGTATGTGGTATCGTGCGTGGGAAATGAAAAGAGGTTCACCTATCTTCCTCTCTCGTTGATGCCTGTCTAGCAGTAATCTCTCCGGCGATCCTGCCCTACCCCTGTTATCAAGTATAAGCAGCTGCTATCTTACCAACCCAGGAGCGAGCGAATTCCCTGACGTCCGTTCACGATGCCTCTAGCAGGCAAAATGAGGCTGACGCTCGCTTCTCTCTCCCCACTTCCATCTCTCACGATTCCTCTTCTGGTCAATCCGTTGACTATTGACGTCATGACCTTCTTTTTCCGGCTCATCTCCACACGCCTCCCCGATCTCAAAGATCACCTCCTCACTTCACTCCATGTCGAAATCTACCACCCATCCGGGTGGGTGCCTTGCCCGCTGTCATCTTCTTAAGTTGGGAACCTCATTCTCTTCCTCTTTTCCACAATCATCATCCGACGAAGCGACAATCCTACGAACACCTAAGACATGACGTGGTATTCTATCCACAGAAATGTTGTATTGGAACTGACAGCCGTCACTATTTCTCTGTTCCACTGAGTTGTGCAGCGTGCTTTTGGGGGCTTGATCCAGACTTCATTTCCCACGTCCACAAAATGGGCTCCCTCTCTTCTACAGGGCATCTCGATGATTTACTCGGATGCTTCCATTCATATTTGAATATTGTTCTATGTGGCACGGACTGTTTGGCCTGACCTGATCGAGGCGACATGTACCAGAATACTTATTCCAGTGGCGAGATATGGCCTTGATCATTCGATGATGTCTCTTCATGACCCCATTTCCACTCGGCTTGTATGCCGCTCTGAAAAAGCGGTGCACTTTCCACTTGTCGAGCATCTCATTCAGCGCCTCCGAACGAAACGCTGTGCTGTTGACCATCAGCAATTCATTCACAAAGACCCGCTCTAAGAATACCTCGTTTAGAATACATGCCATTTCGTCCGCAGTGCTTGCCCTCAATTCCCTCGAAATGGCCATCCGATCCGGTCCACAGTCGACCATCGAGAGATACGTCCCCTGTCGGTAGTGCGTTACATCCACTGCTAGTCGTCTCCAGTTGTGTTCTACCAAAATATTTCCTTGCTCATGCACACCCGGAGCAGGGTCGATGGATTGACACTTATCAAAATTCCTGACCGCCTTTTGGATGCTCCGTCTAGTAACATCAGCGTCAATCTTCCTGGCGAGATACAGGGTCCTATCCACACTCATATAATACATGGCATGCAGTCTCGGAGTCATATAACCGACACAGCGCCTCTACTCGTTCGCGGGGTAGGTTTGAGAGGCAGTAACTTCTCCGTGGCCTTTTCCCTGACCGCAATTTTGGGCAATATGCCCAATCTGTTTGCACCGGAAGCAAACTGGTCCGGGCTCTGCGCACTCCCTGGCACTTAAAACACCGGCCTGTGAACGGTCGCTATCGTTCCACAGCAGGTCTCTTTTCGTCATTCACTGGCCATCGTGGGCTTCTACAACAGCCATCACCACTGCCTTCCACTCGGTGTTTTGTGTCAATATGCGGGCTTGAACGATGAGCTCGCTCATCGCCATTTCGTTGCCGCCTGGCAATTGTTGTAGCCGCATCAACATGTCGTCGGGAAAGCCATTCACAAAGACCAGTCGTGCACCTTTCCCAGTCCCTCTCCGGTGAGACCAGATAAAACAGCCAACCTCCGTACCTCCACAGTATATTCGTCAACCTATTCCCCTGTCCATTCCCAGCTTAGCAAAACTGGTGTACTCTCCCCCTGTGTAAGCCGCTCTCAAGCGCTGCTCAATCTTGTTCTTCTTCATTCATTTTGAGGTACTGTGCCAGCGCGCTCCTCTCTAAATACAGCGCCATGAAGCTTGCTACATTTTCGATGCCTTGTAGTCTGGTTACAACTCTGACCTTTTGAATACAAGCTATTACGTCTCCTTCGCCATAGAAAGGTCTGATGACGTCACTGCCGATCTTATCTTCACTGCTATCATATATTAGGGGACTAGGATGTCTGTATATGATTGCCGAAATAGCTTGTCGTGCGTGGGAAATGAAGAGAGGTTCACCAATCTTACTGTCTCGTCGACGCCTGTCTAGCAGTAATCTCTCCGGCGATCCTGCCCTACTCCTGTCATTCAGTATAAGCAGATGCTATCTGACCAACCCGGGAGCGAATTCCCTGGCGTCCGTTCGCGATGCCCCCGGCGGGCAAAATGAGGCCGATGCTCGCCTCTCTACCCCCACTGCCCCTCTCGCGCTTCCTTTTCTGGTCAGTCCCTTGACCCCTGACGTCATGACCTTCTTCTTCCGGCTCATTTCTACTAGTGGGCAAGCTTAAAATTATATGGGCCAGCAGGCGAGTGCGTGTGAATATATGTGGGCGAGCTTAAAATTATGTGCGCCTGTGTGTGTATGGGAGCGTGTGTTAGTGTCTGTATGGAGTTTTGTACGTCTCATGTGTTTGTGAGTGTATGTGCGCGTATGGACTGGTGTATATGCACGTGGGGCTATCATGTGTGTATGTCCGTGTGAATATTTACATGTATCTGTAAAAATTAACACGTCCTTCTCCAAGCCTTAGATTCAAACCCGTATCTAATAATTCTCGGTCGTCCAAACCACCACGATCAACAGGTGCGAAAAAAGGGTTTTTTTCTTGTCGTCAAAAAGTGATTGATCATCTCCCTTTGACCTACCACCTCAGCCATTTCAGGCAAAGTTCAAATGGACAGGAGCTGACCTATTTAGGCACGATCTCTGCTGCAGTATGTATGTCCTTCTAGCTGCCACGATTGTTATAAATACGGTGGTCAGCAGAGGAACTGACAAGAGAGGTCTACATGCCGACAGAAAGTTTTGTCAGACTGCAGAGACCGAGAGAAATGATATAATCGACTTAATACCTATGTCTGTCCTTGTTTGTCCCCTCTATGTTTAGCCCCTTGTGGGTAATAAAGAAATAGGTATTTCGTCTGCCGCTACGTTCTGAGTTCAAATTCCGCCGAGGTCGACTTTGCCTTTCATTCTTTCGGGGTCGATTAAATAAGTACCAGTTACGCACTGGGGTCGTATTTAATCGACTTAATCCGTTTGTCTGTCTTTGTTTGTCCTCTCTGTGTTTAGCCCCTTGTGGGTTGTAAAGAAATAGGTAGACTACTGTCTTAGATGAACTACGCACAAACATATTCATTTCTGACATAATCACTTCCACAGATGTACCCTGTTTCTATTTCTCGCAACTCGTAGCAGTTGTCAACATTTGCATGTAGTAAAGAATTATGTGTACCAACGACAAATTAAGTCCAGTGAATAAATTATTTTAACTATGAATTGATTCATTCATTTCTTTACTTCAAAGGCATCCACATTCCTATTGCATCTGTTCACCAGATTCACAATTAACCACTACACATCTATCTATCTGTTGCATAATTTCTTGCACACTTGTCATTTATTAAATTTCATACTATAGTACTACTATGCCTAAGCGAAATATAAAACATCTATTTATCTAAATAGAGAGAGAAAAAAGAAAGAGGTATAGCAAGAGTGCATTATAGTCATCGTTATCATCACAATGCTCTGAAGTTTATATGAGTGAGTAGTCTCACTGCTTACCCTGTCAAACTAGGACTATTCTTGTTACGCCTGAATCTTATCGTGTGAGTTTTGATTATTCTCTTAGTTTTTTTTTTAACTGTTACTCTTCTGGTGAGCAAAATGATTATGCAATAATAATTATTTATTTATTCATTTTATATAAGTAATTAGTTATATATTGTCATGTCAGTAGATTTAAATAGTGTTGTAATTTGTTTAGCACAGATTTTGTAGTAGACGTAATATCAACTGTCCTCTGGTTGTTATACATAGAAGGAAAGAAAATGGAAAAACTGGATGTATGAATGATTTATTTGTTGAAAAGTTTTTTTCAAAAAACAGCAATAACCTCCGCTAAGGCAACACCAACGTCCTCTCAACGATTAGCCGGAGATGATTTTTAAAATGAGAATATCTGAAATAAACTCGACTGCTCTCACAAACGAGAATATTAAAAATGAGTCCGACTGTTCCCTAAAGTTAAGTAAAAAAAAAAAACACCGGAAAAATAATCCAGAATCCTTGCACGGTACCGAATCGATCCCAAAATTTAATCAGTTCGAGCCAGTCACGATGTCAAACATTCCTGGGAGTTTCATCCGAATCCATCTAACCGTTCTTCAGATATCTTGTCCACGGACAAACAAACACGACTGAAAACTGTTGAGGGCGGGGGTAATAAATTATAAGTTGTAAAGTTGTTGAGTGCAATTCGAAAATTTGGCTGCTTTTTCTTGCAATCGAGAGACGACGTCGAGGTTCACTTGGAGGCACGACTAGTGGCGATGGAAGTTTTCGTGTCAGGCGTGACTAGGGTGCAATTTGGCTGCCATCTAAATATTGCAGAAATATTGCATCGAATAAAGGTGTTGACTTTATTCTATTCATCCTGGGATGATGTAAGCTGACTTAGACAGGAATTAAATATCAAAAACGAATTTATTATTTTATTGAAGTATTACTTATCTCGGCAAATTACCTCAGATTAATGAATGGGTTTATTTTTTTAAAGAGTCACTAGTCCTAGGGGAGGAAGTCTTTCGGCCCCTCCCCCCATTTTCTCCTAAATTTGTTTATTTTTGTAATTTTTTTGCCAAAAATCCCCGTTTTCGGATACGGAGGTTCTGGAAAATTGCCAAAAATTGGCTTTGAGAAATCTCCCCTTCCTCCACCCCAACTTCTTCAATTTTGACTTTCTTCCTCAACACTAACCCTAAAACTCTAGCCTTAACCCTGAAACCCTAACCCTAAAACCCTAACCTTAACCCTAAAACTGTAACTGTAAGTACAGAAATGTTTTGAAATTTTTTTCAGAATGATAATCTACATATTTTTCTGCATTTTGAAAAAAAAAAAAAGTTAAAAATGAAGGAAATGAAGGGTGGGGGTGTTAATTTAGAAATGTCGATTTTTGCCAATTTTTCTGCAGATTCGTCTTCCCCGTAGCTGAAAAGAGGGTCTATGTTTGAAAAAAACCCCCAATTTTTTAAGGAAAAAGTGGTCGGGCGGGGGTGGGGGGTGTCTTGCCCAAGGGGTCTTCAGAGATTTTACGGAATCTAAGTGAAATACCCCCAAAATTATCAATTGCTAAAAAAGGGACTCTATGTGTGTGTGTGCTTGCATGCGCATATATGTATGTCTTATACTTTTTAACTTGTGTAATGAAGTTGTTTGGTTAAGGTATTGGTTGCACCGTTACTTAATATGATATCATACCTTGACGGGCAGGTGTGATATAATTGAAGGAGCATGCTAGGTTAAGAAAGTTAATTTCGGCCTGTATGTATGTACACATTCTTATTGTAGTAGTAAACCACAGATAGTGGTAGAATGATGTAAGAGAAAAAAAATTGAGTGAGTGAAAGTTATAGAGTCGAGGGAAGTTGTGTAACCTTTCTCCTTCAGGCTGTTTATACTTTAGTGGCTGTCTGCTTGGGGTCATGACTCTATTTGGTCTTAGTTCACTGCCTCACCTAATTCTAGTATTTATAACTATGCAAAAACCAGCTAGAAGGATAGACATATTGTTGAGAGCAATAGATTTCGTTGGTGGTACCTGTTATGTCTATTCTAACTTTTGGTGGCCTAGAAGAGGTTAGAAGGGTCAAGTGGCAATGACATTATTCTGTTTAGAGAAGGCATCTGGCAAATGTAACTACTGTCACTCACAGAAAAACTATTGGGCTGGTGCATAATTATTGCGGCTTTTATTCAACAAAAACAATAACAACATGTAACAAAAACCCCTTTAAATGATTATTCCGGAGCATATTCACCATCTACTTCAACTTCTGCTTTCCATTTGCTTGGCAGATGGTCAAACCGCCATTTAAAGATGTTTTTGTTAAATATTGTTATTGTTTTTGTTGAATAAAATTTGTTGAACAAATGCCGCAATAATTATGCATCAACCACGAGAAAAGTGTTGTTGAACTGTTATGTGAAATTTGGTGATCGAGGATCGAATCCACGCCATGCCTGCATGAAACCATTACACTTTCAGTCATTTGAATGCGGCAATGCTGGGATACCACCTTGAAGGGTTTTAGTCGAACAAATTGACTGAAATTGAACAAATTGAACTGAACCTGAAACCATGTAGTTGCAAAACAAGCTTCTTATGAGTACAGCCATGACTATGCATTTAGTATTGAAATAATAGGAGGGGAAAATGTTATCAAGAATTAATCTGGGTCACTTTTCACATTGACTGAAATAGCACACGAACACAAAGAACAGAAAAGATTAAGAAGAAAAATAGCAATGTGTTTGTTTTGGTAAAAGAGCATACTAGAAATAAACAAGTCGTTAGAGGTGTCGTCAGAGCAGGATTAAGAATAAAATTTAAAATTTGTTTCTGTATAATGACTATTGCAATCTGCTGGGTGTTTTTGTATCATATATGTAATATTAATAGGTGCTGACTTGGCTGTGTGACAAGACGCTTGCTTCCCAACCACATAGCTCCAGGTTCAGTCCCACTGTGTGGCACCTTGGGCAAGTGTCTTATACTACAGCCTTGGGCCAACCAAAACCTCATGAGTGGATTTGGTAGATGGAAAGAAGCTCACCATAAATATGTGTGTGTGTGTGTGTGTGTGTCTGTGCTCATCTCTCACCACCACCTGACAACTGTGTCGGTGTGTTTACGTCCCCATAGTTTAGCTGTTAGGCAAAAGAGGTTGAAAAAGTACTGGGGTTGTTCATTCAACTAAAAATTCTTCAAGACAGTGCCCCAGCATATTCACAGTCAAATGATTGAAACGAGTAAAAGATAAGAGGTAATTAGATTATATCTTATGCACTTTATTGTGCTTTGTTATGCGTGTGATCCATCCATTTGTAGAAAATTGTCTTGCATAAAACTGGTCTGTGGTGCAAAAAAATGTCAACGACCACTGCTTTAAACTTCAGCACATCAAGCAATTTTACAGGTCAAAGAATTCACTACTAAACTGGTTGTATAAAAATCAAGCTCTGGAAATGAACATTTAAAGAAAGTAATGAGTATATGAATACTATTACCTACGAAATTCAAGCTTCTTTTAATAACTTATCTTATTTTAAGAACGCATGGCACTAGCAGACAGAATGGAAAAGGCATTGCCTCGGATGCTAGTGAGGGAGATGCCCTGGAACAGCCACTCTGATGCATGGAGCTTGCACTTGTGGACAGCAATCTCTGTCCCGACAGTGGTGAGCAGGGATATGATCCAGGGACCAAAGAATATTGGAGGCCTCAACTGCCACAGGGAGTTGTCAGGGAGTAACTAATGCCTTGACAGTTTTTTTTTCTCTCAGCCTGATGAGCAGGAGAGCCTAGGCTGGTAGCTGACAACAAGTTGCCACTGGAGAAGGTGTCTCAGCAAGTGGCATCCCAGATGAGGTGTCTATAGTCACTGAATGGGGAAATTGTCATACCATCCAGCCTTAACCCTTTAGTGTTCAATTTGCTCTGTCAACTATAATGCATATTTATTCACATCCTTTTGAATTTATCCTGCATCATTTAGTCTTGAGATTTTGATGATGTGATTGTTTATGTTAAAAATGACATACTAGGGTAGGTGTGTAATTTATTCAATGCACTGACATACCCTAAAATGTCAGCTTAGTTTGAGAAATGCAGCTGCAATATGGACTCACAGAGCCTATCATTAAGAGTGTATTTTTGATTAAATGGAAAAGTTTTATGTGGTGAGAGCACAAATTCTGTCACATCACTGTGTAAAAGCCATATCATTTCTGTGTGATAGAAAATGCTTGAATAAGGTGGCGAACTGGCAGAAATGTTAGCACGCTGGGTGAAATGCTTAACAGTATTTTGTCTGCCGCTACGTTCTGAGTTCAAATTCCGCTGAGGTCAACTTTCCCTTTCATCCTTTCGAGGTCGATAAATTAAGTACCATTTACACACTGGGGTCGATATAATCGACTTAATCCCTTTGTCTGTCCTTGTTTGTCCCCTGTATGTTTAGCCCCTTGTGGGAAATAAAGAAATAAGAAAATCCTTAAATTACTCATGGAAAAGACATGCATTAGGTGCAAGCGCTTTGAAGGCATCGACAATCTTAAGGCATCTTTGAAGGCATTAACATTGTTCATGATAGCCTTCACTTTAGGTTCCATCTGCTTCACAACCACAGATTGGCAATGGATCATACACTGAATAACTTCAGTTCTAGAGTTCAGCTCATTTGTCTAAGTCATAAACTGCTATAATGTGGATCCTCATCCACTTGTATGTTGTTGTTGGCACTGTGATATTTTTGTCAACATTATTATGTTGTGGCAGTATTCCACGTCTATTATTTTCGACTCATCTATTGTGCTATTGCTGATAGCACTGCAGGTCAATGACTTTGTAACATCTACCTTGCCAGGTAACTTGAACTCAATATATTTCATGTAACTGACACTGACTCCAACTGAGAAACTCATACAACAACTCTACTACTACTGACTGACTTCTATAATGACTGACTGTCATTTCTCTGTAACATCTCTTTTAGTCTATATTTTTCTTTGTGAAGCAAGTCATTTTATTTTACTTCATTTGCTCCTTTTCCTATTTTAGTGTTTTTTTTCCAACTTCATATTTTTTTTCTTTTTGTTGTTTAATTATAGGAACTTTGTGCTCTTCCTTTTTCTTCCACTTGTACACATGGGTTCAACCATCTGTAATGGTGTTGGTACCTAGAACATGTCATACAGCCATTCCATAAGTTCTTCCACTCTGTATAGTTAATTTTCTATGAATCTCTTCTTCAAATGGTTTCTATGTTTTTTTTCAATACCTTTTCTTCTTTTTACCCCATACATCAATTTTTCTATGTACTTTGTAATTTTGTCTTCTTCCCTTTACTGTTTTCTGTTCTTATATGACCTCATGTCATATAAAATTTTGATATGTCTTTCCTGGCACTTTTTCTTTCCTCGCCAGGTAACAGTTTATCAAAACTGATTTCACCTTCCTGGCAAACATCAGTTCTGCTGGTAAGCTTCCTGCTGGTGTATCAGGGTTTGGTGTCACCTTGTTATACACTCAGGAATTGCTGCAGGGTGACTTCATCTGTGACTTCCTTGTTTGCTTTCCTTAAAGCTCTTTTAAAAATGTTCACAAAACACTCTGCCTGTCCATTTGATCTGGAATGGTAAGGCACTATTGTTTTATGTTCTACCATGAACATTTCGCAGAATTTTCTAAATTGTGTTCTATTATCAGATACAGTCACATCTGGGATGCCGAATCTTGCAAATAATTCATGCAAGAAATCTATCACAATTGAGGCAGTTGGTTTTTTGCACTTAACAATTTCTGGCCATTTTGTAAAACTGTCAACTACAACTAAGTAGTAATAACCATTTAATAGACCCGCAAAATCAATGTACAGTCTTGCCCATGGACATTTTACTTCTGGCCAAGTTTCCCATTTTTGAGTAAGCAATTTCGCTGCCAGTGTACATCCCTGCAGCCTTTTACTATGTTTTCAACTTCTTTGTCCATCTTTGACCAGTACACATAACTGTGCACAAGCATTTCCATCCTTGTGATCCCTGGTGTCCAATATGGAATTCTTTCACTACCCTTTGGCCATAAATCAGTATGCTGTTGCATGTTGAATATATGTTTACATAGTCCTTACCAAGGATATTTTACTACTTGTGGTGCCACTAGATAGTTATACTTCAACCAGAGTATTTACAGCTTGATTTACCCAGGGATTTGAACTCATGTTCACTAGCTAAACTATTACTACACTTAGCACTTAATACTTTTATATTCACTATTCCATTGATTCTTAGGATAATGAAGCAGAGGAAGCCAGGAGCATTAAACCTACCTTTTCTCTTATATTTGTAGGTTTGGTGTTCTTTCTCTTGTAACTAATGGATCGTATATGCTGTTCATTTCTATACTGGCCTACTTAGAAGGTTATCAAAGGTCAACATATGTGCTGATTATTTTTATCATTTTATCACCAAGTGTCATGTCCTATTTGTTATCACAACTTTTTATTCATAGTGATGGCTTCTCTTGTCTCTTCACAAATAATTTTATATCTTTACAATGCTCCTCTGAAAATAAATTGCTTATGCTTCTACAATACACAAAGCATTTTAACTTTTTTTTCATAATTCTTAATAACATTTGATTATAGAGACACAGTAAGATTTTTTAACACAGTGAATGGCTATGGAGGTCCAGTAGAGTAAAGTAGGAATCAAAAGGATCCATAGACAAAAAGTGGTTGAGAACCACTGATATAGTGTAAGTTAGATAAGTTGTGGTAGATTTTTGATTGACAACATTCTTAACCATTGCATCTCTGCTCTTGGCAGGTGATGTTATGCTTGCAAGGTAGTTGTCTCTCTGAAAGGTCTTTCCACTCCTGATCATCTCTCATTGGCATGTGCCTGAGTTTTGCTTGATGTTACAGGCTACGATCAATGCCTTTGTTTATGCTCCATGAATGGTGGGGATCAAAGTTCAAGTTTTATTTGTTAAAGGCCAACTTGTGATATGTGGAAGTTATTAGCATATCCAGAAAAGCCAGTTTATTAACTTTTTCCTCTCTTTTTGTAAACTGTATCACAGGTCTTATTGAATTTACATGGTCTAGCAGTATTTTCACTTCTTAATAGTGAAGCCAAAGTACGAAGCTGTTTTCTCTATACTCTCAGCTACATGACTAGTTTAACCTTTCTGATACCGATCTGTTTGAGACCACCTTTGGCTTAAAGTGATCAAAATTAAAACTGTTCATAAAAATTTTTTGTTAATTTATGTTTCAGACATAGTCTTAATAATAACAAAGCTATTCTATTGAATTCGTCATTATTTTCAAAATTTCTAGAAACGAAAGTAACATATTTTAATAGAAATGTGGTAATAAAAATGTTATGTGGTTTTCTTCCTAAAGCTATTTCATCAAAGTACGCTTTATATATATATATTTCCTCAATGGACATAATGACAAGCTCATAACTAAAGCCCCCCCTCTACCAGACCCCAATTGCTTTTGAACAAAATGAGGAATCCTCTGTATAGTTGTTGGATCTGCTAAAATTCAACATGACAGTTCTTCAAATAACACCCTTAAAACAGGAAGGAGGCATTGAATCATGTAATACCAGATATATATTGGTTTTCAATTTTGGCATAAGGCCAGCAATTTTAAGGGATAGGTAAGTCAATTATATCGACCCCAGTGTTCAACTGGTATTTATTTCATCAGCCTTGAAAGGATGAAAGGCAAAGTCATCCTTAGTAGAATTTGAACTCAGAATGTAAAGATGGATGAAATGCCGCTAAAGTATTTTGTCTGGCATGCTAACAATTTTGCCTGCTCACTAGATATATATTAGTCCTAGATATATATTAAAAAGATGGGGTGGTCAAGGTTGAAATACTTTTGATAATGGGTCTGCTACATCAGAGCTAATTTGGGCTAAAAAGCTACAGCAACAGAATTTTGCTTGATTGTTTAAACTGCCGGAAATAACAACCAAATATTATCCATTTCAGATATTACACTCCACCATCTTAAGAAAGGTAGGGGTACTTCAAATGCTTGGTCCTGGTGCAAAAGAAATGTTGCCGTTTAACCTTGAGTCATCTTTGACTGAGCACACCAGCATTGTGATCTTACTGATCCTATCTTTTTACATATCAAGAACCATATATGCTAAAATATTCTAAACTGGAGTGCTATTATTTGGCTTTTGTTTCTAGCTGGTTGTGCAACTGCATAGCAGCTGACTCACTGGCTCAAAAGCTAAAAATGATTTATTTGATTAAGTTCTTCACTGGTATGCTTTGTTATTTATTATTAATGTATGTATTGGTGGTAATCTGGTAGAATGTTAGCATGCTGGGCAAATACTTAATGGCTTTGCCATTCATCCTTTTGGGGTTGATAAATAGCACCAGTGAAACACTGGGGTCGATGTGATCAACTGTCCACCTCCCATAAATTTCAATCCTTGTGCCTATGGTAAAAAGGATTATTTCTTATTTCTTTATTGCCCACAAGGGGCTAAACATAGAGGGGACAAACAAGGACAGACAAAGGGATTAAGTCGATTACATCGACCCCAGTGCGTAACTGGTATGCTTTGTTATCTATTATTAATGTATGTATTGGTGGTAATCTGGCAGAATGTTAGCATGCTGGGCAAATACTTAATGGCTTTGCCATTTATCCTTTTGGTGTTGATAAATAGCACCAGTGAAACACTGGGGTCGATGTGATCGACTGTCCACCTCCCATAAATTTCAATCCTTGTGCCTATGGTAGAAAGGATTATTTCTTATTTCTTTATTGCCCACAAGGGGCTAAACATAGAGGGGACAAACAAGGACAGACAAAGGGATTAAGTCGATTACATCGACCCCAGTGCGTAACTGGTACTTAATTTATCGACCCCGAAAGGATGAAAAGCAAAGTCGACCTCAGCGGAATTTGAACTCAGAACGTAATGGCAGATGAAATACCGCTAAGCATTTCGCTGGTGTGCTAACGATTCTGCCAGCTTGGTGCCTTCAAAAGGATTATTTATGTATTTATTAAGGTGGTGAGCCGGCAGAATTGTTGACATATTGGGCAAAATGATTAGTGGCATTTCGTCTGTCTTTGTTCTGAGTTCAAATTCTGCCAAGGTCTACTCTGCCTTTCATACTTTTGGGGTCAATAAAATAAGTGCCCAGCTGAACACTGAGGTTGATGCAATCCATTTACGAGCTCCTCTGAAATTGCTGGCCTTGTGCTAAAATTGGAAATCATTATTTATGTATTTATTTTGTTTAGTAATTTTTTTTCTTAATTTTCTTTTCTCATTAGCTACATCTCCATGGAGTTACTTCAGTTTTTCTGGTGAAAATTTGATAAAATTGAAATTTTAGGTAAGTCCATTGATTTCTTTCTTATAATTGATATAAGTGCAGCTGACAGGGGTATTTGGTTAAGAAACTTGCTTCCCAACCATGTGGTTTGGGGTTCAATCCCATTGCAAGGCACCTTGGACTATAGCCCTGGGCCAACCAATGTCTTGTGAGTGAATTTGGCAGAAAAAAACTGAAAGCCTGTTGTATACATATGTGAAGGTGCATGGCTCAGTGGTTAGAGCATCAGGCTCACAATCGTGAGGTAGTGAGTTCAATTTCTGGATCAAGTTATGTGTTGTGTCTTTGAGCAAGACACTTTATTTCACGTTGTTCCAGTTCACTCAGCTGTAACAATGAGTTGCGACGTCACAGGTGCCAAGCTGTATCGGCCTTTGCCTTTCCCTTGGATAACACTGGTGGAGTGGAGAGGGGAGGCTGGTATGCATGGTTGACTGCTGGTCTTCCATAAACAACCTTGCTCGGACTTGTGCCTCAGAGGGAAACTTCCTAGGTGCAATCCCATGGTCATACACACACACACAAATATAATAATAATAATAATTGTTTCTACTAAAGGCACAAGGCCTGAAATTTGGTGGGAGGGGATTTGTCAATTACATTGCCCCCAGTGTTTCACTGGTAATAAATTTATTGACCCTGAAATGATGAAAGGCAAAGTCGACCTCGGCGGAATTTGAACTCAGAATGTAGTGACGGGTGAAATAATACTAAGCATTTCATCCAGCATGCTAACGATTCTGCCA
This sequence comes from Octopus sinensis, assembly GCF_006345805.1. Classification (NCBI taxonomy): domain Eukaryota; kingdom Metazoa; phylum Mollusca; class Cephalopoda; order Octopoda; family Octopodidae; genus Octopus; species Octopus sinensis. Next base: position 163,885,944 of record NC_042998.1, read on the forward strand.
GCTCACTTAAAGATGATGTGAGGTGCAGAAACACACGTTGAGATCCACAATTAAAGTTTGTTAACTTTAATCATCATACAGTTCGATATTTAAGAGATGAGGAATTATGTACATTATTTACATTTGATAGATATTTGTCCTCATCTTGTTTGTTGTTAACACAATGTTTCGGCTGATATATCCTCCAGCCTTCATCAGGTGTCTTGGGGAAATTTCAAACCTGGGATCTCATTCCTAAGGTATTTTTCGATGTTATTATTATTATTATTATTATTATTATTATTATTATTATTATTATTATATTATTATTATTATTATCAATATTATTATTCAGGTCACTGCCTGGAATCAAACTTGAAATTTTGGGGTTAGTAGCCCATGCTCTTAACCTCTACGCCATATGCCCATGGCATAGTGGTTAAGAGCGCAGGCTACTAGCCCAAGATTCTGAGTTTTATTCCAGCAGTAAATAATAAAAACATTGAAAATACCTTAGGAATGAGAACCCAGGTTCAAAATTTCCCCAAGACACCTGATAAAGGCTGGAAGGTATATCAGCTGAAACGTGTTAACAACAAACAAGATGAGGACAAATATCCGTCAAATGTAAATAATGTAAATAATGTACATAATTCCTCATCTCTTAAATATAGAACTGATTGAAGTTAAAAAACTTTAATTGTGGATCACAACGTGTGTTTCTGCACCCTACATCATCTTTAAGTTGCCAGCTTCATATTATGTAAGATTACTCTTAATTATTATTATCTATTTGAATATTGTCCAGCAACAGCAGCCGTTGCTTCATTGGGTGAAGTACGATTAAGAACTGTTAGATTTTTCTGAATACTTGTCAAAAGATGTTCTATACTTTCCATCAATCAAATAGTTTTATTCTGGTGGTGGGCGGTACTTGTGAATAGCAAACCAAAAAAACTTGTCACAATAATGGCAACAACAACAACAACAATAATACCAACAATAACAGGGACAACATGACCTTTATGTTATCTGCTGTGGTGAGTGAAAACAGCAAAAAAAAACAAAACAACAACCTTATTTAAACAATAGTATTGGTCAAATGAAAAGAAAGATAAAAGCAAAAATAAAATCTTTCATTAAAACCTCATCGGATGGTTTTTTACATGTCTAAGATGAAGTAGGTTAACAGGTCAAAAATAAATGAAATTTTCAAATAATCTCTTGAGACTCATGTTACATTTTATGTCTCCAATGTCTTCATTTCATTCTCATCATCATCATGCTACACTTGCTGTGGCCTTGTTTTGACACCCCTTGTCTATCTTTTCATATGACACTTTAATTTACTATTTTTGCTTTCCAAATGTTAAAAATTTTACTTGTTACTCAAATTCCTCCGAGAGTTTAGCTGCACTTTCTAGCAAAACCTTAAACTTTTTCTACATTGTTTCCCTTCTGTGATTTGATTCTTTGTATACATATTTATAATCTCTAGTAATTCCAATCAGCATTTATGAATTAACTACAGCTTTTTTTAAAAAATCTTATTGCCATAAGGAATTCAATGCTGCTTTTGTTTAACTTGCACTGTGCAATGTTATTTCGTTAATCCAAATCAACCTTTTATAGGATACCAAGTGACATATTACGTGTCTGTCTTCTAATAATTTCAGACATTGACAAAAATCTATACTTCACCTTATGAAGCACCCACAAGCAGCTGTTGTTGAACAATATGCAAATATATAATAATTATTAAGAATAATCTTACATAACGCTATATGGATATGAAGCTGGCAACTTCTTGGCTGATGTGGGGTGCAGAAACATCTGTTGTTATCCACTATTAAAGCCTGTTAGCTTCCATCCTCATGTTATATTATAATTGTTATAATATTAATCCTATGTTGAAAGGAGTTCTTCATGTATGGCCATACCTGGAAATACCCTCAAGTATAATAACATGAAAGCCAAACATCAGCATTGGAGCTCTTAAATGTGTGTTATGAGGTCTTTACCCAAAATATACTACACACACACACAAACACAAACACAAACACACACATACATGTACACATCATCATCATCATCATCATCATCGTTTAGCGTCCGTTTTCCATGCTAGCATGGGTTGGACGGTTCTACTGGGGTCTGTGAAGCCAGAAGGCTTCATCAGGCCCAGTCAAATCTGGCAGTGTTTCTACAGCTGGATGCCCTTCCTAACGCCAACCACTCCGTGAGTGTAGTGGGTGCTTTTTACGTGCCACCCACACTGGTGCCAGACAGAGCTGGCAAACGGCCACGAACGGATGGTGCTTTTTATGTGCCACCGGCACGAGGGCCAGGCGAGGCTGGCAACGGACACGAAACGGGGCGGTGCTGGCAACGGTCGCGAAACGGAAAGTTCTCTTACATGCCACCGGCACTGGTAACACATCTGCAATTTCCATTGATCGATTTCCATTGATCGATTTCGATTCTGATCGTCACTTGCCTCAACGGGTCTTCACAAGCAGAGTTTCGACATGCCACCGGCACTGGTAGCACATCCGCAATTTCCATTGATCGATTTCGATTCTGATCCTCACTTGCCTCATCACGTCTTCACAAGTAGAGTTTTATGTCCCAAGAAGGGAAGGTATGCATACGTAGGCTGGCTCCATCCCATGTAGAAGGCCACGGGTTATGGACTCACTTGTCCTGCCGGGTCTTCTCGCGCACAGCACACTTCCAGAGGTCTCGGTCTCTAGTCATTTCCTCAGTGAGACCTAAAGTTCGAAGGTCGTGCTTCACCACCTCGTCCCAGGTTTTCCTGGGTCTGCCTCTTCCACAGGTTCCCTCAACCGCTAGGGTGTGGCACTTTTTCACACAACTATCTTCATCCATTCTGCCACATGACCATACCAGCGCAAACGTCTCTCTTGCACACCACAACTGATGCTTCTTAGGTCCAGCTTTTCTCTCAAGGTACTTACACTCTGCCGAGTGTGAGTACCGGCATTACACATCCATCGGAGCATACTGGCTTCATTTCTAGCGAGCTTACGCATATCCTCAGCAGTCATGGCCCATGTTTCACTGCCATGTAGCATGGCTGTTCGTACACACGCATCATACAGTCTGCCTTTCACTCTGTGCGAGAGGCCTTTTGTCACCAGCAGAGGTAAGAGCTCTCTGAACTTTGCCCAAGCTATTCTTACTCTAGCAGTTACACTTTCAGCACACCCGCCCCCGCTGCTGACTTGGTCACCTAGGTAACGGAAACTATCAACTATTTCTAGTTTTTCTCCCTGGAAAGTGACGGAAGTTGGTCTCAGAGCATTTTCAGTGTTTATTGTTCCTGAGCATCTGCCACATACAAAAACCATCTTCCTAGTTAGCCTTCCTTTGACATTGCTGCATCTCTTATGTGTCCATAGCTTACACTTGGTGCATCTTATAGAGTTTCTACCTACACCTTTTCTACAGATCGAGCAGGGCCATCTACCTGAAGGTGTTTGTGATTTGTCTACCTTCCTACTGATTACGACTTTGGTTTTAGCTAGATTGACTCTGAGGCCCTTCGATTCTAATCCTTGTTTCCACACCTGAAACTTCTCCTCCAGTTCTGATAGCGACTCAGCAATTAGACCAAGGTCATCAGCATAGAGGAGCTCCCAAGGGCATCCTGTCTTGAATTCCTCCGTTATTGCCTGGAGGACTATGATAAATAGGAGGGGGCTGAGTACTGAGCCTTGGTGGACTCCTACCTCTACCCGGAATTCTTCACTGTACACATTTCCAACCCTCACCCTACTAGCGGCGTCCCTGTACATGGCCCGCACAGCTCTCACTAACCATTCATCTATCCCTAGTTTCCTCATTGCCCACCAGATAAGGGATCGGGGGACCCTGTCGAAGGCTTTCTCCATGTCAACAAAAGCCAGGTACAGGGGCTTATCTTTGGCTAGGTATTTCTCCTGCAGCTGCCTTACCAGGAATATAGCATCAGTAGTACTTTTCCCTGGCACAAACCCAAACTGCATCTCATCTAAACTAACTCTCTCTCTAATTAGTTGGGCTATGACCCTCTCCGTAACCTTCATCACCTGGTCCAACAGCTTGATACCTCTGTAGTTATTTGTATCTAGGGCATCACCTTTACCTTTGTAGCAGTTGACTATTATACTGCTACACCAGTCATTGGGTATGACCCCTTTGTGTATCACCTGATTAACTATACGGGTGACTAGGCTATAGCCGACACTACCAGACATTTTGAGCATCTCTGCAGTGATTCCTGATGGGCCTGGGGCTTTCCCTGTCTTCATGCTTCTAATTGCCTTAGCTACCACGGAACTATCAACTCGGATAGCTGGTCCCTCTGTTGGGTCAACATTCGGCAGACTCTCTTTATCCCATTCATTTTCTTCATTCAGCAACCTTTCATAGTGGCATCTCCAAACCTCTCTCTTTGCATCCTCATTTAGCGCAAGTGAACCATCTTCCATGCGAACACACTTCTCTCCTACCACATCACGATTCCCTCTCACACACTGTCTTGCAACACGAAACACCTCCAGTCTTTGGTCCTCACGGCGCAGAACATTGGCAAATTTTTTCTTATCTGCTTCCCCTCTGGCTAATAAACCTGTCTCCTAGCTTCTCTTTTGGCAGTCTGATACAATCCCCTGCTACCCCCATTTTTCCAGACCTTCCAAGCCTGTCTCTTTTCTCTAATAGCCCTGTCTACAATATTGTTCCACCACCACGTTATTCTAGGTCGAGAGGGGACTTTGCACCAGCCACAGATCTGGTCAGTGGCTCTCAGCAGGTTGTCCCTTAGAAACGTCCAGCTGTCTTCTACCCCCTGTGATGCTCTATCCCCTTCTACTTCGTCAGAGGCTTCAAGTAATATGTCCCTAAATCTCTGTCCATTTGCAGGATCTTTAAGCTTCCAGATCCTTCTTCTCCATATTTGTCGTCTTCTGGTTGTCCTCCTAGTCCTGATCCTAAAGTCACTAACTACCAGTCTATGTTGTGGGGTACATTCTTCACCTGGGAAGGTTTTGGCATTTATAAGCATCCATCTCTCCCTTTGCCTTGTAAGGATATGAATATATATGTGTGTTTGTATGTACCCTTATGTCAGTATCATGAGGGCTGTACTTGTATAATTTTCACTCTAGCATCAAACACATGTTGAAATTGCATTCATGCATCCACTGCAAAAAGTTGCAGCTGCTTAGTTTTTTGTTTGTTTTTTTCTTTCTTTCTATTACTCTCTTTAAGTCCTCTCTTTCAAACACTCATATGTTGAAACTGACATCAGAAGCCATCATATATATATATATATATGTGTGTGTGTGTCTTATTTGTTTCAGTCTCTAGACTGTGGCCATGCTGGAGTAACACCTTGAAAGGTTTTTAGTCAGACAAATCGACCCCAGGGCTTATTTTCTTTTATAAGTATCAATTTTACCTTTGAGAGTCAGTAAAAATAAGTACCAGCTTAGCCCTGGGGTCTATGTAATTGACTGGCCACTCCTTCAAAATTTCAGCCTCTTACATCATCATCATCATCGTTTAACGTCCGCTTTCCATGCTGGTATGGATTGGACGGTTTTAGAAATTGTTTTCCTTGTCTTACTAATTTTCTTAACTTGCAAGGCTGAAAGTATCATAACTATAATTCATCATTTGCTCATTGACACCTAATTTATAATTTTTAGCATTTAGTTTGGCTTTAAATATCAATCTAATATATCTATAATATTCCTTTATAACCTTTTATTTTCTATATCTGTAGATGTTCTATCTTGTTCATTAATTCCTACTTTTTATCTGACTTTGATCATATTCTCTTATCTTCGTTTATTTTATATGCTATCTATAACTGTAGTTTGTTTTCTATCTCTCAAAGTGAGTTTAGATATATTTTTATTAGCTGAATTTCAGACCAAATTTCTTAATGAATTTGCATCATACAACAAATATTTAGTTGTTTGCTATATCCAGTATAAATCTTGAGATCATCCATATAAAGTTTATTGTGACCACTTAGCATGTGGAGGCACATTAACCCAGTGGTTAGGATCGTGGTTTCGATTCCCAGACCGGGCATTGTGAGTGTTTATTGAGCAAAAACACCTAAATCTCCATGAGATTCCGGCAGGGGGTGGTGATGGACCCTGCTGTGCTCTTTCACCACAACTTTCTCTCACTCTTTCTTCCTGTTTCTGTTGTACCTGTATTTCAAAGGGCCAGCCTTGTCACACCCTGTGTCTTGTTGATTCTCCCCGAGAACTACGTTAAGGGTACATGTGTCTGTGGAGTGCTCAGCCACTTGCATGTTATTTAATGAGCTGCCACGTCACTGGTGCCAAGCTGTATCGGCCTTTGCCTTTCCCTTGGATAACATCGGTAGCATGGAGAGGGAAGCTGGAATGCATGGGCGACTGCTGGTCTTCCATAAACAATGTTGCTCAGACTTGTGCCTTGGAGGGTAACTTTCTAGGTGCAATCCCATAGTCATTCATGACTGAGGGAGGTCACAACAACAATATTACAATATTTTTTTATCAATATTAAGCTGATATTTAGAGAATAAATTAATATAGAATTTTGATGAAAGATTTTAATTTAGGTTACTTTAAATTGTGGAGGTGCATGGCTTAGTGGTTAGGGTGTCAGGACCATGATCATAAGATTGTGGTTTTGATTCCTGGACCGGGCAACGTGTTGTGTTCTTGAGCAAAACACTTCATTTCACATTGCTCCAGTCCACTCAGCTGGCAAAAATGAGTAACGCTGCCATGGACTGGCGTCTCATCCAGTTGGGGAACACATACGCCATTGAAACCGGGAAACTGGGCCCATGAGCCTGGCTAGGCTTTAAAGGGGCACATTTATTTTTTTACTTTAAATTAGGAAGTTTGTATCATAGAATCAGAAGCAGTTTCAGATGGGTTAGTATCAAAAGTATTTAAAGGTTCCAACCCCAGAAAGAAGAAATACTTTTCTAAAAATCGGTTTTGCTTTCATTTTAGAGTATATTTGTATTGCTTTAGCATTTAGAGTATATTTGTATTGCTTTAGCATTTAAACTGGCTATTTCCAGCCCAAATATTCTACCTGTTTTATAGTCAAACTGGCCAGATCTGGCCTTTCACACCTACTCTACTATGCCATTCTAAAAATAAACCTTTACATCATTGAAATCTCAAAACAATGAGATAATGCATGATTTCATCAAAGTATTATATTTGACAGAATAATCTGAATATTAAAGGGTTAAAGAATCTCCAAATGGGGAATCACTGTTAGAGGTCTTCTGTTAATCAAACCAAACCAAAAGTATTTAAAGGTTCCAGCCCCAGAAAGAAGAAATATTTTTCTAAAAATCGGTTTTGTTTTCAAAACTCTTGTTTTTTTCCCTTACTGCATACAATAATGGCATTGACATTAATTAATCTTAACAACATTTGGCTTATTCTTTCTAATCTTCCCTAAGTATGGTTTTGTTTCCAGGTAAGTAATTATCTTTTGGGATAGGATTGATGTAAAAACTTTTTTTTATATATATAATATATATACTATAGACAGCAAGGTTATTCATTTGTAATTCTGGAGATGTGGTGTTTCTCTTCACTGATCCTTTTAAGCATTTGTTTTTGGCTGCAAATGTGATGTAACACATGCTAAGCTCTCAATTTCTAATTTTTATGCATTAAATTCAAAGTGTGTATGTCAAAGGGTTACTAGGTTTGCTAGAAACAATAGCAAAACCTCTTTCAAGTCACACTGTACCATGTTGAAAAGGAAGTATGCCTTGGGCAAAGTAATTCTCGATACGTTTTGTTTGCAAGGGAAAAGAAGAAGACTGGATACTTGCAGATAGTATGCCAGTTGTCATGATTCACTCAATCAAGTTAGACCTGGGACCAGGGTCTTCTTAAAGGCACTGGCACACTGAGCAGTAGCCTAGGTGTCTTATGGGTTCTGTGGTCCAATTCTGCTCTATATATTCTGTGGTTGCTCTTAAATACTACAGGACCCAATGCATTGATTTGCCCAGGGGCCTATAATGCTACTAAGGCACCCCTGCCTGGGACTAAACACACATGCTCATGTGATCATGTGACTGACGAGGCTATCAGATATTGTTTCACATCGCTGATAACGATGTGCATTTGTATTGTTTTAGCCTTCAAATGATGCTACCCTGCTGGCCAACATTCTCCCCTGATTGAAAGGGGTGACTGAAACAATATGAAATGAAGTGCTTTGCTCAATAATACAATGTGTTACCCACTCAGAGAATCGAACCCATGATCTAGTGATTATGTGTGCAACAGCCTAACCACTGGGCCACACACCATCACACCAGCTACAAAACAACAACAACAAAAGCAGCTCTTAAACTAATTTTCCTTGCTAGAAAATTCAATCTAACTTTTTTGTCTTTTCTTTTTCTAACAGATTACTATCCAGTCATTATTCTGTAGACAACAACAACATGATGGATCCTAAATCCTTATTACTGGCTGCTGCTACAGGATGTGCAAGTGCTGTTGGTTATTACTCTTGGCAAAAAGCTGTTAAACCTTTTGCAAAGAATACTTATTTTGATTTGAAACAGATAGCTATGGGAATGAAAATATTCAAAAAGAGTCAAGAGATATTGGTTTCTAAAGATAACTTTATTTCTGTCTTTGATAAAACACTATCATTATACCCTAATAAAACAATGCTTATCTTTGAGGGGAAACATTATACATATGATTACGTAAACAAAATGGCTTCAAGAGTAGGAAACTATATGTTGTCTTGTGGTATGAAACAAGGAGATGTTGTGGCAATCTACCTTACCAATTCTCCACAGTTTATTTGGACCATTTTGGGTAAGTAATTTTTTCATCATTTATATATTTGTTTTGCAAGATTCTTGATGTGAAATTGTGTGTTGAAATAGTTATTGTTGTACTTGAGGACGGTCATATTTTGCCAATGCCCTATTTATTTTCACTGTAGTTTTACTATTATTTCTTTTTATCTCAAGGTTTGTTGGAACACCTGGAGTCTTGCATGCATAGTAGGCTTGCTGCTTGCAGAGAACAGTACTGTGCTACCTGTTCTTTTCAACTATCTAATATTTACCTGATTTTTCTGGCTGTGCCAAGGAGGCAAACCTTTTGCCACAGTTCTACTGGATATTCTGTTCTGATTTCCTTTATATTCCTCATCATACCCTCTGATATTGTCTCCAGGGACCCAACAATAATTGGAATGATCTTCACCTTCATTTTCCATATCTGGGCTACTTTGTACTTAAGAGGGTTGTATTTATCTATTTTTTTCACCTTCCTTCTTGACTATTTGTGGGTCAAAGGGGCATGCAACATCAACTGTATAGCACATGTGGTGCATCTTGTCAACCACCACTAGGTCCGGTCTGTTATGCTCTAGCACTTGATCTGTTTAGAATAGGAAATCCCAGAGGATTTTGCTTGTCTCTGACACCACCACTCTCTGCTGTTCGTGATCATACCACATCTTGCCTCTCTCTAGCCCCCACTTTTTGTGCAGTTTCCAATTTTACACTTTTGATGCCTTATCATCTCGCCACAACTCATAGTGGTTTTGAGCAAGTCTAGAGCATTTGTTCATTATATGAGCAATGATTTTGTCCACTCTATTACAGATGCTACAGTGGAGATGTTTGTTTATTCCTAAAGTTGACCCTCCAATTCATGGCCAAAGCTTGGTCTTATGCTGCCAGTATGGTGCTCTCAATTTTTTTAGTGTTCCTATTTTTTCCAGCAACTTCTGTTGTGGCTACATGAATTGATTGTGTAGTCCCTTGTCGCGTAACGCTTCTTCATATCCTCATTGTACTACTTCCTTTATTTTTCCTTTTTTCTCTGCTTTCAGTCCTCACCTCATACCTAACTGACACTAGCAAGGTTTCCTTACTTTGGGCTATGTATCTAATCAAGCTCTTGAGTTCAATACATATGCAGTATTCCACACTTATCGGTTCCCTTCCTCCATTTGCTCTCTTCATATATAGTTGATCAGTGTCTACACATGGATGATGGACTCCATGCATCATTAGAAGCTTTCTTGTCTTCTTGTCCATCTACTTTATCTTCTCCTCTGTTCACTTCAGGATTCCAGTACCACACCGAACTACTGCAACTGCACGTGAGTTTATTGCCAAAATTATGTTTCTGACATTCATCTTTGAAACCAATATTTTTCATACAATAGGTACTCTTTCTTTGTCTTTTCTTTCATATCGTTGTGATTAATTTTATCTGCCTGAAGTATTCCTAGGTATTTACAACTGGATTGAGGTTCAATTGCCTTCCCCATTTCACCATTTGGCATACATATGCCTTCTGTTCTGACAAGCTTTCCTGTATTGTTGTTGTTGTTGCTGTTGTTGTTGTTTGTTGCTTGTTGTTGTCGTTGTTCAGTAGTCTTATTTTTATAACGTGCTTTCACTGCACTACTGAGCGCAGCTCTGTGTGCCTTGGGGTATGTGCTGTGGTTTACTGTGATGCTCTTATGGTTACTGTATTGAAAGTATTTTACGTAGGATGTGTGCAGTGCCCAGTAGTTCTATTTTCTACATGTTATATATATTTGTTGGTCCTGGTGTTTTTGTTATGTATTTGTCTGAATATTTTTTTATCAGACCTAATGCACCCACTATGATAGGAATTGTATCTATTTTTAGACTCCATATTCGAGTTACCTCTATTTGCAGGTCTTTGTATTTTGAAAGTTTCTCCATTTCTTTTAGAGAAATGTTGTAATCTGTTGGTATTGATGCATCAATTAGAAAACATTTTTCTTCTTCATGAAATACTAGGCAGTGGTATTTTATTATTATTATCATTATTATCATTATTATTATTATTATCATTATCATTATTATTATTATTATTATTATTATTATTATTATTATTATTAATGAATCAAAGAACAGTGCACGCCCTCAGTGTGACACTGGGGTACAAATATACAAAGTCCACTATATCATCATGACTACCCATCTGATAAGGATACACCAGGCACATGCATCACAACCATATGTATGCAACATGGTGATCTCATATCAAGATAAACAGCACATGACATTGCAGGTGGGGCCCAATTAGAATTTTCTCCAGGTTGAGTAGCCCATCCCACTCAAAAGGTCCCGAAATAAAATTTGCTTAAGGATGATGATTGAGACACCCATGTTTCCAGGAGTTAAGTATTCAAACCCCAAAGAATTCCTCTCAACACATGACTATGATGCTCTCTAACTACTTTTGTTTGTGATTCGATATGCACTTATCATCAACCACCAAGTGGCTCAAGTGGTTATGGTCAAACAACTGACAAGCAAACCTGTGGTATTGAGCAGAATATTTGCTGTAGCCCATCTTTTATACCAAGACAAAACATGTCCATGATAAATCTTCCAATCAGTTAAGATCAGAAGCCATGAGAGCCACTGTCTGATATTGTATGATGGCTTTTAAATTATTATTATTATTACTATTATATTCATTATCATCTTCTTTCAATTCTGTTTCCATTTCTTATTTCTTTATTGCCCACAAGGGGCTAAACATGGTGGGGACAAACAAGGACAGACAAAGGGATTGAGTCGATTATATTGACCCCAATGCATAACTGGTACTTAATTTATCGACCTCGAAAGAATGAAAGGCAAAGTTAACCTTGGCAAAATTTGAACTCAGAACGTAATGGCATATGAAATATCGCTAAGCATTTTGCCCGGCATGCTAACATTTCTGCCAGCTTGCTGCCTTCTGTTTCCATTTCTTGCCGAGTGTTTTCCTGACACCTAGGGCAGAGAAACTTACTGTATACATTGGTAGGCCATTTAAAATAAACACACCAGGTTGTTCATTTACAAAGTTCTGTGATAGAGAAAAAGGAAAAGAAAGACTGAATGAAAAAGGAAAAAATAAAAAAAATAAAAAGTTAAAGAAAATATAGGGGAAAAAGGGAAAGAAAATTCACAGTGACAATGCTTTTCTCCGTATGTGTGATATACCAATTAAAACAATCTTTTACACTGTCTGCATGGATGGATCATTCTTAAATGATTTTCAGTTCCTTTGTTGATCATTCCAAGTGTTCCTACAATCACTGGTATTGTAACCATCATGGGATGCCACATCCTTTTGATTTCGATTTGCAAATATTTATATTTTCTGAGTTTATCAAATTCTTATGCCAAGATATTTGGTCACAAGGTTTGCTCATGTCAGTCAGTAAACAGACTTTATTGTTTTGGTCTTTCACAATAACATCTGGTGTATTTGCTTTGATAATCTGGTCTGTACACACTGGGAAGACCCAAACAATCGTTACATTTTCTCCCTCAGTTACAGCCTCAGGGTGGTGCTTGTACCATTCGTCAGCAGATTTGATTTTATAAAGCTGACACATTATCCAATGTAGATATTGGCCAACTCTGTCATGTCTGTTGCGGAGGAGGGAGCCCGCCGACGAGCAGAAGCAGAGGAGTAAGGATGATCAGTAGCAGGAACGACAATGACGACACGGCGAGGCCCCTCGTCCCGTCCGCGTCCTCCTCTACGTTCCCCTCCGAGCGACCGCCGCCGCCGCCCTCCGTCGCCGCCGCCGCCCTCCGTCGCCGCCGCCGCCCTCCGGACGCGATTACCCGCCGAACTTAAGCATATCGCTAAGCGGAGGAAAAGAAACCAACCGGGATTCCCTAAGTAACGGCGAGTGAACCGGGAGAAGCCCAACGTCGAATCTCGTCGGCCGCGCCGGTCGTCGAGAGCTGTGGCGCAAGGGTTTTACACGGTCGATCGTTTCGCCCGGCTAGGTTCGGAGTCCCCTCGATCGGGGCTGCCCAGAGCGGGTGCCAGGCCCATTCGGAGCCGGCGGCGATCAGCGGTGTTCATCGGTTGCTTGGGAACACAGCCCAAAGCGGGTGGTAAGCTCCATCCAAGGCTAAATACGGGGACAAGTCCGATAGCCGACAAGTACCGCGAGGGAAAGTTGAAAAGAACTTTGGAGAGAGAGTTCAAGAGACCGTGAAACCGCCCAGGGGTAAACGGGTAGGACTGCTCACCGCGATCGCGAGGGGACTCAGTCCGCTGCTTCCCGCCGAGGCGCCGTCGTCGTCGACGAACGCGCCGGTGGCGGCCGCTCGTTCCGCGGGCGGTCGTCTGCCGCCTCGTCGGCGCTCGATTTCCGGGGCGTCGGTATCGGACGCACTTCCCCTCCGATCCGTCGTCACGACCCGCTTCCCGTCGGGCCGGTAGGCGCGCGGCGTCCGCAGGTCGCAGACGAGAGCCCCGTCGCTGCCGCGCAAGCGGCGGTCGGTGGGATCCACGCGCTCTTCTCGACCGGGCCCGTCGCTCCACGTAAAGCGCAGGCACGGCTAACCGACGGAGACGGGCAAACGCACCTCGCCCTTAGCACGAACGACGCAGCGAGTCGCGCGCGGCCTCTTTCCGGAGGTCGCTAGCGATGCGGCCGCCCACGCGCTGCGACTGCACGGAACCCTCGCAAGGGGCGACGCACGTTGCGGTCACAGGACACCCCGCCCGAAAAGCCGCCTGCTGCCGCCGGTCAGCGACGAGCATCGGCAACCTACCCGACCCGTCTTGAAACACAGACCAAGGAGTCCCAGTCGACTGCGAGTCGTTGGAGCCTTTCACTTCGCGAACTCTGACGGCACAGCGAAAGCGAGAATGTGACACGACGTCACCGTCCTGCTTCGGTGGGACGGCGCTTCGAAGCATCGTTCCCGGGTCGGGTCCGCGCGTTCGCCGCGACGTTCGCGTCCGGCGTTCCCACTCCGACTCAGGTGTAGCAGGCAGCCGGGGACCCGAAAGATGGCGATCCATGCCCGGTCGGGACAAAGCCAGAGGAAACTCTGGTGGAAGTCCAAAGCACCTCTGACGTGCAAATCGATCGTCGGAACCGGGTGTAGGGGCGAAAGACCAATCGAGCCGTCTAGTAGCTGGTTCCCTCCGAAGTTTCCCTCAGGATAGCTGGCGCCAGCAGGAGAACGACACGCAATTCTGTCCGGTAAAGCGAACGACTGGAGGCTTAAACTTTACACCCAGAGATTAGGTGATCCATTGTTTCAATCTCATTGTTGCAGTATCAGCACTTTGGGTCTACACCATTTTTCATCACATTGGCTTGAGCAGCCAAGATAAAGTCTTCACTTTCTGCTGTTTAACCCTGAGCTCCATAGCGACTGATGGGTGTGCATCTATTCTACATCAGTTTGTTCACTACAGGCTACTTATATGTTATGCAGGGGTTTTTATTCCCACCTATCAGCCAATTCAAACACATTTTGTTTTGCTATTGATTTCACCTTCTTTGCAACTACAGTTTCCACAATTCCATCATGCTGTTTAATGTGGGTATCATGCATAAACTCACTTGAAAATTTTTTGCTCTCCTTCATAACAGAATGAAGCTTCTTACATATTCCATGGTTTTCAATGAGCTTCAGCATCCAGTCGTTAGATGTTTCAAGATATTTTGCCAATCCAGTTGTGGTTTTGTAAGAGATTTCAAATTGGATCAAGTGTCGACCTCCTTGAGCTTTGGGTAGGTAAAGACAATCTGCATCTGCCTTTGGAAGGTGTATCTTATTGCAAATCAGCAGCTTACAGATTTTCCTGCCAGTCTTTCTTATTTTGCTCATATTCCAGTTCAACACATTGAAACTATATATAACAACTGGAACTGCTAAGGAATTTATAGCTAACACCTTGTTGTGTGCATTTAACTCAGATTTTAGGACTGCTTGAACTCTCCTGTTTCATTCCTTCCTGATCTTCCCTTTGATGCTTGCATGCTGAATATCAGAGCACTCATTTATTCTGAGTTATTTGTAAGTTGGTTCCTGCTTGAGTTCTTTTATTACTGTATCAACATTCAACACCACTGAATGTGAGGTTTTCAATTTCCCTTTCTGGAAAGTGACCTTGGCACATTTATGAAGACCAAATTCCATCCCGATATCATCACTGAATGCTTTCACAGTACATAGTAGTCCTTCAAGCACATCATTGTCTTTGCCATAGAGTTTTAAGTCCTCCATTGATGATGATATTATTATTATTATTATCATCATCATCATCATCATCATCATCATCATTCTGTGACCTTTTCAGTGACTCTCTGTCCCATGTATTTCCACTTGTCTTGCCTATTCCATTTTGTAGTTCTGTGGTATGTATACATAAAACTAAAGTGAAGATCAAATAAGTAGTACATGTGTTTCATTGGCAAAAGATGACCATCTCCAAGTATAACAATTCTTTTGTCCTTTTACATTCTTCTCTATTTAAACTTTTGTTATCATATTTATGTCGAAGCACACGGACTTTATTTTAGTTAATTTTGCAAATAATGAAGAATTTAATTACCTAACTTCATTATTAAACTGGATGTTAGCATATAAACTGACATGAAATTGGGGATATAAAGTTTTGATTTAGCTCACCTTAAAACAGGGAATTTGCATTATAATTGAAAGTGGGGTTTCAGGAAGGTTGTTATCAGAAGGGTTGAAGTTGTTTATGTTTTTTTATGTCATGTATTTTATAAAGAATAGCTTTGTTGGTTACAAAAAAATTGCGAACATGCTAACTATAGCTCACTGCATTCTGATTGTGACAGTGACGAGAAAAGTATCTTTGCAACTTTGGCAGACTAAATATCAGAAGATATTTTTGCGGAACCCTTTAGCATTTAAACCCACCATATGGGCCTAAATATTCTTCCTGTTTTATGTTCAAACTGATATGATCTGGCCTCTCACACCTCCCCTACTATGTCATTTAAAAAATAAGCAATCACATCATTGAAATCTCAAAGCTATGAGATAATGCATAATTCTTTTCTACTCTAGGCACAATACCCAAAATTTTGGGGGAGAGGACCAGTTGATTAGATCGACCCCAGTACACAACTGGTACTTAATTTATTAACCCTAAAAGGATGAAAAGCAAAGTTGATCTCGGCAGAATTTGAACTCAGAACATAAAGACAGATGAAATATTGCTAAGCATTTTGCCTGGTGTGCTAATGTTTCTGCCAGCTCGCCACCTTGAGATAATGTATAATTAATTCAAAACAATCTCAATAAATAGGCATTACATTTGATAGAGTAATCTGAATGCTAAAGAGTTACTGCTGAGCTTTATTGGGTTTCATATATGCAAACATTACTCCTTGATGGCTGTTACAAAATTAATTATAGCATCAATGCACCATCATCATCATTTCATTTGGAAGATAAGACTGAATTCATGAAATGTTAATGGATGTAGGAATACTATTGTTCCAAACTAACAAAAGATTAATAAGAAAATTAAGAAAAAAACCTTAATTAACTTCAAATCTTAAATGTCTTCAGTATATTTTTGTTAAGGAAAAGCTGTTTGACAAACATATGCACACAGACCTACATATGTTGTCTTTTTTAGCACTATACATCTTTAAGTGATCTCACTTAGACGAAATGCTATGACTTTGTAGCATTTAAAAATACACATAAATAAATCATGTGTCCATCTCTTATGTGTCCATAGCTTGCACTGGGTACATCTTATGGAATTTCTACCTACGCCTTGCCTACAGATCGAAGTTGGCCCATCTACCCGAAGGCATTTGTGATTTGTCTGCTTTCTAACTTTGGTTTTTGCTAGGTTCACTCTAAGGCTCTTCAATTCTAGACCTTGCTTCCACATCAGAAATTTCTTCTCAAGTTCTGCTAGTGATTCAGTTATAAGGTCATCAGCATAGAGGAGCTCCCTGGGGCAGCCTGTCTTAAATTCCTTTGTTATTGTCTGGAGGACTATGATGAATAATAGAGGGCCGAGGACTGATCCTTGGTGAACTCCTACTTGTACCCTGAATTCTTTGCTGTACTCATTGGCAGCCCTCCCCTTACTGGTTGTATCCCTGTACATGGCTTGTACAGCCCTTACCAACCACTCAAGGACAGAAGTAATTCTATCAACACACACATATCTACCATGTCTCATTAGCACATTCATTCTACTAACATTCCATCCGATCTTTCTTCCCCAGAAACTGCAACCCATGAGAACTCCTTTATCTATAGACGCAGCTATTTGAAAGAGATGGTGCATCTGTTCTATAACCAGGAAAGCCACCATACATTGTATGTTTTAACAGTGATTCTAAAAGTATTCTTTTTATTTTGCAGGTCTTATAAGAGTTGGCTTAATACCTTCATTGTTGAACTTTAATGTTCAGGGCCAGGGTTTGGTTCATTGTATCAAAGTCTGTGAACCTGTTTGCATTATTGCTGATAGTGGTAAGCCTTCTTTTATTTTATCCTCTTTTTTATTCTTTTTGTTTTGTTTTTACATGTTTCAGTTGCTGGACTGTAGCCATGCAGAGGCACCACTTTGAAGGGCTTAGCTTGACAAATTGACTCCAGTTATAATTTTTTATTTTAAGCCTGGTATTACTCTACAAGGACATGTTCAAACCAGTACCAGTTGTCAAACAGTTGTAGGGTTAAACACAATACAATAAGAAAAGGCACACACAGGGACCTATACTGATACATATATATTTATCTATGCACACACACACACACATATGTATGTCTATACACACACACACATGCACACACAGAGGCATAGGTATGGCTGTGTGGTAAGAAGCTCGCTTTCCAATCACATGGTTCCAGGTTCAGCTGTACTGTATGGCACCTTGAGCAAGTGGCTTGGGCTGACCAAAGCCTTGTAAGTGAATTTGATAGATGGAAACTGAAAGAAGCCTGTCGCATATATTAATATGTGTGTGTCTTTGTGTCTGTGTTTGTCCCCACCACCATCACTTGACAATTGATATTGGTGTCTTTACATATCTGTGACTTAGTGGTTTGGTAAAAGAAACTGATGAAACAAGTTGTAGGCTTACAAAGAATAAGTCTGGGTCGATTTCTTTGACTAAAAAGCCCTTTAAGGCAGTGCTCCAGCATGTCTGCAGTTGAATGACTGAAACAAGTAAAAGTATATATATATATATATACACACACACACATATATATATATATATATATATATATATATGTATGTATATGTGTATGTATGTATGTGTGTGTGTGTGTGATTGGTGGATCGGAGAAATCCTAGAGCATTGGAGAAAACCATCATTATCATCATCATCATCATCATCATCATTGTTTTAGTGCCCACTTTTCAATACTGGCATGGGTCAGATGGAGTTTTGCTGAGACAGATTTTTCTATGGCCTGATGCTCTTCTTGCCAATTCTTACCTGTTTTCAAGCAAGGTAATATTTCCCATTTTCCCATGGTCAAACATATTTTCAAACAATATTACGAATGTATAACAGTCATTATAACAATCATGCTATGTCGAGACAAGGATTCACAAACATACACACACATACATGATGATGATGGTAATGATGATAATAAAGATGATATTGGTGGCGATGGGTGATCTTCATGTCTGAAGATTATGAAGAAGATAGGCCAGCCTTTAGGTGGCTATGTAAATCAAAGTAGCAGGATTGACATAAACTCACATTTCTAAACCATTCACTTTTGATGATAGGCCTTTGCACCAAGGTGCTCAACTTCACTTTTCACATTGTTAGAAGCTCTTCTTCTTCATTATTTGTTATTTTATTGTTACAATGTTTCAAGCAAACTACAATGTTCTACTCTATGTGTAAAATTATCTATCGAAAATAATCTGTTTTCAGATCCTAATATGCAACGGAACTTACAACACGTCTATCCTGAATTGAACAATATTCCAGTTTATATAATTCAAACATATGATATATTCTATCCTCCACTTGAAATTTCCTGGACTGATTTTGATGATATTTTGGCTAAATCTTCTGATGCTCAAATTGACCCTGCAATAGCTAATTCAATTGGTTCTTTAAAATGTGCCATGTATATTTACACTTCTGGAACAACAGGTAAATAATAATTACTTATGTTTTTTGATGTATGTATGTTTGAAAGTATCAAACTTTGCTGTTTGCATCGTCCATATTTGTAAATGCTGGTGAAGACATGTGATCATGTGGTTAGAGTGTTGCATTCTTGATTATAAGATTTTGATTTCAATTTCTGGACCAGGACTGAGTTATGTTTTTGAGCAAGACATCTCATTTCACATTACTCCATTCCACTCCACTGTAAATGAGTTACTCTGCAATAGACTAACATTCTCTTCAGTGGGAATGTGGTGTTCTCAGTCTCTTACATGCCATAGGCCTGCTTGCAAACCCAGGTGGGTGGCATCATTTAAAAGCTATAACTATATGAAGAAGAACATTGTAACCAGCAGCAAATCACAACATCTCATTGTCTGTAAATGCTGTTTAGATCAGGTAGATTATTTTTTAAATTTTTTATTTTTTATTTTTTATATTTTTTTATATTTTTTATTTTTCATTTCTGTATGAAGCATTTAGATATGTAAATAAACAGATCAATATACAGACGGATAGGTATATAGACTATATGAACAGACACATATGGAGACACGGATCCACACATATAAAGATGCACATCCATACACACAAACATGGTACATAGTTAAACCACACACACACACAGACATGCACACACAAGGAGACAGAGGTGCATACGTATACAAACACATGCTCACACACACATACATAGAAAATACACAAACACGGACAGGCAAGCACATAAATATGTAGGATACATACATACAGATGCACACACATACATACATATGCATACGCATACATATATACATACATACACATGCAAACACACACATACATACGTACATGCATGCATGTATAGGCACACACACATACTGACCCACTGATCCACACACATGCGCACAAACAAACAAAAGGGAACGCAGTGTAAATAACAGACAGAGTCAAGACTATTGAAACGGTTGCAACATGCAACAAAAATTTTAGAAAATAGATATAAGAAATAAGTGGAAATTTTACCTGTGAGTGTGTTAAATAATAAGGAAGAGAATGACTCTCACCAGACACAACAGAATATGCTTCAACACACGAACTCATATAAAGAATCTTGCAAATCAAATCCAAAAACGAAATATATATATTACAGTTATGTTGAAATAGGTGATACAGGAGAGTGCTGCATTGACAACAAAATATTTGTGGAGTAAATTATAAAGCTTTGCAAAAATGACAATTTGAGTTTGGCACACCAAGTTGGACAGAATTATCATTTTTATAAGAATGGGATGGATCATATCTGAAAGCAGCTCCAGGATTTTTGATGAATGAATTTGTATGTGGTCTATTTCTGAGAGCTATTTTATTGGATCTCTGTGTAATTTGGCATGCTAAATGTTGTTTTAATGATTCAGCATTAAGTGCTGCAGCATGCCTCTGCTGATCTTGGGAAAGTCTTATCTCCCTTCTCTCTTGAGATTCCATCTGATGTGCTGCAGCATGCTTTGGCTGATCTTGAGAAAGTCTCATCTCCCTTCTGTCTTGAGACTTTCGCCTTCGGTTTCCTGCAGTCCTCCTTGCTTTGTAGGTGTTTGTGGAGAGATTACGTCTCCTCTTTAGTGGCATATTTTTTTCAATATTGTAAGCAAAAAATTATGGACATAGAAAACAATATGTAGTCTGATCAATAAGTATCCGGACTGTTGCTATTGTAATAAAGCTAAAGCACACAGAATAAAGCTCTTTGGCACAGATTGACCTTAAACTCTGCTGTGCAAGCATACTAAGTTTTAACATTCTAGCTCTCTTCCACTGTTTACAGCAGTGCTTGGAAGAAAAGTGTGTAGCATTTGATCATCGCATTGACTAAGACAGAAAATTGAGCAGAGAATCTGCATCAAATTTGTCAAAAATTTGGTGATACTTGCTCAGAGGCCTACACAAAGTTTTCAAAAGGCCTTCTTTGTTCTTGACACAATCAAGGAGATCCTGTGCAACTGAAATACGAGTGTCTTTTGGGTCAGCTGAAAGCAGTTGTGGCACAAACTTGGCAGACTTGAATTTCATACCCAAATCTTCAGTGAAAATAGACTGAACTGAACTGTAACTAATCTGCACATCCTCTGATAACTCACGGATGGTGATCTGATGATTTCCCTTCACAGATGCATGCACATCTGTGATCTTTCTTTGTTCTACTGGTTGCAGGTCTCCCAGAATGTTTAACAACATCGAGACTTTTTCAGCCATCTTGAAAACGTCTGACTCACTCATACACTTGTGTGCGACTCATACACTCCTCTCCATACACTTTCTGCAACTTTGCATAGGCCCCTGAGTAGGTATCACCATAACAACTTTCTCTGTGATGGTCGATGCAACAATCAGACACTACACAACTTTCTTCCAAGCACTGCTGTAAACAGCAGAAGTGAGCTATAATGTTGAAATTTAGTGCGCACGCACGCACAGCAGAGACCAAGGTCAATTTGTGCCCAGTAGCTTCACTCTGCATGCTTTAGCTTCGTTACTATGGCAACAGTCCGGATACTTATTGATCAAACTTCATACATTAATCTATTTTTGTAAGCAGTTGTATGTATGCAGTATGCCTGTATTTTTGTATGCTGTGTAAATTAACCAAATATAAGCAAATTGCAAATACTTTACAACCTTGCAACTGCTGTGATAAATTATGAACTGGTAATTGAACAGTAGATGTATATTTTTATATACTTTGGATCTACCATCTCACTTTTTTTTGTCAAGAATTTCAGCACCAGCTATTCTCATCACATATGTATATGTATGTGTAGATGTCTGTATGTGTTTAATAACGTATATAGCAAATGTGCACAGACTCTCACAGACATTCATATACAAAATATGATGATACACACATATACACTCTCACATACAATCACATATATATAGTAACAGAGACACACATGGACATACATCCACACATGGACATACATCCACACATGTCAGTCATCACATATATACATGTATGTGTAGATGTGTGCATATTTAATAATGTACCTAACATACAGACACACTCACCGACACACACACATACACACACACTCATACACCTACACACATACTCTCACAGATACATACACAAAATGTGACATCATTGTCGTTGTGGTATAAACTGTCCTTTACTATCACATATGTAACAAACATGCAAACACACACACACAGACACATACACACTCATATAAAATGTCCTGTACTATAGTTGACTATATAAAGATAATGTGTATGAAATGTTATATTGTTTTAATCGAAATGCAAAGAAAAAAATAAAATGTTGACAGTCGTAGGGTGTAATACTATCTAGTAAGAGAGACACACACCAACATACTTTCATGTGTCAGTTGTCACATATGTATATGTATGTGTGTGTGTGTCTGTGTGTGTGTAGAATAATGTACCTGACATGGAAACACACACATACACACTCATACGCTCACAGACACATAGGCACTCATACAAAATGTGATGCTGTCCTGAACACAGAAACACACACACATTCACAGATACATACACACACATACACTCACACACATGCACTGACAGACACATACACACTCATATACAAAATGTGTTGTTATCGTTCTCATGGTATAAAATATCCTATACTATATTTGACTATTGAAAGATTATCTCTATAAAATGTTATGTTGTTTTAATTGAAATAAAATAAAAGTACATGTTGACACTCTTGGGGTGTGATACTATATTACCTTGTAAAATTTGATTTGATTTGGTGGAGATGTTTGAGAATGTATTGGGAATAGACAGAGAGACAAAGAATATTATATATATAATGTACACACACACACAGACACACACACACACATAAATAGATAGGTAGGTAGGTAGGTAAATAGATAGATAGATAGTTTGATAGTTAAATACAGAAAGATAGATATAGATAGATAAATAGAGAGATAGTTTGATATTTTGATAGTTAATTACAGATAGATAGATAGATAGATTGATAGGCAGATAGATAGATAGATAGATAGATAGATAGATAGATTGATAGGCAGATATAGATATAGATATAGATAGATAGATAGATAGATTGATAGGCAGATATAGATAGATTGATAGGCAGATATAGATAGATAGATTGATAGATTGATAGGCAGATATAGATAGATAGATAGATTGATAGGCAGATATAGATATAGATAGATTGATAGGCAGATATAGATATAGATAGATAGATAGATAGATAGATTGATAGGCAGATAGATAGATAGATAGATTGATAGGCAGATAGATAGATAGATTGATTGGCAGATATAGATATAGATAGATAGATAGATAGATAGATAGATAGATAGATAGATAGGCAGATATAGATAGATAGATAGATAGATAGGCAGATATAGATAGATAGATAGATAGATAGATAGGCAGAGATAGATTGATAGGCAGATATAGATAGATAGATAGATTGATAGGCAGATATAGATATTGATAGATATAGATAGATTTTAGATAAATATAGATATAGATAGATTGGTTGATAAATATAGACAGATAGATAGATAGACAGATAGATATAGATAAATTGATAGATAGATAGATATAGAAAGCTAGCTAGCTAGATAGATAGATAAAGAGATGATCACTTGTTCCTTATCTCTTCCCATATATTTGCTCATTGTCTCATTTAAAGGACTGCCCAAGCCATGTATTCTTACACATGTGAAATGTCGCATGATTTGTGTATTAGCTGGCTTACTACAGATAACTCATCATGATATCATCTATAACACGCTGCCCTTCTACCACACATCTGGTCTTCTTCTTGGAATGTTTTTAAATATTTATGCTGGTAAGTAAATCAATCACTAGACTCCAGAGTCTATGATTTCTTTTCATATGACATATCATCATCATCATCATTCTCATCATCATCATTGTTTTAATGTCCTCTTTTCCATGCTTGCATCGTCAGATGGAACTTGATGAGATGGATTTTTCTATGGCCGGATGCTCTTCCTGTTATGAACACTCACCTGTTTCCGAGAAAGGTAGTATTCCCCCTCCCCACTCATGATCAGACATGTTTTCATGGAAGGTTAGATATGAAGGACACTGCTTGCATGATGGTGAAACTCATTTACAATCATCACATGATGTCAATGCAAGGAGACAATAACATATGCATGCATGAACACACATGCACATACACACACACACACACACACACATACACACACACACACACACACACACACACACACATTCACGCATACTACAGATTTCTTTTTAGTTTCTGTGAACCAAATTTATGCATACAAGATTTTGGTTAGCCCAGGGCTATAGAAGACACTTGCCCAGGTGCCACGCAGTGGGACTGAACCTGAAGTCATGTGGTTGGGAAGTAAAATTTTATACCATACAGTTATGTCTGCATCTGTAATAATAATCAAAATATCCATGTCTGTGCATATATATATATATATATATATCGGTGCAGAAATGGCTGTGTGGTAAGGTAGCTTGCTTACTAGCCACATGGTTCCTGGTTCAGTTCCAAGTGTCTTCTACTATAGCCTTGGGCTGACCAAAGCCTTGTGAGTGGATTTCGTAGATGGAAACTGAAAGAAGCTTGTCATTATATGTATATGTGTATCTGTGTTTGTCCCCACCACCATCACTTGACAACCAATGTTGGTCTGTTTATGTCCCTGTAACTTAGCAGTTCAGCAAAAGAGACTGATAGAATAAGTACTAGGCTTACAAAAAAATAAATCCTGGGGTTGATTTGTTCGACTAAAGGCAGTGCTCCAGCATAGCCACTGTCAAATGACTGAAACAAATAAAAGAATACACACACACACACACACATATTTGGCTTCTTAAATGAGCAATCACTGAGCTTTTTCCTGTTTTTTTTTTTTTAATGTGGACAATGCTCACTGCTGCAGCATTATATCTTTTTGAGTATCAGAACTTTGTTGATATTTTGTTTCTTTTTCACAAAAAATAACAAAATGTTTTAAAAAATTCATGATAAACTAAAAACTAATATATGTGTGTGTGTGTGTGGTGTGTGTGTGTGTGTGTGTGAGTGTGTTAATTTAAATGCAATGAGGTATGTGTTTAAATCATAAATATAATTAGTTTAGTTAAATGGAAGGATGCCCTGGAGATCCAGCCACCAACCAGCATCCAAACTACACAAGTGCATTGGTGCTGGGTGATCAGTCTCAATGGGAGACAAAATCCAAATTAGGCAAAGACAGCCTGTCCTAGATCCTGTGAAACTCTAGATGAGAAAGCACAAGAGGTCCACAACCATCAAGCCTGAGACTGATTGTAAAAAGTCAATGAGAACTTGGTTGAAGAGGAAAGTACGCAACATAACAACTAAGTCTGCTTTACCTTTCATCTTCTTGCGGGTGAATGAAATATGCACCAGTCACGCACTGGGGTTGATGTAATTGACAAGTCCCCTCCCTTAAAATTTCAGGCTTTGTTCCTATAATGGCAAGCTGGCAGAAACGTTAGCATGCACGGGCGAAATGCTTAGTGGTATTTCGTCTGCCATTAGGTTCTGAGTTCAAATTCCTCCGAGGTCGACTTTGCCTTTTTCCTTTTGGGGTTGATAAATTAAGTACCAGTTATGCACTGGGATAGATCTAATCGACTTAATCCCTTTGTCTGTCCTTGTTTGTCTCCTCTATGTTTAGCCCCCTGTGGGCAATAAAGAAATAAGTTAAGGTGGCAAGCTGGCAGATTAATTACCACGCCATGCCCATCTTCATGTCTTGAGTTCAAATTCTGCCAAGTCAACTTTGCTTTTCATCTTCTTGGGGGGGGTCAATGAAATAAGTACTAGCTGAGCACTGGGGGTCTATGTAATTGGTTATTCCCCTTACCCCAAATTTCAGCCCGTTTGTCTATAGTAGACAGAATTATTACTACTATTACTAACATTAAATTTTTCTTACTACTACTACTACTACTACTACTACTATATCCTCCTCGTCGTTGTCATTGTCATCATCATCATTATCATCAGTATCATCATCATTGTCATCACCATCAGTATCATCCCCGTCGTCATCATCGTCATCGTTAGTGTCATCATCGTTGTAGTCATTGTCGTCGTCCTCCTCCTCTTCATTGTCATCTCCATTAGCATCATCATGGCCATGGTCATTGTCGTTATTACAATGTGTTGGTTACTACTGCTAAGGCTGCTGCTGCTACAACAACAACAACAACAATAACCACCACCACCACCACCACCACTACTACTACTACTACTACTACTTTTTATATCTTCACAGGTACAACCACTGTAGTGAAAAGAAAATTCTCTGCATCTACATTCTGGGATGATATTGAGAAGTACAATGCCACTGTTGTACTTTATATTGGTGAATTATGTCGTTTTGTATTGGCTCAGCACAACGTAAGATGTCAGAAGTGTTTCACTATTGAATATTTGTTCAACTGTTTTGTCATCAAATTTCTATAGAAATACACTGCCTTTGTTTTAATTAATTTTAAAAATGTTTAAGTTCATAAAGTAACTTTGTCGTTATTAAGTTCATATAAGATGGTGAGCTGGCAGAATTGTTGGCATGTTGGGCAAAATGCTTAGTGGTATTTTGTCCATCTTTACATTCTGGGTTCAAATTCCGCTGACGTCATGTTTCCCTTTCATCCTTACAGGATCAGTAAAGTAAATACCAGTTGAGTACTGGAGTCGATGTAATTGACTTATCCCCGCCATTGAACTTGCTTGTACCAAAATATGAAATCATAATTAAGTTCATATTTGGTACACAAATTAATACAAAAATTAAATGGGAGACAATTGCAGCATGGAAGGTGTTTATAAGCCATTTAAGAAACACACAAAAACCATTAGTTTCACTTCAACATTTAAATTTTTAATTTGCCAAAATATCTTCGTTGCTTTGAGACCGTGACCTGTTCACTGATAAAATTCCATGCTGCAATTGTTTACGTTTCAGCACACAATCTCAAATGAGGTCGTTTGCTATGCAAGTACATCTCCGTAAATGGAAGATTTTAAACTTAAATCAGTTTAAAACAGAAAGATTTTGGTCATAGAACTAAGAACAATTTCAAATGGGTTGGTATTGGTAGGGTCAAGTAATACTTTTAATACAAGTTACAAGTAAAAAAAAAACCTGCATTGCAGAACAAACTTAAGTTCACAAATCTTGAGTCAATGTCTGAGTAAATTATGCAGCACTTTGAGCAAGTGACTCCTGCAATAGCCTCAGGCTGGTCAATGGCTTGTGATTGAATTTGGTAAAATGGAAACTGAATGGAAGTCCTTATATTGTGTGTATATATATATATATATATATATATATATATATATATATATGTGTGTGTATGTATATATGTATGTATATATATATATATGTATATATAAAGGGAAGGTTTACGAAAATAAACAAAAGATGAAGGCAGGTGGTGTACATATATATATATATATATATATATATATATATATATATGTATATAAGTATGTATGTATATAGGTATGTATGTATATAGGTATCATCATCATTATTGTTTTAACAACCAATTTTCCATGATTACCTTAGTTGGATGGTGTTTATTAATGCAGATTTTCTACAGCTGGATACTCTTCATGTTGCTAACCTTCACCTGTTTCCAAGCAAGGTAACGTTTCCCCATGGCCAGACATGTTTCTGCAAGATATCAGAAATAAATGAATGACACTGCTTGCTTGACAGAGATGTTCATTTATAACGGCAAAAGAGACACAACTGCACACACACCCACAATGATTTACTTCTTTCAATTTCCATCTAGTAAATCCATTTGCAAGACTTTGGTTTGGCAGGAGCTATATTAGAAGACACATACTCAAAGCGTTATGCAATGGGCGAGTGTCCCCAAAACCATGTTTCTCGTAACCAAATTTCTCCACTATACAGTTATGCCTGTATGTATATATTTATGTATGTATGTGAAGGTGCATGGCTCAGTGGTTAGAGTGTCGAGTTCACAATCATGAGGTAGTGAGTTCAATTCCTGTACCGGGATGTGTGTTGTGTTCTTGAGCAAGACACTTTATTTCACGTTGCTCCAGTTCACTCAGCTGCAGAAATGAGTTGTGATGTCACAGGTGCAAAGGTGTATCGGCCCCTTTGCCTTTTCCTTGGATAACACTGGTGGCGTGGAGAGGGGAGGCCGGTGTGCATGGGTGACTGCTGGTCTTCTATAAACAACCTTGCCTGGACTTGTGCCTGAGAGGGTAACTTTCTAGGTGCAATCCCATGGTCTGTGTCATGACTGAAGGGGGTCTCAGATGTATGTATGTATGTATGTATGCATATATATATATATTATCTGTGTATATGAGTGTGTGTGTGCACGCGCATGTGTGTGTCTATGTAAACATTTACATTCTGTACAAAGATGAGCTGTGGATGGAGTTAGTTGACATTTCTCTGCTAAAATTCTGTCCAGTAGCTTTATGCCTTCGAAGACATGTGGAATGAAAACTCTCTCAATCAAAAAATGGGCAAGTGTAAGCAACAGGAAGGGTATCAAACTGTAAAGCAATGCCTCATTAATATGCATTTTGTCTAACCAATGCTAGCATGTAGAAGGATAATGAATGAACTAATGAACAAACAGGCTGATCACATATTATATATTTCTGTTTCTTAAAATGAAAACATTTTCTGAATTTCAGAAGAATAAGAAGATATCTCATAAGGTGAGATTGATGTATGGAAATGGTCTTGGTATAGATATTTGGGAAACGTTCCAGAAAACATTCCGTATTCCTAACATTTATGAATTATATGGTGCTACTGAAGGAAATTGTTTTCTGATAAATTTTCAAAACAGATGTGGTGCAGTTGGTCGCTTGAGTCCATTACTTGTAAGTCAATACCATTATAGACTTTCTGTCTCTCTTTCTTATTTCACATTGTGTCTTTTAACCTTTAGCACACTGTAGGTGCATCAGGTCACCATATGAGTTTTCTTCCTTGTAGTGACAGGGCAGTGACAAGGGAAACAATTCTAGAGAAAATACTGTGTGGCAAAGGTTAAATTAATCAATTTATCTATTTATTTCAATGGTTCTCAACTGGGCTCCATATAAGAATTTTGTGGGTCCATGCAATTGGAGATCACATCTGTATTTTAGATGTTCACAAATAAATTTTGCTTTCAATTTATCTATTGCAAGAAACAGCTAGGTTTCTTTCTCTAATGTTTTACATAATTCAACATGTTTCTGGCAACTGAAATATGTTCTCTCAGAGAGTACTATTGCAAACCTATACAAATAAATGGATGAAAAATAAAAGAGGAATTTTGAAAAAAAGTTTCTTTAAAACTAGTTTTTAAACATCAAATGGCTATGGGGGTCCACTAGAGTAAAATAACAATCAAAGGGGTCCATAGGCTCAAAAATAGTTGAGAACCCCTGATTTATTTTGATATATGTGTTTGTGCATTGTTTTAGAGTTTCATTTTTAATGTATTGTTTTTCTTGATTCATTATTACTAGGTCTTTACCTGTTGCTATGCTGCTGGTAAAATTATTTGTTAATCATGCACATACCTTCTTTTAATAGGAGACTGTTATATAGTGAAAGTCTTGTTAGTTACTATGGTGACAACAGTCTATCTATCTATCTATCTGTCTGTCTGTCTGTCTGTCTGTCTGTCTGTCTGTCTGTCTGTCTGTCTGTCTGTCTGTCTGTCTGTCTGTCCTGTCTGTCCGTCCGTCCGTCCGTCCGTCTGTCTGTATGTATGTCTGTATATCTGTCTGTCTGTCTGTCTGTCTGTCTGTCTGTCTGTCTGTCTGTCTGTCTGTCTATTATCTATCTATCTATTATCTATCTATCTATCAATCACAAGCACACACATATTTTGATATTTGTATTTGTGCTTTATTTCAGTATTTTATTTTTAGCATGTTGTTTTTCTTGATTTATTATTGTTATTCATAAGCAATTTCAGTACAATGTCAACCTACACTGCAGAGACCCAATTTTACAAATAATCTCATATTTTCTTGAATAATCTCATATTTTCTTGTGGGCCTAAAGAGCATTCTCTAACTAGGATTCACATTCAGCTTTTCTCCTGTTCTAAACATAGGCACAAGCATTGTTATGTGGCTAATTGTTATCTTGTTTCTATTTCCTGTAGAACAGGTTGAACCCTGCGAAAATGTTCCTGGTTAAGTATGACCTTGATGCTTGTCAGCCTTTGAGAAATTCTGAAGGTCGATGCATCCCAGTAGAAATAGGTAAATATCACAAATACTGTTTTTTAAATTAAAGAACAGGGGTGGAATGTCGAGTATTACCACCTGGCAGTGGGGGCTAGGGGCTTTATTGAAAAAAAAATGACAATGCTATTCAAAAAAAGATTTGTTTTTTCTAGCACAGAGCTGAGAAAACTAATAAGGAGAGTACAGGAGGCGATTGAAAAAGCCAGCTTCTATATATAGCTGAAGCGGGAAGACCAAAAATGTTATGACTTTCAGTCATAACATGCTGGCAGGAAAATAACATCACTAGGTGAGACAATCTGACACTGAATTAGCTTCGCTGATTGACAGATGATGGTATCGTTTAGAGAATGCATGGGCTGAGACTACGCACCTTCATTGGTCAGTTAAAGTTGTGACAGTGTCATGTGACAACTTGCTGGGGCTGTCTGCTGGAGCCTAGCAGCAGGTATTTAAAGGAAAAAAATTGACAAGACAGTCAGTCGCCTATATATATAAAGAAATAATTGAGATTCCATTGAATCAGGTACTTAAGTTGAAGCATCAAGTCAGTGCGGTGTTATCCATTCAACTCAAAGTAAGGTGAATAAAATCAAAATGAGCAACAGGATATCAAGAGGTGATGCAGTATGACTGTTTCAAGCGGCTCCATTAAATTGAATAATGTAATCATTACATCAATTTAAATGCAGGGATATCCTCAGCTGCATAAATAAATAGAATTTTTAATCAGTTGGATACATTAATATAATTTTACACAAATTCTCTAATAAAGCAAGAAGAGGGAAAGAGTCCATGTTGCTACTAATGTAGCTCAAAATCTACTACACTTCTAAGAACTGTATGAAGTTTGTTAGGGTCATAGCTTGTAAAGGATTGTGGTTCATTTTTAATTTATTAGTCTCTTTTTTTTTTATCAACTACCAAATCTAAGGCTAGAGGACACTGTATGTTTAGAATGGATAGATTGAGTGAGTTGACAGTTTATAGTTGGGTATGGTCATAAATATTGTCAAAATTTTAGGATTTGTATAAGTAACTGTCTATAAAGGAGGCTGGGTAGGGGAAGACCCCAAATCAAGATGTTAATTATATATATCTGAAGTTATATATATATATATATATATATATATATATATATTATATATATATATATATATATATATATATATATATATATATAATTGTGTGTGTGCATTTGCATTTGTGTTTGTCCCTCTACCATTGCTTGACAACTGGTGTTGGTGTGTTTACATCCCCATAACTTAGTGGTTTGGCAATAGAAACTTATGGAATAAGTATCAGGCTTGACAAAAAAAATGTAATAAGTCGTGGGATTGATTAATTTGATTAAAAATTCTTCTAATGGCTGAAGCAAGTAAAAAATAAACGATATGTAATATAGCCAGGACTAAATTATTCAATGTGTTCTTTCAGTTTTAAGACTGTTGTGGTCTGCAGGAGATTCTGCTGCTTTCTCTAGTAGACTATGGTGCTTGTATATGAACAGCTATGCTACATGGCAGTGAAACATGGGCTGGACTGCTGAGGACATGTGAAGGTTTGAAAGAAAGGAAGCTAGTATGCTCCTTTGGATGGGTAATGTCAGTGTGCATATATGACAGTGTAAATGATTTGAGAGAAAAACTGGGTATACAGGGCATCAGATGTAGTGTACAAGAGGGAAGGCTGTGATGGTATGGTCATGTTATGCGTACAGATGAGGGCATTGCATCAAGAAGTGCCAAGCTCTAATTGTGGAGGGAACGTGTGGAAGAGGTAGTTCCAGGAAGAAGTAGGACAAAGTGGTAAGGAAGGATCTTCAGATGCTGGGTCTCACAGTGGGGATGGCAAGGAAACAAAACTTTTGGCGGTTTGCTGTGCTTGAGAAGACGTGTCAGTCTAAGTAAATATATGATTATCCTTGCATACAGGTATGTCCCTTGCATCTCTCTTCAGCTGAGCATTCCTAATCTTGCAAGCCTATGGGTACTGGTGCCACATAGAAAGCACTCATATTGATGCCATTTAAAAAGCTTCTATACCAGTTATGTAATGGGACCCAGTACACTCTGTAAAGTGGTTGGTTTGAGGAAGGGCATCCAGCCATTGAAACCATGTCAAAACAGATATGGCACCTGGGCAGCTCTTCAGCTAGTCAGCTCCTGTCAAACTGTCCAACACATGCCAATATGGAAAATGGACGTTAAATGATGATGATGATGATGATTAACTGACTACATTAAAGTTCTCTCATTGGCTCATTTTGTTGAATATTTGGCTTACAGCAATGGGTTCAACTCTTATTTTAGTATTGAGTGGTTAATGTAAATAAATAGACAGATATTTTATTTGGCAGTCTGTTATTTGTTGTACTATTTTCAGTATCATCCTTTCTATTTTCTTTAGTCACCACTGCTATTCTCCTCCTCCTCCTCTTCCACCCCCTCATATTTTTTTTGTTATATTAAAATTTGCCATGATATATAGATATTCTCTGGATAAAACAGTTGTCACTGCTGTTGTATATTGCAGGTGAGGCTGGCCTCTTACTGGGAAAAGTGGTGCCAGAACATGACATACCACTGTATAAAGGTAAAAAAGAAATGTCTGATGCCAAATTTGTGTTCAATGTTATGGAGGAAGGTGACAAATACTTCAACACTGGTGATCTTCTGTATTCAGACAATGACTACTTTCTTTACTTCAAAGACCGCATTGGTGACACTTTTAGGTAAGTCAGTAGTTTATCCACTCCATTGAACCTTGGAACTTAGATCAGAGCTGATGTTTTTAAGCAATGTTAACCCTTCAGTATTCAGATTACTCTATCAAATGTAGAGAGAGGCAGAAAAGAAAAGTGAAAGTCAAAAACAGTGGAGAAAAGTCATCAATGTGGTACACTCCATAGAAAGTGAAAGCACTTTATCTATTGATTCTTGAAGGATGAAAGGTAAATTTGACTTTAGAACATAAAAATCTGGAGAAAATGCTGCGAAGTATTTTGCCTGATGCTCTAATGTTAACCCACTACCATAAAATCATTATCATTTAATGTCCATTGTCCATGCTGGCATGGATTGGATGGTTTGACCAGGACTGACAAGCTGGAAGGCTGCACCAGACTCCAGTCTGATCCGGAATGATTTCAATGGATGGATGCCCTTCCTAATGCTAACCACTCTGTTAGTGTAATGGGTTCTTTTATGTGCCACCAGCATGAGTGTCATGTGCATAACACCAGTATCTGTTATGACTCTGAATTCACTTGGCTTGATGGGTCTTCTTCTCAAGCATGGCATAAGGCCAAAGGTCTCGGTCATTTGTCATTGTCTCTGTGAGGCCCAACACTCGTAAGGTGCTTTTGACCTTACGAGAGATGAGAAAAATAAGTCAAGACCTGGGGTTGATGTAATTGACTAACCCCCTCCCCACAAAAAATTATGGCCTTGTACCTGTAGTAGAAATAACTAATGAGCTACTTAAAAAATTAACTGATTATATTTTAATAATACAATTGCAATATGGAAGGTTTTATAAGCCATTTAAGAAATATACAAAAACCGTTAGATTCACTTCAACATTTAAATTTAAGTTGCCAACAGGTTGTGGTATCAAAGCGATGAAAATATTTTGGCAAATTAAATTAATTGTTGAATTGAATCTAACGGTTTTTGTGTGTTTCTTAAATGGCTTATAGACACCTTCCATGCTGTAATTGTTTTCGTTTCAGCACATGATCTCAGATCAGGTCACTTGCTATGCAAGTACATCTCCGTAATTTTAATAAGTTAACAAAACAGGTTTTTACATAATACTAATATTTGGGCCATTGTTGCTTATAAAACCAAGTTATTTAGTAATTTGTTTGACATCATACCTTTTCTACTAGTCTTTTTGCCATATTTTTTTTTCTGCAGATGGAAAGGAGAGAATATTTCTACATTAGATGTTGCTAACGTTATTAGAAGCCTAGATTTCATAGAAGATGCTAATGTATATGGCGTTAAAGTTCCAGGTGAGTAAACCTTCTTAAAAACTATCTTCAATATCCACTCTTTCATGATAAGTGAGAATTAGGGAATTTATTTGATATTTTTAGCTTTTCTTTCATGTTAAATGATCAGAGATTAAAAAATATGTAATACTATAATATCTATGTTAGGTTTCAATTGCTGTGATCCCAGATCTTCTATTGTTATTTAGCCAGTCCTGCTCTAATCAAGTGGACCATTAATCAAAAGCACTCTAGCCATTGCAACCCTATCTTTTATTCCAAACTTAGTGTACCTATGTTCACTTTATCCAATGATCCATTCTTTTTAAAGATAACAGCTTGTGATTTAAGGGAGATATTGTGGTTGTTTCTAGCAGGTTGAGTGACCTCATGGAAGCTCTTTGTTGGTTTGTTCAAGTATCTTAATATTGGATGTGTGCATTGTATTTTCATCATTTCGAGAACCTCTTCTTGGTCACATGACTAACTAAATCACCATTAGATCTCACCCTGCTATGTTAAAAAAAGAAATACACTTTAGATATGTTTCTAGGCACTTTGTCTGGAAAAGGCAAAAATAAAAAATCATTTGATCATAGGCTATATGGAACTTTGGGTAAGTGTCTTCCCTGAGCTAACCAATACCTTGTGAGTGAATTTGGTAGATGGAAACTGTGCAGAATTCTATTTTCTCTCCAGTGTTTTATCTGTTTCTTTCAACACTTCCCCCTATCTATCTGTCCCCCCTCTCTTTTTACTTTTATATTTCTTCCTTTGTCCACCTTTGTCAGCTGTTAACCCTTTTTGTTACGATATTTCTGTTGAGATGTTCTGTGTTTGTTTCAATTGATTTTAAACATAACAAAGAATTAAGTAAAATAACTTAGCTATCATTAAGCTAATGTTAGGAATATAAATTGTGACTAAGGTTTGGTGGAAAATTTTAATTCAGAACTTATAAAAACAAAACATTTGTACTGCAGAGCCAGAGACAGATTCCTCTCTCCCTTTCTCTCTCCTCTCTCTCTTTCTCTCTCCTCTCTCTCTTTCTCTTCCCACATTCCATCTTTCTTCATATCTGTCCTATTCTAACTATCTCTACTCCTTCTTTTGTTTCGTCTATCCTTACCTTACTATTTCTTCTCTATGTATGTCTGTCTCCCACTTTCTCATTCTCTGTCTTTCTCTCTACCATTCATTGCCAGCTCTTTCTCTCCTCTCCCATAACCATTATCGTTCAGATTACACTAACAAATGTAATTCTTATTTATTCATACTGTTTTGAATTAATCAGGCATTGTCTTGTAGCTTCAAGATTTTAGTTATGTTATAGTTTACTTTTAGAATGACGTAGAATAGGTGTGCTGGGTCAGATCAGACTGGTTTGAACATAAAACAAGGTAAAATATTTGAGTCAAATATGGCTGGTTTAAACACCAAAAGGTTAAAGGTATCACATTACATCCTGTTTCTTAAATCACTCACCTTTTTCTCAGCCTGACCACACACTTGGGTCTTTTTCAGTTCCTGTCATAGCATTTACTTCAGCTCTTGGTTTGTCTTGTTCATATATTTTTCCTATTAACATTACTTTTGTATAAGTCTTAATTTTGTCATATAGTGAACAGGGATTAATCTTCTCTCTTTGCTCTTTTGCACCACATGGGCTCAACTCTCCTCTCCTCTTCATCTAATCCTCCTTCTCTCTTCATCTAACCTTCCTCCCCTCTCCTCTCTTCCTCTCACACTTACTTTCTCTCACCCATCTCTCTTCTCTTGCTCCAACTCCTACTTCTTCTCTTCACTCCTGCCCTCTTTCTCTCTTCTCTTCATTCCTACCTACCTTCTCTCTTCCCCCTCTCCCTTCATCATCACCCCTCCCTCGTAACCCCACCCCTACACAATCCAACCCCACCTTCCCTATCCATTTCATCCCATCCCTTACACTACTTCCACATACTCCACCTCTATCCCCACCCTCATCCTAATCCGCACTCCATCCTTGCTTTCCCCATTCTCACCTCCCCCACATCCCAACACCACCACACCACACCACTCACCACCACACCACACATCACCATACCACACCACATTACATCACACCACAACGCACACACTAGTACTCACCACTTCTCAGCACCCACACCATTATCCTCACACCTACACATGCACACATGCACGTGTCAAGGTCACCAGCCCTCATGCATATACGGGCTCTCTTATACACATGCATGTGCACCTTCGTTTTGGGATCACCACTACTTTATTATCTCCCCTTCTTCCTAGCTCTCCTGTGTGACTCCTCTGTCTGGCATTCACCATGATAGATCGCTAGCCACTACACATTCTTAATTTTCTCTCCCTGTTTCTTTCTGTGTTCCTTTTTGTGGAAGAGAGTAGGCTCGAAACATTAAAGACTTTTTCACTTCCCGAGCATTGAACTAATACATCTGTTTTTTTTTTTGTCTACACCGCCTGTCTTCGTCTTTTGTTTTTTTTTGTGAATTCTCCCTATATATATATATATATATATATATATATATATAATATATATATATTCTTTTATTCTTTTATTTTGTTTCAGTCATTTGACTGAGGCCATGCTGCCTTTAGTCGAACAAACTGACCCCAGGACTTATTCTTTGTAAGCCTAGTACTTATTCTATCAGTTTCTTTTACTGAACTGCTCAGTTACAAGGATGTAAACACACCAGCATTGGTTGTCAAGTGATAGTGGGGGGACAAACACAGACATAAAAAACACACACACATGTGTATACGATGGGCTTCTTTCAGTTTCCATCTACCAAATCCACTCACAAGGCTTTGGTCGGCCAGAGGCTATAGTAGAAGACATTTGCCTAAGGTGCCACACAGTGCGACTAAGCTTGGAACCATGCGGTTTGTAAGCAAGCTACTTATATATATATATATAAAATAGTTGTATTATTTATTATTTGTTTATGTTTTCATTACCATTCTTTTGTATTTCATATATTTTCCTGTTGTTCTCATAAATCATCCTTTTTGCTGTTCGGTCCACAGATGCCATCTCTTTTTGTACTTTTTCATTCTGATATTCATGTTTTCTCGTCTATATCCCAGCAACATTTTACCATTGACACCAGCAAATTAATAATATCACAAATTATAGCATCAAAATTGTGATGACTTTTAGTTGATAATTGATGAAGGACGAGCATATCCATGTGCTTTGTGTATTTCATCTTGTTTTTTTTTTTGATGTTCCTTCATACCTTTCCATGCACCTGTGTCTGTGTGTGTTCAGCCTTATGCATGTGTGTAACTGTGTTTGTGTTTATTATCATTGCTCCCTTTCTGTTTGACAACTGGTGTTGATTTGTTTATGAGTCTGTAAATTAGTAGTTCAGCAAAGGAAACTGATGGAATAAGTAACACACTTAAAATGAAACACAAAACAATAAAATACATGAGTAGCTGTGTGGTAAGAACCATGCTTCCCAACTACATGGTTCTGAGTTCAGTCCCACTGTGTGGCACCTTAGGCAAGTGTCTTCTACTATAGCCTGGGGCTGACCAAAGTCATGTGAGTGGATTTTTATAGATGGAAACTGAAAGAAGCCCGTTGTATATATATATATATATATATATACACACATATATATATATGTATGTATGTATTTGTGTGTTTGTGTTTGTTTCCCCACCATCATTTGACAGCCAGTGTTGGTGTGTTTACATTCCTGTAACTTAGCTGTTTGGCAAAATAGAACTATAGAATAAGTACTAGGTTTACAAAGAATAATTCATAGGATTGATCTGTTTGACTAAAGGTAGTGCTCTAGCATGGCCGCAATCAAATAACTGAAACAAGTAAAAGAGTAAAAAGAGTAAAGTGTATGTACTGGGAGTGATTTGTGGTGTTCAAGCATGGCCTCGGTCCAGTGACTGAAATGCATAAAAGGTAAGAGTTAGGCTGCTCAATTGGTGCTAGTTTGGGGTTATACAATATAAACAACAACTACAAGCATTTGGTTCATTGATTTATCTTTTCTTATCTCAGGTCATGGTGGCAGAGCTGGTATGGCATCTCTAAAATTATATGATGGAATTAATATGACTAATGAGCGGTTTAGAAAGATATATGATTATTGTAAGAGGAACCTTATATCTCATGCAGTACCGCTATTTTTGCGAATACAAGACAATATGGAACTATCTGGAACATTCAAGCAGCAGAAGAAAAAGCTCCAAGAAGAGGGTTTTGATCCTAGTGTTGTCACCGATTCATTATATTATATTGACCATTCCATGCAGACTTACTTACCTTTGACAGAAAATATGTTTAAGAATATTAATTTTAAGAAAAGTAAATTATAGTGTATTTTATTATTATTATATTATTATTATTATTTTTTTTGTTTTTGGTTTCTTTTCATTTTAAAATTCAGAAGAACTCGTATGTTGGTGGGACATTATAAAAAGATGAATAAGAATTTCATTAAAATAATAGGTAAAAGCATAAACACTTTTAGTAATAAAAACGCAATTATATGTATGTGTGTGTGTGTGCATGTACATATATGTATATGTATGTATATGTAATCAAGTGGCCAAAATTAGAGAATGAAAATAAGAAATAAAGATATTTACATTTCTACTTCATGTTTCCGAAGGTGATATTTACTTTCTTACTTCGAAGTATGTTCATCATTTACAATAAATTTTGTAGGAAGTAATTAATAACTAAATAATTTATAATAGAAAAAAATTGTTTATTTGAAAAATACAAGATAGACAAAGTTAGAGAATGTAAAATTCAAGAAATCAAAATTTTGCCAGAAAATTTTGTAATTTTGTAATCCACATCAGTATATTAATAAGATCCTTTATTTTTAATGACTTTAGCACATCTCTGTCCACAGGATTTGACCAATTTCTCACTTTGTTCTGATGTAATTTTATTCCATTCTTCCTATAGTTTTTCCCACAAAATTGTAACATTTGCAGGTCGGTGCTCTCTGATCATATCACCAAGTATCTACCATAAATTTTTAATGAGATTAAGGTCAGGACTCTGAGCTGGTCAACACATCACAGTAATGTTTTCAGCTTCAAATGCCTCCTTAACTATTTTAGCACTATGACATGACACATTATCCTGCCTAAAGATTGGCTGAGGAATTGGAGATGACTTCATAGCTAGCACAACATGCAGCAGAATGATGTTTTTGTATATGACTGCATTTACATTTCCATGGATCTGGATCAAAGGCTCAACACCTGCTGCAGAAATCATTCCTCACACTATTAAACCCATGCCTCCAAACTTCACTGATTTCTTCATGCATTTAAGGAACACTCTTTCACTTTTACAACATCTCACATACTGTCTACCATTGGAGCTAACCAAATTGAACTTGCTTTCATCATTAAAGAACACATGACCAGTTGTCATCTGTCCAAAGTATATGTTTGTTGGCAAAGACTAACCTTGCTCTTTGGTTCTTCATACAGATGAGAGTTTTAATGGTGGAGGAACAGGCATGGAGTCTGATTTCCTTCAAACAACAAGCCACAGTCTTCCAAAACCCATTCATTCCATAATCACGATTTACTTGAAAAATTCCTGCCGCAGTGTTGAAACAGCTTCTTAACGACAGCCTCTGAATCACATGGTCTTACCAAACACTTGTTTTCTGTGGTCTTCCTTATTTTTTTAATGACACAAACGAACTTGTTTCTTCATAAAGCTAGAGTGTTCTTGAAACAACACTCTTCAATTTGTTACTGTCTCTGGCAATAGCAGAAATTGTAATTCCTTCTTTTTACAATGTGACAGCTTGCTTCCTATGGCTTTCATCAAATTTACATTGGTTGTCCATGGTTGTTAATTCACTACTGTTCAATATAATTCTTCACACTGTTAGGTCAACTTAGTTTATATTGGTTGGAGTATTGTCAGGTTTTATGTTTTCACTTTCATGTCATATGTCCTCTAATTTTGTCCATCTTGTATTTTTCAAATAAGCATTTTCTCTATTGCAAATTATTTAGTCATTAATCGCTTCCTACAAAATTTATTGCTAATAATGAACATACTTTAGAGCACATACAGTAAAAATCCCATTTGGTAAAATTAAGTAGAAAAGTTAATGTCTTTAAATTTTACTTTCGTTCTCTAATTTTGGCCACTACTGTATGTACGTATATGCATATATATATATATATATATATATATATGTATAGTTGAAGTGTGTTCTGTAAAGAACATATAAGAGTACAAACAGAACTTGTACTTACTCTTCCATTTGACTCTTTTACTTTATTTATATATATATATATATATATATATATATATTATATATGAAAAATGCATTGTAAATAAACAATGACAGATAAAAAACATATACGTATAAGACACAGATTGTCCCTAATTTTTATCATTTATCAACTTGAATGGTAATACTCAGTTTCGCACCTTTATATATATATATATAGATAGATAGAGAGAGGTGTGAAACTGGGTATTACCATATATATATATATATCTATATATATATGTAATATACACACACACACACACACACATATTAATGTAAGATTCAGGGATCAAGGTGTAGGAAGAAAGTTACCTTCGAGCAATCTGTGGTGAATATTAAAAAACAACTTTCAGGAATAATAGTGGTTTATTGAGACGGAAGATTGTGGATTTTTTTCTTTTATTGAAAAATGATGTGTGGAAAAAATGTTCTTTTTATATTTCTCAGTAGACAACTAGGGTTACCAAATGTGAAAAAGAATACAAGAGTTACGGAGTAGAGT
Organism: Octopus sinensis; assembly: GCF_006345805.1. NCBI lineage: Eukaryota > Metazoa > Mollusca > Cephalopoda > Octopoda > Octopodidae > Octopus > Octopus sinensis. The sequence goes on from NC_042998.1 coordinate 163,927,037, forward strand.
ATGGGAAATCTGGGCTACATATGTTTCATAGCAAGTGGAACCTCAGAAGTGGTAAGACCTAAGTGAGGTGTATACCACCGGCTACTCTTCAGGCCAAGGATATCTTAGTTAGATTAAAGGCTACATTGTCACAAGGAGGTACATCTGCTGCTGTTCATCTGAAAGGAGGTACATGTTGATGCAGGGACACTGAATCAGAATGTCATTCTGTTTGAATCCTCTCTGTGTCAATATGTACCTCCTTTCAGATGAACTGCAGCAGTTTCTATGGTAAAAAGAAACCATAGTATTGTTGGGAATAGATGGACTTATCCACAATCTTGAGGTTTACACTGGTGCAATTAGAATATGTCTAAATCAACCAGAAATAAAAGCCTCTGGAAATATTGTGATGTTTTTGCTGAAAAATATACCAAGAAACAAATGGTACAAACTGTATTTTGACAATTGGTACACAAGTGTTGATCTTGTAAAGACCCTACATGAACAGGGTATAGCATGTGTTGGTACAGTGCATGCAAATTGTTACCGGTGAATTGTAAACCTGTGGTTGTAAGCTGTGATTGTTAGTTACCTGTGGTTGTAAGCTGCGATCAGATGCAATATTAAAGAAAAAATGTTGGGGTTCTGTTGAAGTATGGATGACCAATTTTGATGATTTGGAGTAAAATGGTAAAATGGTTTGATAACAGTGGTGTTAATTCATGTTAATACATGAAGCAATCAATTCAACCCTTGAAACCTCTAGATTTGAAAGAAAAGAAAAGTGTGGGGTAACCATACCATCGTCTCTTTTTATATGGATATATATATATATATATACATATACGAATGTAAAACATTTTTATTTTTGATTATTTCTAACAATGAGATATTGTTAGTTATTGGGAACATGTTTATATTGAATAAAAATTAATTTAAAATCCAATTTTATTTAATTAATTAATTAATTAATTAGTAAACTCTAAAACCAAAATGATTATTATAAAGAATTTTATTACCATAATTTTCTTGTTTGTGTGCTTTATTTCTCTTGTTGTGTAACCCCAGGTTGTGATTCAACAGACCTACGATATATAAGCAGTTCTCTAAAGACTAGCCTCGTGTGACCCATAGATATATATGTAATATATATATATAATATATATATGGTTCCAGATATAACTTTCTTGTACCTAACCATCTACAATTGGTTAGTAGGAGAGTATCCACATAGAGGTGTTTGATAGCATTTTGGCGTTCATTGTTATTGGTTTCAAATTTTGGCAGAAGGCCAGAGATTTGAGGGCAGGAAGTAAGTTGATTACATCGACCCCACTGATCAACTGGTACTTAATTTATCAACCCCCAAAAGGATGAAAGACAAAGTCGACCATGGCGGAATTTGAACTCAGAATGTAAAGACGGACTAAATGCTGCTAAGCATTTTGCCCAGCATGCTAATGATTCTGTTAGCTTGCTGCCTTTCTAATGACTGATAATAATATTAATAATTGTTTCTTTATTTATATTTTATCTATATATATATAATAAAATAATAGTAATCCTTTCTACTACAGGTAAAAGGCCTGAAATTTGGGGGAGGGGGCTAGTTGATTATGTCAGCCTCAGTGCTCAACTGGTACTTATTTCATCGAATCCAAAAGGATGAAAGGCAATATTGACTTTGGTGGAATTTGAACTCAAAATAGAGGAAATGCCACTAAGCATTTTGCCTGGCATGCTAACAATTCTGGCAGCTCACCGCCTTTCTAATGAGTGATAATATTATTAATTGTTTTTTTGTTTATATTTTATATATCTATATATATAAAACTGTAGTTGTGTGAGTGTCTGTCCCCTTCGATTTAGATTCCTAACTACTCCCACATTTTGCGGTGCAGTGTAACCAAATTCGGGTATCTTATAGTCGTGATTCATATCGAGCCCGTCTGGCTATTAGCGTGCGTCTACGATGAGTCTACGATTTTAAAAATAATTTAACATTATTTTTTATTCCATTTTAATGCATAATTTTTCGTGTGTCGATGGCGGCGGAGTTGGCGTCCATGGTCACACCTGCACCTGTTTGCTTCTCTCCCTTCTTCCCTCCCTCGTGAAGCTGTGGGGAAGGGAGTGTAAGGAAATCAACGTCGTAAAGCGTTGTCAAGGAGACCAGCGTTCTTTTAGAACAACGACTTAATGGCTTGAAGACACCAAAACAGAAATGGCTAAGAAAGCCCGAATTGGCATCTATAAGGGAAGTAACTCTCTAAAAATGCTTATATAGTTATTTCCCTTACAAACCCGAGCAACGCCGGGTGATACTGCTAGTTTATTTATATAACAATAGTAATAATAAGGAGAACTTTTTATACTATAGGCACATGACTTGAAATTTTGTGGAAGCAGGCTAATTGTCACATTGACCCCAGTGTTCAACTGTTAATTATTTTATTGACCCCGAAAGGATGAAAAGCAAAGTCGACCTTGGTGGTGTCTAAACCCAGAATATCAAATTGGAAGTAATGCTGAAAAGCATTATACCATCAGAATTATCCTTATCAACTTCATCATTGTTTTGGATAGCATTTGACAAGTCATAAAGCCAGTATTCCCTGAGAAAGTCTAGCCAGTTAATCAATTCAATGAATCCTAACATATTACTGGTACTCATTATTCCCTGAGAGATAATATAAAAGAAAATAGTCAAACCCTGGAGTATTTGAACTCTGTAATCTGATACAACTAATAAGATACAAGAAAACCACATTAGTGTTTTGTAGGATGTTATAGAGCACTTGTCCATTTCTATAAGGAACATTAACCTAGTGACCTAATAAGAAGTACAAGTATATGCTCTGAAAATATACTATCCAAAATAAGAAAGTGGGTGGCTTGGGACTAGGGGTGCAAGTGCACCTCCTAAAGGTTTTGGTGGGTGCATAATGAAAATTTGCTCCCGTACTGATTTTTCTCAGGTTTGAAAACAGAGCATAAAAATTGATCTGTAAGAAGTAGCTCAAAGATAGGTTTCTTCTCAAAGAACAAAGAACAAAACTAATTAAAATAAAACATAAAACCTTGTTTGTAAAAGATTTTGGACCTGAGCTTGCATCCACTAAATAAATTTCATTCCTAAGTCAGTGGTGAGTGGATAACCAAGTGCTTCTCTATTTCTGTCTCTCATATCTTTTTTCTATTCATCCAACCATTTGAAGATTTTTCAATTTCCAATGGAGTGTTTTTAAATTTTTTACATTGATGTGTTTTGCATGCTGATGACGAAAATTATATTCACTTTTGTTTTTGAAAAATTGATAATAAAGAAGTTAGAAGCATTTAATGTTATGTAATTTTTGCCAATAGGTGCAGGAGTGGCTGTGTGGTAAGTGGTTTGCTTACCAACCAAATGGTTCCGGGTTCAGTCCCACTACGTGGCACATTGGGCAAGTGTCTTCTACTATAGCCTCAGGCCGACCAAAGCCTTGTGAGTGGATTTGGTATATGGAAACTGAAAGAAGCCCATCGTATATATGTATATATATATATATATATGTGTGTATGTTTGTGTGTCTGTGTTTGTCCCCCCAACATCACTTGACAACTGATGCTGGTGTGTTTACATCCCCGTAACTTAGCGGTTTGGCAAGAGAGACTGATAGAATAAGTACTAGGCTTACAAAGAATAATTCGTGGGATCGATTTGCGTGACTGAAGGCGGTGCTCCAGCATGGCCGCAGTCAAATGACTGAAACAAGTAAAAGTGTAAAATAGTGTCTTTCTTCACAGTGGATTTGTCATGGCAATATTGTCTTCCCATTATGCTATGTGAAAGAATTGACAGCTACTAAGTTTTTGTAAGGAAGAGTTAGGGGTTAGACTATAAGAAGTTATTCTTATAGACTATAAAAATTATTTACAGGAAATCTATGCAGGAGCTTTGCTCCACATTCTAATTATGATTTGTGGTTTTGGCAGAATTGCTTAAATGGACAAAACTGTATTTTTGAGGAGAAAATACAACCGGGGTCGAATGTTACTTGAACTTATGTAAGTACAATGCCATTAAACTGAAAGAGTTATTTAATGAATATGAGGAAGTTGTTTCTGTACTTTGATTTTTATGTATTTGCTGTGTGATTTAAGGGCTATTTAGCTGTTATTTTTAGCTGTTATATGATGACTAGCTCATACCCTTCTCGTTTATCAGTCTGCCGTATTGATGTTTATCGATATCTTTTCCCTCATACACACATTTAATGGTCTTTTGTTGGGATTTAAGCCCAAGTTTCGGTATGTCCGTATTTTAAACAGATTTTTAAAAAATTTCGAAAAAATAAAATTTTTTTCTGTAGTCTTGTGAATTCACGTGTGTAGAATACAAATTTGCAAAAATTTTCTGAAAATTCCAAAACATAAAAAAACGGTTATGAGGCGTTATTTGCTGTGGATAAAGCAGAATTCCGCCAAAGAAATTTAAACGAATTTATCTGACAACCCAATAATTACTACAGACGAAGCGTTAGAGTCAAATTAGGAAACGCAAGGGAAATAATTCCTAACTATTTGTAAGACTTATTTCCCTTTGCAACTTTTAAAAAATACCTTTAAGTGCAGATCATTTATACTTATGTTCTCTCCCTTGCTAATTAAACGTAACATTTATAATATATTGTAATGAATGGCTCAATGGTTAGAGTATCTGGCTCGCAATCTGTGAGTTGTGTTCGTGAGCAAGACGCTTTATTTCACGTTGCTCCAGTTCACTCAGCCGTAGAAATGAGTTGCGACGTCACTGGTACCAAGCTGTATCGGCCTTTGTCTTTCCTTGGATAACACCAGTAACGCGGAGAGGGGAGGCTGTTGTTGTTGTTAAGCAACAAGACGGGTAAGGGTGATTAGGTGATGGTCTAGGGCATAGGGGCAGGAAACCCCAGACCTTGGAAAAAAAAAAAAAACTTTGGTCGTCTTGTTGTAGTCGAGGGCTCTTCGTTGACGCCCAACACCACTGGGTGGTGGCCCTCGAAGTCGCTGGAAATGGAGATCTCCAGGTTCAAATTCTTGAACGGCGAGAAGGGAGGCTGGTATGCATGGGCAACTACTGGTCTTCCATTAACAACTTTGCCCGGACTTGTGCCTCGGAGGGGGAAGTTTCTAGGTGCAATCCCATGGTCATTCATGACCGAAGGGTATCTTTATTCAATCAATACGATGTCAAAGGTCGTATGATAATTAGGTGCATACAGTCAGTGCTCAGATCCAATTTATGCCTAAACACCAACTTCAAATGTAAGGATATGGGAGCTGCCTGAATGAAAATTTGCTACAGGCATTGTAGCGATCAAGCTGGTTCATGCACGTGGTAAGAAGCTTGGCGAGCTGGCAGAATCATTAGCACGCCGGGCGAAATGCTTTGCAGTATTTTGTCTGCCGCTACGTTCTGAGTTCAAATTCCGCCGAGGTTGACTTTGCCTTTCATCCTTTCGGGGTCGATTAAATAAGTACCAGTTACGCACTGGGGTCGATATAATCGACTTAATCCGTTTGTCTGTCCTTGTTTGTCCCCTCTGTGTTTATCCCCTTGTGGGTAGTAAAGAAATAGAAATAGGTATTTCGTCTGCCGTTACGTTGTGAGTTCAAATGCCACCGAGGTCGACTTTGCCTCTCACCCTTTCGGGCTCGATAAATTAAGTACCAGTTTCGCACTGGGGTTGATGTAATCGATTTAATCCCTCTGTCTGTCCTTGTTTGCCTCCTCTATGTTTAGCCCTTTGTGGATAATAAAAAAAAAAGAAGCTTGGTTCCCAACCACATGGTTCCAGGTTCAGTCCCGTTGCGCGGCACTTCGGACAAGTGTCTTCTATTGTAGTTTCCGGATGACCAAACTCTTGTGGTTCGGCAAAGGAACCAATAGGATGAGAATCAGGTTTAAAAAAAAAAGTACTGGGGTTGATTCAAGCCAGCGCTCCAGCATGGCTGCAGTCTAATGACTGAAACTTCAATACAGTACTCGTTTAAGAAGAAACCTGGGTGCATCGAGAGGAGAATTCAAAGGTTTGATGCGATGCTCATTATTTCGAAAGAAATGAGAAGCAGCTTGTAAATCATGTTTATTTAGCTTTCAGCGATGAGATTTTTGTTGGTGAAGAAATAAGCATCATTGTTTTAATAGCAAGTGACAGCCAAAAGGATTAGCACTTCAGAAGAGGAGAAGTTATTATAGTTGTTTTATTAAGTAAAAGAAAGACAGATAGGACACAGCTCACCAGTGTGATCGTGAAACGATTTTGTGGGTAGATTACTCAGGCGAAAGTAGCTAACTAGGCGCAGGCGTGGCTGTGTGGTAAGAAGCTTGCTTCCGAACCACGATGTTCTGGGTTCAATCTCACTGCATGACACCCTGGGCAAGTATATAGCCTCAGGCCGACCAAAGCCTTGTGAGAGGATTTGATAGACGGAAACTGAAAGAAGCTTGTTGTATACACACACACACGCGCGCGCGCACACGCACACATAGCGCACGCGCACACGCGCACACGCGCACGCGCACACGCACATAGCGCACACGCACACGCGTACACACACACACATACATACATGTGTGTGCGTATGTGTGTGTGAATCAAAACAGTTTGATTTAAACTCCTTGGTACTCTGAGTTTCAAGTCTTCGACCACTGAGATTCAAACGCAATGGCCGAAGACTAGAGACACGCTTGAAACTCAGAGTACCAAGGAGTTTGAAACAAACTGTTTTGATCTATACATGTAACTCCCAATAAATGTTTTGAGTGCCCTTCTTTCGTTTGTCAATATATATATGTATATATGTATATATATGTATATATATATATATATATTATATATATATATATATATATATATATATATATATATATATATATATACATATATACATATATATACTAGCAAATGAACCCGTCCATTGGACGGTGTAATTTATAATGGTGCACTCCGGTGGACAGTAAAGTTGAACTAGCCCGCAGTTAGAAGTCGTTCCAGGTTGATAAGCGTAAAATGTATAATTACCATTTTCGTTAGTAGTTTATGATATGGTATTAAACAACTAGGTAATAAATAAATTTTTTTGAACACAAATTTGGCACTTAGTAATAAATGAAAGTCCATGAAATGAGATCGCAATCGCAATAAGCATTAGGGATCCTATATCGTACTTGAAGCGTTTTGCATCATGTACTTATTTTTCTCGTAATGCCTGACACAACCACATTGAAGCTTTTTTCTCAATGAAAGTCATGTACGATGAAGAAAAGCAAACATTTATAGCAAACACACAGACCGAATAATGGCATAACATAAATATACGTCAGAGCATGCTTATGAGCGAACAGCATGCCTGAAGTAAGAAGGGTCACTGAAGGTAATGTACTGTTAACAGCAATCAAGGAAATGAAGCGAATATCAATGAAATGCTTGCAGGAAGTCTGATTGCTACTGGCTGCAGTTTGGCGTGGATGTGAAGATTGTAGTAGAGGAATAAATATGGTGGGGCTACTTTGTAGACGACATTTTTGGTTTTACCTTCAGGGGCATAGATGAATGAGTTGTCTGGATGTCCAACTCTGGAACAACCGACGTAGAACTGTCCATGTGAAAAGCACGGCGTTCGAAGGTCCAATCCGACAACTTTCAGCGACTGACCTTGTGCTTTGTTAATTAATGGCAAAGCTGAGTTTGAGAGGGAACTGAAGTCTCTGCAGTCTGTTGGGTTTAGAGGAATTTTCAGAATGAAAACGGTACATAGTTGATTCATCCCAAACAATGGGACATAGTCGATTCATCCCAAACAATGGGACATAGTCGATTCATCCCAAACAATAAGTTGGTACTGCTTCAAAATTGTCGCTTCGTCCGAAGAATGCAGTATATGACACGTTGGATTTTCTTGATGTGTTACATTGAAAGGCAGTTTGATGGTAATGTGTGCTGTTCGTCCATCGTCGAGAAAAGTTGAGGCTATTCCTGAAGAGACAACAACTATACCAAGGTCACCATTATCCTGCAACTTCGCAAGAAGATAATCCAGGAGGAATATTTTTCCAGTTCCACCGGGTGCGTCTAAGAAGATGATTCTGCCAGTGTGTGTAGATGTTTCCGAGGACAAAATTGTATACGTCAGCTTGATCGGAATTCAGAAGGGGCTCGTTGTTAGCAATGTACTGTCTGTAGATGTTTGTAGATGTTGTAAGATGTTTCTCTGAGAATGAGGCGATTGGAACAGGCATCTTCAATTCTGTTTGGAGTGTTGAGAGAATAAGTGTTCAATCGTTGACCTCCAATTGCCATACCCAAGTCTTAAAAGAGAAGAAGCCCTCTGTTGTAAATTACGGGGGTAGTGGGAGTGTCACCGCTACCTGTGATTTGGCGAGTCAGCAGCAAAATGTCATGACACATTGAGTCTTTGCATTTATTCCAGTAAATGTGCGTCTGTCAGTTACAGAAAACAAGCATTATTGCAAAAAGGTGTCGGAACTTGTGCAGAGAACGACACAGAGAGGCCTCTTCGAGTGCATTATCATATTGATCATCTATATCTAAAAGTCCCCGTTTGTAGCAGGCATCTTTGAAAGTGCCCCATAATAGAACAGAAGAAATAAAGTCCTACTGCCTTGTTTCATTCATGTATGTCTATCTACTATACACCTACTGGCATGTATTTAAGCGTCCTGACTTAATATTTCGTCACTAGAACTCTCTGAAGAGATTTTTCACGACCTTTCTAAGACAGTTATTATTTCTCGGTGATGTATAAAGTGACTGCTTGGTTCCTTTATCCGTCCCTGGTCGATTTATATAAGAACCAAAAATTATGTTAACAACTACTGTATATCATGAAGTGAAACGAAAATCTGTGTTTGGTTAGTTCAACAGTGGTTGAAGAGACGAATAGTCACCGAAACGTTTAGATGCCTTGCAATGAAACCTGTGGGAAATATTCCATATATCTTTGTGTGGTATATTTTATGTCAAATTTTCCAGTTTGTTCAGTTCACATTGGCATAAATTCTTAGGACCAACCACTTGTCGAGTTGTTGCGCATATTGTGCGTCTCTCGACTTTCAAAAATAAGTAACAAATCTTTCTCAGGTCACACCTTACTGTCTGGGAGATATATTTTATACATCCATAAAAAGGAGGGTTGTGGTTAGAACTGAATGATTAGGACTAAATACCAACGACAACGGAAGTACGTATTCACTCATGGTACCTCACTTATGTAAGCTTTTCACTTCCTATAGAACCCAGGCCATCAACAAAGTTTCTCCTATGTTCTCGACACTGGATTGTCTTTTCTGTATCTGTCTAGTGATTCCTGCTTTTTCAATTCGGCTTCATATATTTCCTCGAAGGAAGGCCTTCCTGTTACAGGTCCATGTTTTGAATTGTCATCTATGTTTCTGTAATGCTGCTTTTTTCAAGGTAGGTGCTTTGGCCATACACAAACCCATTTTTACATCTGAAAAGAGATGATCCATATTAGTTTGGCGTCTATCCTTTAACATGTCCTCAATGGGAAGCCATACTTCGAGCTTGCGCTCATGTGGCATAGAAGTACAGAAGCCAATGCACCATAACAAGGACTGGGCATTGTGGTAAATTCACTCATGGTATTTAAAGCTGGAACTCCGTCGGTTACGACGATGAGTGTTCCAGTTGATCCGATCAACGGAACATCCTGCTCGGGAAATTAACGTGCAAGTGGCTGAGCACTGCACAGACACACGTACCCTAATACAATCCTTATGGAGATTCGCCGTAAGACAGAATGTGACAAGGCTGGCCCTTTGGAGTACAGATACTACTCATTTTTGCCAGCTGAATGGACTGGATCAGCGTGAAATAAAGTGTCTTGCTCAAGGACACAACGCGCCGTCGGGGATCGAACTCACGATCGTGAGCCTAATACCCTAGCCACTAAGCCACGCGCCTTCATAAGCATGGTATTAAAATGTAACTCACTAAGCGCTTGATATTGTAGTGTAAACGACCCTTGGTATAATTCTCAGGTTAGATACAGTGTGACACCATGTATGACAAAGTTGAACCTCCGAATTCCAGCCATTCCGTCCGAATGACTTCTGCACAGTTACCATCAACAATTCCTTAAACAATTCTATTCCCACGGACTCCTTTGGCTCCTATTTTACTGGGATGGACCCCTTTCGATGTTAAAAAAAAAAAAGTCTATTTTCGTAATTAAATATTATTAGGAACTGCATAAAGATTGCTAAAATAGCTTGTGCATTGTAAAAAGTATTGCGTTGTCCGGAAAGTTCGTGCCGATTTATAGTAGCTTACCTTCCAACTTATTTTAGAACATGGTTGAGTCCATAAAATAGGATTTGACTACACCTCCATTTAGAGCACAGTTTAAGCTATCTTTTCGTGGAAGAAGGTTTATGTTCCTATAGCCTGTGTTAATTCTGTAACCCTTTAAAATGGAAGATAAGAAAGTTCATTTTCGGCACTTGATGCTTTGGGAACCAGACAAAGATTGCTGCAGCTCGGCTGGGATGTGTTACCCCACCCTCCATATTCACCAGATATTGCTCCTTCGGATTTCCACTTATTCAGGTCTCTACAGAATAGTCTTAATGGTTAAAATTTTAATTCCTTGGATGACGTAAGAAGATATCTCGATGAATTCTTTGCCATGAAACCACCTCAATTTTGGCAAGAGGGTATTTGCAAGTTGAAGAAAAGGTGGAGACGCATTGTGCAACAAAATGGTTCATATTTGGTTGATTAAAAATGCAATGGCAAGTATTTATTGACCTTTTCCTTTCCTTTAAAAATCGGCATGAACTTTCCGAACAACCCAATAAATTAAATTTATTGCAGATAAATTTTTATAACAAAATCGGACCCCGGTTTAGAACCACTGATTAACACATTGCCACCCTCAAAATTCAGGTTGAATCGAGAATGTTGTGGAAGACGCTCAAGATTCCTGCCTTGCATTCGGATTGAACCCAGAATCTCACGACTGTGGCTTCTTTGCAACAAAACCACGCAACCAGATGCTACATCAAAAATTAAGTTTTGGGTAGTCATACTCTTTCACCGCCCCACAAATAAGAAAAGCCCCTAGTCGACTGCACTTGAAGCCGTTCTCTTACAAATGTAGGTCAAGTAATCTCTATCGCTTCTTAGTTGAGTTTTCTTCTGCATCTCCTCTCGCCTCTACCCATTTCTCCACCTGTGTCCTAGAACAACCTCTAGCAACAGGAGAAACAGCTCAAACAATAAATCCCTTACAATACGTGTCTTACTGAAATTTTCCCTGTTTGAAGGAGTGGGAAAGTAGATGGACAGCCAATTTGAAGTTTACGAAATATAAATATATCGTGTATGCGCCTGAGCAGGCGATAGATAGATAAACAGATATATAGAGGAATAGTGATATAGACGTATAGATAAAGGAAGGAGAGAAACCTTCATGTTTTATCTTTTACTCGTTTAAGTCTTGAGACTGCGGTTATGCTGATGCACCACCTTGAATAATCTTTAGTTGAATGAATCGTCCCCAGGACTTATATATTTTTAAAGTTTGGTACTTATTCTATCGGTCGCTTTTGTCGAACCGCTTAGTTACTGGGTCATAAACGCACCAACACCGGTTGTCAAATGGTAGTGGGGGACAAACATAGAGACAAAGACACACACACACACACACACACACACACATGTATATTTTTATACATATACGGCAGGCTTCTTTCAGTTCCGTCTACCAAATCCACTCACGAGGCTTTGGTCGACCCGAGGCTATAGAAGAAAACACTTGTCCAAGGTGACACAGTGGGACTGAACCCGGAACCGTGTGGTTGTGAAGCAAACTTCTCACCACACAGCCACGCCTGTCGTCTATACTCTTTTTTCTGTTTTTTGTAGTAACAGTTTTGTCACATGACAGCTTCTTTGCAATGTCATTTTTCGGAGACAATATGCATAAGGAATTTAAGTGCTCCGTAGTCATGGTAGATCAAAATTTATTCTTTACAAAGGAAAGCTTTGAGGAACTCCTTTCTGCTTCACAGCTCGTGATAGGCATTATCAAGTACAGTTTATGCGCAGTGGTAATATTAGGGGACACTTCAATTAACTGTTGTTCATAACCTTCAAATACATCAGAACCAGGGGTTTGGAGTTTCTTACTTGTTTTGTTAAAACGCTCCATAACTTCTTCCCAATTGATTGTTAAAACAGCATATACCAATTTTACCAACTTGTGGTATAAATTTTTGCATTTCGTTTACATTCAGGCTTCTCTCCTGAGTCTTCAAACATATGTTTGAGAGTTTACAAAATACCCCTATATCCATTTTAATTGCCCGAACTGCTTCATAATGTGCAGACATTCTAGTTACATTTAAGCTCTTTTGAGAAAAGGCTAGATTGCCCTATGTGTCCAAAATCCCCCATCTTCGAGGAAATTCAGAAAAGAAAACATACAGCTGGTGTAAGATGCCAAAATAGTCAACAACTTGGGGTACAGTAGACACTGCCTTTTACCAAACAAGGTTGAGTGAATGGCTTCCAGATGATACATAGTCTGCATACCTATTGCAGCCCTTTCTCCGAGCCCTTCACATTGGAAACATTGTCGTACAACTGACCACGGATATTTTCAGAAATTGTGTTATTTTGTTGAACAAGGTCGTGTATGAGTGGTTTTCTATTGGAAAAAATGCTAAAAACTCTCGCATTGGCTTTCCATTATCGAACCACAATTACTAGCTGCTCAACATGTGTCACGTCAGGTGTGGAGTCAACTATAATTGTATAGTATTTGGTGTCTAGGTTGTTGATCTGATTCACCACTTCATCTTTCACATGTTTTCCCATGATTTCTGTCAATTCTTCATACACAGATTTGGATAGGTTAGTAATGTTTACTTTTTCATTTTTACATTTCTCTAAATGTTCATATAAAAATGGGCCAAACTCCGAAATAAGCTCAATGGCCCCCATGAAATTTCCATTATTTGGGGAGCCCCACCTTTTCTCATAACCTCTAAATGCTAAACCTCTTTCACTTAAACACTTTATAACTGCTACAACTCTTTTTAGTACTTCAAAATAGTACTGCATGTTTTTTCCCCAACTGTTCCTCAAGTTGCTGATCCACAGTGTTTTTATTTGACTTTCATGTTAGCCAGCTCAACTTCGCCGTTATGTTCCATGCTGTCTTCATGATTTTCTAGAGTTCTGAGTATATTCATTCAATAAGAAAACCTACCTGTTGTAAGTGATATTTGGCATTTAGAAAAAAGTTTGCGCTTTGAGTAAACTAACCAGGATCTCACCACAGGCTGACAATTTTTCAATCTTATTTTCAAAGTTCTTGTTTGAGAAACTTCGATTTTGTTGTTTTTAAATCTTGTGGGATTCAGTATATACATTATCTGTTTTTTTTTTAAAACAGAACAAAAAACAAAACAAAAAAACCCCTGATGTATTGCATTAAACAGTCTTGTATGAAATCATTATCAATTGTTACAGGCCAGTTTGCCAGGTTACTGTATTCTTTGAAATCACTAAATTTGCTTCGTGCTTCTTGTTTCTGCTCTCTCTTTTCTTGAAGTTCTTGACCACTGTGATCACCATCTGCACCTAAAGTATCAACAGTAGGTTTGAATATTGCTAAACAGAGCGCTCATGGTTTGTGCACTTTCATTGACTTCACTGGGGCTTGCATGGCTTGTTTCAGTTGCAGGTGATGACAAACTTTTACTTGATATTGTAAAATAGTATGATAGCTTTTGACATTTAGAAATTTCGTTAGATTGCTGTTCTTTGAGTTGAGCCGTTCTGGTATGCGCTTAAGTACTTTCTTAAAGACATTGCTATTCGTCTTGTGAAAAAAAAAAATTGGGGTAATATTTTCATTAGCCACAACAAGACAGAGATCGATCAAGATAAGGGCCCACAACTCAATATATAGTCATAAATGAAGAATTGTTCATTTTATATAAGACGATATTGAAACAATTTTTAAAGTAGAAAAAGTGCTTTGTTACTGAACAGATTGTAAGTCCAAAATTAGAAGCCAAATTCTTTCATTGGTCATAAAGTAACGGTGTGAAAATAAGAATTCTTATCTCTACAATGCTGATGTAGTGGTAGACATATTTGACAATGGAAGTTTGCAAAATAATTCAAGTAAAGCAAATTATCTGAGAGTCGTTTGTACTTTTATTTTTTATGCTACTCCACACTGGCAGAAACAACAGGTGAACAACTCTTGGCTAGACACGGCGTGTCTAGATTCTGCATAGGAGTATGATATAATGTTCACTAAAACTGGTAACAGCAATCTGCATGGCAAAATGCAACCACGAAAAAATTGTTAGAATGAAAAAATTAAGTTGCTTCAGAGGGCCCCTCCTGGATTAGGGGCCTTGAAGCTCAGCTTCATTAGTTTTATGGTAGATCCGCCACTGTAGAGACTTGCTGCTTTTGTTGTTGTTCAGCCCCAACTCAGCTCTGAACGAGTAGCATATTTATAATCAATGCAATCTAGCTGTGGCCATCGTGTCTCTTTTTCAGGCATTAGTATGTTTATGTCTATATATCTCAGTTTAAGACGATAGGATATAATATGAGGGACATTTTTCATTGCTATTTTCAGCAAATCGAGTGACCACACAGAAGCTCGCTATATCATTAGAGCAAAATCGTTATATAAAAAGTATGACATTTATTAGGTCGACCAATTATGAAATTAGTCATAATTGGCTCTTCTAGCCCCCGTCTATTTAATTAAGCCTTCCAATTAATATACGAGGTTTCATATTCACTTACTGATAAAACAGAACGAAATAAACCGGTGTTTAGGTTCCACATTAAAAACAATGTCAAAACGTATAAATCAGTGGTTCTCAATCATTTTTTGCCATGGACCCCTTTGATTCCTATTTTACTCTACTGACCCCCTGACCACTCAATGTTTTAATATTTAGAATTAAATATTATTAGGAATTGTATTAAAAAATTGTAAAAATATTTTGCGTATTATACAAGTATAATCAATTTATTGCACATAAATTTTAACTACAAAATCTTATATGAACCCCACCCCAGGGGCTATATGGATCCCGATTGAGAGTCAGTTGTATTAAGTTTATAAGTGTCTTCTTCATAGTTTGGAGAACAGTAAAGTACAGCTAACATGTACAGAGGGCACGGTATAAAATTTCCTACAGTGATCTGTGTCGGTACTAGTTGGAGCACAACTGTATAGAACACAATCGAGGCACGTCTAGCTGATGCACAAGTAGGTGAATCACAATTAACTACGGCACGGTATTTTGAGGCTCATCTAACTGCAGTATGACATATCTAAACAAAATTATCTAAAGCTCAACGGGGTAAGGTACAAATAACCGAAGCACATTTGAGGCGCAACTAAGTGCGGACTAATTTGAGTGGCACATTCAGGAGGAAATACAGCTAAAGTACAAGTAGATGTAGTCCAACTAACTGATCTACAACTTCATGTACAGCTAAGTGAGGCTAGGGAGAAATAAAGCCATCTGAGCTACAAATAGTACTTAAGATAAATATAAATCTGGTGACTATTAAGCATATGTTTTTTTCTTATTTCTTCGAGCCCCTGGGATTCATAAGGCCGGTTACATGGTGACCGAGATCACAAGAGTCCCTAGCAAAAGTAGGCGAGAATAACGCTCCACAACCGTGACGCCTTGGAGCAACACGGCTTCGGGCTTGCCGTAGCGTCGGTTTGCCAAACCCGGTTCTACTCGTGACACGTAGATAAACAAACAACCCCGAAGACCCGGATTCATCAAATCCTGGGGACAGCACCATCGGGCAACTGGAGACAGCATAGTGACATTAAAAAACGTACGCTTCGGCCAGGATGCTTTTCGCAGTGGCAGTGCTGCGAGAGGTTGACCTGATTCCAATGGTCTTCTCTGGGGGAGACGATGCTGCTCTCTTTCAGATCATGAACTACGAATTTTCACTCAGCCAGCTAATTATTTGTGATGCCAGTGTTTTGTTAATCAATGTTTTTAAATATCAGTAGAAGTGAACTTTGTCTACGCCTCCGATTCATGGTGGATACTTGCTATTGATGATGTACAAAGAAACAGAAATTCTGATTTAGCAATGTCACCGATCTTGTACGTTTTCCGTCTGCAACTGATATTCTTCAGTGCTAAGGTGGCGAGTTGGCAGAAACGTTAGCACTCCAGGCGAAATGCTTAGTGGTATTTCGTCTGTCTTCACGTTTTAAGTTCAAATTCCGCCGAGGTCGACTTTGCCTTTCATCCTTTTGGGGGTCGATAAATTAAGTACCAGTTGCGTACTGGGCTCGATCTAATCGAGTGGCCTCTCCCTGAAAATTTCAGGCCTTGTGCCTTAAGAGTAGAAAAGGATATTCTTCAGTGTTATATTGCAGCATATGTCGATACGACAAGCTTTTTCAAGACAAATGCTGCAGTTTTGTGGTTTTCGATATTTTATCCACGTTTAGTAAGATATACAGAATACTATTCTGAACTAATTTTGCTTCCGTCATTAATAAAGAATGTATGTATGTCTGTGTATGTGTGTAAAAGTTATAATGGCTGTATTTTTCAACTGATTTTCTCCAAACTGGGATGATTTTAGATGATTTTAGATTCTTAAAATTTTTCATATAATGAGTAACGGGTTCCCTGGGGGCAAAAAATATCCGTTCGTGGGTTACGTGGAGAAAGGAGGTAACTCTTTGCGAAGTAACTTTCAGTAATTGATTATCTTCCTTACATCCATTGGTCATAAAAACATTGCTTTTATCTTAGATTCAAGTCTTTGAAAATTAAAAAAATATTTACTTTCGGTTTTCTAGCGTCAGTGACATCTATATCTCTATCTACATCTCTCTATCCATCTCTATCTCTCTACATGTCTCTATTCATCTCTCTCTCTCTCTCTCTCTCTCTCTCTCTCTCTCCTCTCTCTCTCTCTCTCCTCTCTCTCTCTCTCTCTCTCTATCCATCTCTATCTCTCTACATGTCTCTATTCATCTCTCTCTCTCTCTCTCTCTCTCTCTATCCATTCCTCTTTATCTATCTATCTATCTATCTACATCTTATTTGTCTAAACTAGCTAGCTCTCGCTCTCTCCCCTCTATCTATATCTCACTCACTCCATATTGTTTTCACTTTCAGCTGAATCACTTTCAGCTGAATCACTTTCAGTCCAATCACTGTAAGTTTTTAACCACTGTTTACAAACAACAACGACAAATTACTGAGAGAAAGAAGTTTACAATTACTGAAGAAAGTAATTTCATACATAATTTACTGACAGAAGTAACTTCATAAATTTCACTTCAATCCGTACATTTCGTGAAATTTGCCCACAAATTTCTTATTTACTTTTGCAACGGTTTGGGTTTTTTTTTATTTTTGTTGTTGACGGAATTAATGATAACAGTAAGTTCATAATTTACTGACAGAAGCAACTTCCAAAAGTTTCACTTAAATCCATACACTGAGTTAATTTCCCTATTTTTTTTTACTTTTGCAACAGTTTTGTATTTTTCTGTTGTTAACAGCTTTTTCTGGTTCCTTCGATATTGGCTCTTTGGTTCACTGACAAATTTCGCTTCAACCCGTACAATTCCTTATTTTCTGTAGAAGTTTCTTACTTGTTTTCTGCCCGTCGTATTAAGATATATAATTTCCATTACCCAGTTATTTTCAATGTTTACTATCTTGCGCACCCGTATATTTCTGTATACGTATATAACCATGCTTAGAAGGAACGTGTCAAATTTGTCTACAACGTCAAGGTTAGCCAAAAGAATGTCTCTGTCCAGGGAAAGAGAGACAGCTGCAGAAGGGGAAGAATACCAAGAAACGAACAGACTGTGCACTACAAAAGCCTCTCAAAGGGATGAGCAGCGGCATGCACGACTGACAAGGAATAGGATCTCCACTACATATGTACATATGCATTCTTTATTCTTTTATTCTTTTACTTGTTTGTCATTTGACTGCAGCCATGCTGGAGTACTGCCTTTTTATTCGAGCAAATCGATCCCAGGACTTATTCTTTGTAAGCTTGGTACTTATTTTATCGGTTTCTTTTGCAGAACCGCAAATTTATGGAAACATAAACGGACCAACATCGTTTGTCAAGCGACGGTGGGAGGGGAACAAACAGTCACAATGACCGACACACAAAAATATATGCATATATATATATATATATATATATATATATATATACCTCTACCAAATCCACTCAAGTTGTTGGTCGGCCCGAGGCTATAGAAGAAGATACTTGACCAAGGTGCCACCCAGTGGGACTGAACCCAGAAGCATGCGGTTGAGAAGCAAGCTTCTTACCACGCATTCATGCCTGCGCCTATATATACATATATATATGTGTGTTTGTGTGTGTGTGTGTACACACTCATACATACACGAAGGGGTGCTGAAAAATTCTTGGCAAAGAGGAAATAATAGAATAATAAAGTGTCGCGAAAGGCCTGTTTGGAGGCCCAAACTTCAGAGCTTTTTTACAGGGCTCAGAAGAACTGAAGGGCCACTGCGATAATTGTATGAATCCGAGAGAAGAATATGTTAAATAAAATCATAATTAATTTATCCTCCTGTATTTTCTTTTACCCAAATCCAAGAATTTTTCAGCACCCTGTGGTATACACACACACATGTATATATATATATGTATATATATGTATGTATGTATGTATGTATGTATGTATGTATGTATGTATGCATGCATGCATGTATGTATGTCTATATATGTATATATATATATATATATGAGCGTGTGTGTGTATAATACAAATAATTAAGAAAAGGACGACAGATAGAAAAAAAATAAATAAAGAAAGAGAATTTCGCGAAAGAGGAAATAACAGAATAATAAGAGGAAAGGCGAGCACAACCAAACATATAAACAAGAACATTAAACAACAACAATAACAACTACAACCGTAATAACAACTTCGGCAACGAAAATAAACACTCCTGCCCTGCATAGCAGCCGAGAAATTTGAAGACATGCAAACGAAAATGAGTTGAAATAACCTTTCATTGGAAATAATTATGTCGTGACTATTATGTTTTTCTTTCCAGAGATTTGGATCTAGTATTGTGAGAATCTGTCAGAGTCCAGCGTTCAGTGGATAATTTGTAACGTATGGTATAACCTTTCTTAATAAACATAATTTTTGCCTCGCTGAGAAAAGTTAATAAAATGATTACGCCACAAGTTTTATCTGTCCGTTGTCAGAATAAAATAGGAACAATCTGACATTCTTCTAATCTTAGACTTTCGTCAGAGAAAAAATACCTGCCTTTGGCCCACGGAGTAAGCATTGTGGTCATTATTAATATTAGCTTGAAATTTTGGCTCAAGGCCAGCGAGTTCGGGGCAGGGGGCAAATCACTTACATCGACTCTAGTGCTCAACTGTTATTTATTTTATCGACCTTGACCTCGGCGAAATTTGAACCTAGAAAGTAAAGACTAAGCATTTTCCCCCTACGTGTTGACGATTCTGCCGGCTCGTCGCCTTCGTCGCTGTTAATATTGGTTGTTTGATGATAATGTTAGAGTATTGGGTGTTAATGTTACTTTTCAAGGTTGTGGTAACGGTGATGGCATTGATCATAGTGGCAGCTCGTGTAGATTCTTGTTATTTAGTTCAGTGGTTCTAAAGCTTGTAAATCCTTGAATTCCAGCCGAAAATATTGATTTCAAATTTTGGCACAAGGCCAGCAATTTTGAGGGAGGGTTATGCCGATTGCATCGACCCCAGTGCTCAATTGCTATCGACTCCGAAAGGATGAAAGTCAAAGTCGACCTCGGCGGAATTTGAATTCAGAATGTAAAAACGGACCAAATGCCGCTGAGTATTTTGCCCAGCGTGCTAACGATTCTGTCACACACACGCACGCACGCACACACACACGCACACACACACTCACGCACGCACGCACGTACACACACACATGTATGTGTGTCTGTGTATGCGCGCGTATGTGTGTCTGTGTTTGTGGCACCCGCAACTATTTCTTTACTATCCACAAGGGGCTAAACACAGAGAGAACAAACAAGGACAGACAAACGGATTAAGTCGATTATATCGACCCCAGTGCGTAACTGGTACTTATTTACTCGACTCCGAAAGGATGAAAGGCAAAGTTGACCTCGGCGGAATTTGAACTCAGAACGTAGCAGCAGACGAAATACTGCTAAGCACTTCGCCCGGCGTGCTAACGTTTCTGCCAGCTCGCAGCCTTAAATGTGGCCCCCACAACCTTTCCATCAACCAAATCCATTAACAAAGCTTTGATCAGCCCAAGGCTTTAGTCGAAACCATTTGCCCAAAGTGCCATGCTATAGAACCATGTGGTTGGGAAGCAAGCTTCTTAGCACACAAGCCATGCCTTTGTGCATTTTCAACTCAGTAAGGTGTGGTTTGAAGGAGATTCGAGATTCGACTGCTATTTCTAGAAAGTGAAACAACCACGTACAGCATCCTTGTCAGCTGGTTGTGGAGGTGGTGGTGGTAGTGATGAACAACAGCGTATTCTACTGTGTAAGGTCACGAAACAGGTGGATGGCGGATGGACGGCACTTGTTAGTAGGGGCTAGGTTGCGAGGTGGTTGGAAAGTGGGATTGACACTTGGCCTTTAAACGGTAGCAATGGGAGTGAGGCAGAGGAATAGATTAGATAGAGGAGGTGTGCTTTGGTTATGTACAAGTAGTAGGGGATCCACACACACTCACACACACACACACACACACACAAACACACACACACAAACACATACACACACTTATGACACATACATACATACACAGGGTGGACCAAAATTCACGCACCAAAACATTTGACATTTTATTTATATTACGTTATCATTTTTATTCATTTTGCTCGTAATGCACAAGTACGTGTGTATTTATCAATATTTTATTTCTTTTATTCAATTTTAGAAAAATTGCTTTCGAAATGCGATAAGCATATACTAAATAAGTTTTAATCTTGGTGCGTGGGTTTTGGTCCACCCTGTATATATATTACATAGGATGACAACCTAAGATCATTTCAGATCAACTTGACTATTTCATCAAGTAATGGGAGATGGAGAGACAGGCAACTGTAGGGCAAGGGAGTGAGGCGGAGGTTAGAGCTTGTGAGACGGGTAGCGGATCAGGAAAGGAATGGCAAGTGTTGGTGATGATATGTAATTAGACCGGAAATCGGGAGAGGTAAAATGCTTCACACACCGGATGCAGTTTCAGAAGACCACAGACTTAGTGTTTTTCCCTTTAATAATCTGTTTGCGTGTGTGTGTGTGTGTGTGTGTGTGTGTGTGTTGTGTGTGTTGTGTGTGTGTGTGTGTGTTGTGTGTGTGTGTGTTGTGTGTGTGTGTGTGTGTGTTGCGCGCGCGCACACACGCATTTTTGTGTGCGCGTATTATGTATGTACTTGCATGTGTGATTATAGGTAGTGTGAGAGCTTTGTGATTGTGTACGTGTATATGTATGTCTGAAAACATACTTATAAACATTCGTGTACATCTATCTATCTATCTATCTATCTATCTATCTATCTATCTATCTATCTATCTATCTATCTATCTATCTATCTATCTATCTGCTTCTTTAGCTGTCTTACTCTCTCTCTCTCTCGCGCGCTATATGCATGTACGTATGTGTCTACGTACGCGCACGCTCACAGACATACACACTCGGTCACAGGTGTGGCTGAAGGATACAGAAATTTACTTCACAACCTTGCGATATCACTGCGTGACATACTGGGCAAGAAGCATAGTCGATGCATTTTTACCTGTAATCCAAACCTCCACTCTCGTCTCGCAATGCTACACTGATTCTCTTTGGGAATTGCGTCTGGATACACATGTCTGTGGAGTACTCAGCCGCTTCGTACGTAAAATCAATGGAATAGGTCATTCGTCTAATCTAACAACTGGATGCTCATGCACCGAAGTTGATGTGAGAGTCCATCCCGCTCTCTCTCTCTTTCTCTCTCTCTCTCTTCTCTCTCTCACACAAATACACATACATACATACATACATACATACATACATACATACATACATACATACATACATACATACATACATACATACATACATACATACATACATACATACATACATACATACATACATACATACATATGTGTGTGTGTGTATACATATATATGTGTGTGTGTGTGTGTATGTGTGTTAGTGTATAAATATAAAAATGGAGCAAAAACGCCATAGAGGACAATAAAGCATTCGGACAGATAGACGATACAAAGGGGGGGGAGGAGAAACAACAATTAGAAGGACAGGCAAAAAAAAAAGACGGGTCAATCGTGGCCTTCTTTCCTCAGTCAAGTATACCAGAAGTCCTTACTGTTTCGGGCAGTTACACTTGAGACAGTTCGATCTGGTTGTCCCCACCAAAAGTCGAAGCTAAGAGCATTAAACTTTTTTGTAAGAAAGCTAGCGAAGGTGTACGGTAACAAAGACAAAAAACGGAGAACATCGTACATAATTCCAAATACAGACAATAAGAATATAACAACAGGTGTCTTTCGACTGAGAATGAATCAAATTGAGCTGGCGTGTAAGAAGTGAAAACCTAAAGGCAGGAACACAGGAGATGAACATAAGAGGTGTTGACGGTCGGCAGTCAGGCCAAGAAAGAAAGATCATATATATACATGTGCATGTGTGTGTGTGTGGTGCGTGTGTGTGTGTGAGTAAACGAAGGGGCGCTGAACAGTTCATGGCCTGGTTGGAGGCTCAAACTTCCGATTCTTTTATAGGGCTTAGAAAAACTGAATAAGTGCGTGAATTTGAGAGGGGAATATGTTGACTAAACTCATAATTAACTCATCCACTTGTATTTTCTTTTCCCCAAAACCAGGAACTTTTCAGCACCCCTCGTATATGTATATGCATTAAGTGCATAAGTATGTATATATGCATGTGCGTGTGTGTTTAATGTGTTTACATATACACACATACATTGCAAACGTATGTATATCGAATTCCTACTGCAGCACTTCATAATGGTGTAACCGTGACAGTGGTTGTTCGGTTGCTAAGGTTGCGTGGCGAATGCCCTGGCAGGTACTGGACTACTGACCCTCCCGAACGACTGCTTCACGGAAGCGACCACATTGTCTACTCGCTAGAAGCTGGAAGCTAGTTAATCTGAAGAGGTAAATAAAAGATCCTGCCTGCCTAGCTAGCAAGGTGGCTTCGTTTTGCAAGCTAAAACGATACGAAGAAATGGGCCTCAGTGTCCTGCTGGACAATCAGATTGCTCTATGGCGGCGGAGCGAAACCCGTGCGACCGGAGTCCGCTGAGAGTATCAGGTACCTATAAGACGCCAAGGAAACAGATAACGGCCCTTGCCATATGTACTTACAACTGCAGGTCTTTGGCAGGGAGAACCGGAATGACCCATCTAATGGAAAAGAAAAAAGAGAATCAAATGTGATTTGCTAGGCCTCTGTGAAACACGTTGAAGAAAATAAATAAATCTGAGATGGACATATGGACGTGTCGTTAGATTGGGAAAAGCGGAAGGTGCGAGAGTAACAGCTGGTATAGGGTTCATCGTAAGCAGAGAATGGGCTTCGAAAACTGTTTCTTGCCAATTGCCTTCATCATGCATCGGTATGCTAAACATCCGTCTCTCGAGAAATGCCACCCTGAAGATCATTCAGATCTATGCTCCCACAAATGCGAACGAAGACGACAAAGTGGAAGGATTCTACCCATGAGCTACTTATATCATAGTGATGGGAGATTTCAATGCAGAGGTTTGAAAAGGACGACAGGGAGAGAAATAGTTATGTTTGGATCAGGAAAGGGAAACAAAAGAGGAGAACGTTTGGTTACAATGCACAAGTAAAACAATATTAAATTTTTTGGATTATAAGCAGTGTTGTTGCGCAGTAGCAGATGGACTCTACACAATTTGCATATATATCCCAGACTCCAGTGATTCCAATTCGCTTTGAGGTGATTCTGTATATGATGTAGATGATCTGAAATAACAGCGAAATAAAAGCATCCATCATCCTCATTCATCCAGGAGGCGAGCTGTCTCACCTGGTTTGAGATATTCAGTGAATTTTTAACACTCGGCGTCTTAAAGAGACATTCCTTGACTCAATCCCGCAGCTAAAGAACGCTTAAACAAAACACATATATGAGGTACGTGACATCGTTAATGTATATATATATATATATATATATAAGAAATTCCTTCCTTTCTATGTTTATATATATATATAATATATATATATATATATATATATATATATAGATATACGATGGGCGTCTTTCGGTTTCCGTCTACCAAATCTACTCACAAGGCTTTTGGTCAGCTCGAAGCTATAGACTCAAGCTGCCACGCGTGTGGTTGGGAAGCAAGCTTCTTACCACACAACCACGCTTGCGCCTATATATATATATATACATATATATACATATATACAGAGAGAGAGAGAGAGAGAGAGAGAGAGGAGAGAGAGAGAGAGAGAGAAAGAGAGAGAGAGAGAGAGATATCAATATATATATATATATATATATATATTATATACAATATTCAAAATAGTTTGATCGGATTCTGTGCTATTTCAAGTTTCGAAGCCCTTAACGGAGACTATCTCCTCAGGCTAGTGAGAATCCGAATGAACGGAGAGATGCAGGAAGTCCAAGATGTTTACTGGTAGGTGGAGTACAATTGGTCACATGATGTCACGATGGATATAATATCGCTTAGTAAGCGACAGCAGTCACGTGAGTGAAAAGATTTTCTCTGGCCACACCAATAAATACTAGCGAGACATAGGCAAACTGCGGCCCGCGTGATTCCTGAATTACCTTAAATGTTTTAATAGTTTAATAGTGCAAACCTGACTGATGATGATCTATGTCTCACGCGGGCCACTTCTCAAAAAAAATTACCCATGCCTGTAAAATGCTATATCATAACATTCAGTATGAACGCTCTTTTGACTATTAATCAATTTAGATTTTAGTTGTCAAACTCCCAGAGTGTCGTGACCCAGCAAGCATGTTGTTATGTGTGTGAGTGCGTACTTGTGTAGTGTTAGCAAAGAGCGGGAGGACTTTGCATGTGTGTGTGTGTGTGGTGTGTGTGTGTGTGTTGTGTGTGTGTGTGTGTGTGTTGTGTGTGTGTGTGTGTGTGTGTGTGTGTGTGTGTGTGGTGTGTGTGTGTGTAGGTTTGTGTAGGTTTGTGTAGTATAGTCAGTGCTAATGGGAGAGGTTCATACATGTGCTGTGAGTGTTTACACACGTATGTTAATATATGTGAATCGCTTCTGTTGATGGCGATAATGATGATGACGGTGGTGGCGAGTGATGATGAGGATGATGATGATGATGATGGTAGTCATACTAATTACCGTGAAGACTGTTTTATAGTTAGATGGTAATGACAGTGATGGTGGTGTTGATGACGGTAAATGCGATGATGATGAAGATGATGATGATGATGATGAAAACGGTAATGTTAATAATGATGACAGTGATGATGATGATGATGTTGATGATGATGATGATGATGATGATGATGATGAGACCAATAAGAATTTGTTGGCGTTTTGACGAGAGGGGTAGATGGGAGAGGATGACATTTCATCCAAAACACGAAATTAAAAACAAAAAATAGAAAAAGGAAGAAAACCTCGCCTCACCCTAATTCGACTAAATGTTGAGGTACACAGTATTTGGATTAAGAATAATTAACTCTGACCTTGTCAAGTCACGACATTTAACCCAGCTAAAATATCGCCACCGACTAATAAAAGTCTGCCATAAAGTCTCTATGCCGTCACTGGATCTACTAGAAATATCAGCCAAATCATTTTTAACTCGTTAGCGTTCAAAGCGGCCATATCCGGTCCAAATATTCTACTTGTTTTATATTCAAATCAACCAGATCTGGCCTCTTACATCTATCCTACAATGCCATTCTAAAAATAAAACAATTACATGCTTGAAATCTCAAAGCTGTAAGATAATGCATGATTAATTCAAAAGGATATGACTAAATAAGCATTGCATTTGATACAGTTATGTGAATGCTAAAATGAATACTTTTAATGAGACGACTGGTCGATCAAATATTCCAGGCTTCTCCTTGACCGTCCAACCTACTAGAAATAGCAACTAGAACTCTCTGTAACTGTATCATACATCAATATATAAAGAATGGAAGGCGGCAAGCTGGCAGAAACGTTAGCACGCAGGACGAAATACTTAGCGGTATTTCGTCTGTCTTTGCGTTCAAATTCCGCCGAGGTCGACTTTGCCTTTCATCCTTTTAGGGTTGATAAATTAAGTACCAGTTGCGTACTGGGGTGGATCTAATCGACTAGCCCCCTCCCCCAAAATTTCGGGCCTTGTGCCTAGAGTAGAAAAGAATATATAAAAACTGGTCATATTGAATAAAGTAATCCTAGCATGCCATTGCAAATGACGGAGTGGTCGCGGTTGGAATGCTCAGTTTGATTAAAGTTCAATTAGATATATTGGGTTCTGTAGTTCTATACAAAACATAACTAAAGATAGGGCGGTCATGGCTGGAATGCTTTTTTTTTTTGATAGCTCAACCCGATCAGGCTTCATTAGCTAAGGTGGATAAAATAGTCCTAGAGAAACCATTACAAAAGACGAAATGGTTACGGATGGAATGCTGTTGTAGAAGCTCGCTTTCTAACTACGTGATTACGGGTTCAGTCTTGCTACGTGGCACGTCGAGCAAGTGTCTTCTGCTATAGCCCCGGGACAACGAATGCCTTGCGAGTGAATTTTTTAGACGGAAACTGTGTTGAAGCCTGTCGTATGCACACACGCGCACGCGTGTATGTGTGTGTTTTTATATTTGTATATATTCTCCTACTGTTTGATGACCAGTGCTGGTTTGTTTTTGTCCCCATAACTTTGTAGTTCGGTTAAAGAAACCGATCGAATAAGTACCAAACTTAAATATGTGCTAGGATCAATTTGTTCGACCAGATCATTGAACGCTGTGCCTCAATATGGTTGTAGTCCAATGAATGTAACAAGTAAAAGATAACTCATTGTATCATATATGAGAAACTCTACTATGTGTTGTACTTTGTGTGTTGAATACTCACCTGAGGTATTTTCCTTTCAGCCAAATATATTTTAGGGGTCGATAAAATAAGTACCATTTGAGCCCTTATAATTGCTGGATTGCGCCAAAATTTTCATCATATCTCACGCTTCACCTGCCTGGAATTCGCCACCACGCTTTATTACAACTAATCTGCATCTTACTACAAACTACTTTGGATACTCTCTCCTCTTACTTCACATCATCCCCATTACACAGCTCCCATCCTACATACACCTACATCCTCCACTACTCACAGCACATCCCACAGTACTCAGACTATCTACTTTAATACTCATACCTCCCACACTCTCTCTCCCAGCATAATTTCCTCCATATAACTACATTAACTATCATCCAAACTAATCAATAAAACATACACATATTCTCTCTCCCTCTCCTCGTCTCTTTCTCTGTCACTCCTCGAAAAAGGATAAACAACCGAAACGTTAGATTTATTAACTCCTTGCGGCAAATCAACACACTGAATTTTTGTACAATCTTTTAATGAATTAAGTTTTGCCGATACAAATCACAACCAGTTTAACCTTAATTCTATATTTTACCATATTACCGACTTAATTTGTCTAACATTCATGTAAACTTAGATGATGATATTGTTCTTGTTTAACCCAGGTCAAAGGGCATTCGAGCCATAACTATCACACCTCCTTTTCTTTTATCTCTGACATTATGTACGCCGAGCTATATTATTCAATGTTTATTATTCTAAGCTCTAAGGTGGGATATGTAGCAAATTTGGCTGTTATTTCTAGCGACCGTATAAAGATTCCATATGTGACTCGCATGTATTTGTTGTCAATGTATGTGTTTTTAATGCAAAATAGTTGATGAATTTGGCAGATTTAGCTTATCGCATTTCACTAAAGAAAACAATACCATTTAATGAAGTCAACTACAACAGACTTACTGACTTGCTGTCAACACAATTGAAATGAATCGAGGTAAAGTTGTTGGGTTATTATTTGCCTTATCATTTCGCTTTCTGCTTCAGTTCACCAGGGTGGTGGTGGTGGTGGTGGGGACACCTAGTATTAACGGTTTTATATTACATTCGTTGCATACTTGCTTCAATAGAAAATAGAATGCCGTAGCGTGCCTTGGTGACATGCATCTTAATTCCACTATCTTTACGGAGTTTTAGTTAATCATATAAAGGAATTGTCTAATGCATTTAACGAGGTATATTGTTGGCGTGTAAATTAACTTGATAGCTGAAGTAGCTGCGGCATTAATATTGTCAATAGAATACGTGTAAGTGTATAACATTAGTATGCATGCATTTAAATACGTATATATGCAATAATCCAGTACATACGCAAATATGTGAATGTATGTAAATAAGTATCTATCTATCTATCTATCTATCTATCTATCTATCTATCTATCTATCTATCTATCTATCTATCTATCTATCTATCTATCTATGTTTGTGTATATGTAATTAAACATTTATATGTGTATGTGAACAAATATGCGTCTATATATGCATGTATATATGAAAACTAAGTATTGATATATGTATGGTTCTTAAAATACCCTTATTCATACCACTCACCAGCCTGAGTTATTTCTCTAAGCTAAATGTTGTTTAAATTATGTAAATTGCTTTACAATCTTTGCCATGTCTAAGTCATGTGTTGACTGAGGAGCAGATAGAACAATTGCTGAGTTGAAGACGTATTTTGAGATAGAAACACGTGTTGACAGCTGTTATTTTGTTCCCAGACAATCAAACTGTCCATTCCCAAATGGCATGTCCAGTCCAGCCCGGTGAATTCTTGATTCTTGGGTTTATCTCCCATTCTCATTTCGAGTTGGTCGCAATTGCCACAGGGTATTTATGTGCTATTCTCTCGAAGAAAAGATAATTTCATTAAATCAAAAACTTATCTTGTTTGGTATTAAATATACCTCTATTGGTCTTTGTCACGTATGTCAATAAGTACATATGTATGTTTGTATGCATGCGTAATTTTATTTAAATGTGCATGCAAACG
>NC_042998.1:163961280-163963780 GCF_006345805.1 Octopus sinensis
TCTCCTTTGAAACTCTCACCTGCGTTTTGTAGACGAACGGCTATTGAGAGATGATCTACTCACGGTTTCTGAGATGCAGTCTTTGTTATGTTCAGGATGTGCATTTGCCAGAAGGGCTTTTCAATAACAGAGGGGCTTAACATTTAGAGAAATCACGACGGATGTAAAGAAAGGCGGGTGAATGTTTTCCTGATACTTGTGTTGTTTTCTTTTTTTACTGTTGATTGAGAGAAGATTGGCCTAACTCTATTGAGGGAAGGTTTTAGGCCCTGATCATGGAGTAAGTGCAGATCTGGCGTGCGATGTCTTGGTTGCATGTAAATGACACTCGGATGGGGAAAGTAAGGGAAGGATGACGGGTAGTATCATTCACATAAGAGTGGACGTTTTTGGAGGTGACATCGAGTAGTTTATTGAAGTATTAAGAGAAAGTGTATGGGTAAAAACGGAATGGATTCCTGGGAACACCTAATTTTACCAGAGTTCCATCATCACAGGCTACACGTGCGCACGCGCGAGTGTGAGTGTGTGGCGTGTATTGAAGATTGAAGGCTTCGAATGATTTGTCTGTGTTCCGTGTTCGTCCCTTCCTGTATTTCACGTTCATTATATATAAAAACATTTATTCTTATATTATTGCGGCGTTACGTGCACCCCCCCCGTTTGTTTGTCCAATTTTAAACCCTGCACGACTTCTATACACACTGTCTTTCCTACCCGCCATTGCTTCTTCACCAAACTATTTTGGCGCCCTCCGATTCTTCCCCCCTCTTCCTCCCATCCTCCTCCCCTCTTCCTCCCATCCTTCTTAATCCCTTCTTTCTCCTTTTCTCTTGGTCACTGATTCTGTCCCCTGCCTTCCACCCTCTTTGATTCCCTCTCTCTCTGTCTCTCTTTCTCTCTCTCTCCTGCAACCTGCTGCTTCTTAACCATTCTGTTGGCCATCGTATCTCGACCAACATGTGTCCCCGCTACCGAAACGGTAATTATTTCTACGCCAGCTGCTATGTTGTTGTTTTTGTCTCATTTGGTCTAAAGTCGTATGACAACCACCGTTATATATATTTTGTTTATTCATTACTGTTTTCAATTTCGTTCTCGTCTCTTGTATTTACATCCGTCTTGTGCGTTCACATTCCTGTCTTCTACCAAGAAATCTAATGCTTACAGCTTAGTTTTTTTTCTTGGGGCTGGCCGAGTTGGAGCAAATATCAGAATTGAACAGCCGAAATTTGCTATGATGATTCGGTGTCTGACTGAAGATTGAAGGCTTCGAATGATTTGTCTGTGTTCCGTGTTCGTCCCTTCCTGTATTTCACGTTCATTATATATAAAAACATTATTCTTATATATATATATATATATATATATATAATATTATATATATATATATATATATATATATTATATACATATTATATATTATATATATATATATATATATATATATATTATATATATAATATATATACACTATATATAGTGTATAAATACACTATACATATATATAGTGTATATATATATAAATATATATACACTATATATATATATATAATACATGCATACATGATATTATATATATATATATATATAATAATACATGCATACAGTATATTATATATATATATATATATATTATATATATATATATATATATATGCATATAGTATAAATATATATGTGTTGTGTGTATGTGAGTGTATGTATGTAGATTCACACGTATATACGCATATATGCATAGTCAAAATATAGATACCCACATACATGCATACAATTACATGACCATACTGTTTCGCTCGTGTTTATCTCTCTGAGATTGTATACCTTCGCAGTCTGTATTTCTGCATCCCTTACACTCATATGCAGACAAAAACACGAACATACAAAGACTACCCACCTCCCATACACACTTACGAACACTGGTTCATAATTGGTCTCTCTCTTTCCCTCTTTCTCCCCCGCTCTCTCCCCCCCCTCCTCCTCTCTCTTTCACCAGAATCTCATCTTCCAGTCATTTTTGTTTATAATTCTAATCAATACCTCCGACTCTCTCTTTCACTGAGATCGTGTCTTTGCTTCTCCGCTTGGGTGGTCTTCGTCAAATTTCAACCACCTGGACAAACAAGTTCCCTTAATAACTAACATGTCTGACTATCTTAGCCCCCGCTACCAACAGAACATAAAGATTGGAGGAAGGAGGGAAACAGAGAAGAAAAAGGTTAGGGTGAAGAATGAGAAGTCGTGGGTAGAAAATGGGTTAGGATTAGCTGATGTATGGCTGTTTTCGGCATAACTTAACGGTAAGCATATTATTAAATATGTGGATATACAATACAAGAGATCCATATGTTTCCAAGCTGCTAGAAATAGCAGCCAATTTTTACTTAAATCACCTCATACTGTCATAAAAAGATTTATATTCGAGACTACGTTGGATTAAACTGCTGTATCTCACGTTGCTTGAATATTACAGTCGGAATGGAACGTTGATGGAGAGCAA
>NC_042998.1:163966280-163981280 GCF_006345805.1 Octopus sinensis
TAAAAGAAGCTCGTCGTATATATGTGTGTGTGTGTGTGTCCACCGTCGCTTGACAACCGGTCATAGTTTGTTTACGTCCTCGCAACTTAGCATTTTGGCAATAAAATCCGATAGAATAAGGAAGTTTAAAAATAAATACTGGGGTAAAGTCTTTCAGCAAAAAATTCCTCAAGGCGGTGCCTCAGCATGGCCGCAGTCTAATGACTGGAACAAGAAAGTAAAAGATATAAGATACATACATACATACATACATACATACACGCATACACATAACCGCATATACGCATATACATATATACGTACATACATATATTCACATACGCTTTTACTGATAAACACTACATAAGTACTTATGTAGCACACAACACACACTCGCTTATTCAAGTACACATACTCACTGAGAGCAGCAGAATGTGTTGTCGGAAGGTCTTTTCGCGAACCATTGTTAATGACAAGTCAGGATACAGTCAGTCTCTTGTTGACAGTAAGGCGGAGTCCCATTAATCCTTAGATTAAGTTGTTGTCGTAGATTAAATTAACACGTGGAGAACCCAGGGCATTGCGGAACCAAATTTTTTTCACACCAAACTGACATTTGCTGATTATGACCCCTTCCTCTATCCCCGACCCTTACTATTGTCATTCATATCGTTCAACATATCTAGTTACCAAACAAACCAAGAGAGGCCTCTTAAGTAGTGTCACGGCTAGCTAGAAATAACAGCCAGGTCTTGCTCTTAAACCATTCATATCGTTTAAAAAAAATAGATTTTTGAATGACATATATAGAGTGCTGAAAAAATAAATTCGTTCATACATTTTTTCGTACTCGACACTCCATTGTCGTACGTATAAGGTAAGGTAAAATTTACTGAATTTTCAAGAAACGCTAAAGTTGTAGAGGAGAAATAGAGCTACAAAAATGCATAACGTGTTAATTCAAATAACTTTGGAAAGGATAGTAATAAATGGAAAAAAAAACACCAACCCCAAAAGGAACGAATTTATCTGCCATCATATGTGTCACTCATAATGGCACATAATGTTTAGGTAATGCATCACAGAGGACTTTTGATAAGGCCGAACATTCCCGAAGTTGTCATTGTACTGCTTAAAGGTCAGTGTCACAACTCATTAGCTTCCTTAATTACTTAATTTTAACTAATTATAAACTTGAGGTTGTATCCCCTGGCCCCTTTCTTTTTACTAGAATTGCTTAGATTAATATTGTTCTCATCATTAAATATGTAATTTTAATTAAGATTTATTAGGTTATATATCCAATATGTTAACTCCCACTTTATTATTGTGATTCCTAGAAATACTGTCGCTAAAAAAAAAAAAAAGATAAGATTGAAATATCCTGTTCATTGGTCTGTTGGATTAACATCAGTATTGTTCTTAACAACAACAAAAAAATATCACATGTGGTAGTTGGGATTAACTTGTAAAAAATTGTAGCCAAATGTCCCTCAAATTGTACACCTTTGTCTTTTCTAAGACGACACATTAGATAATATAGATCTGTACATTATACTGAAAACTAAGACGAGATGATCAATAGTGGAATGTCTTTGATCAAGTCTGCTGAATCACGGCTAACGATCGTTAAACAATAACAACAAAACATCAGCAATCGAATTTCACACAAAATGTTTCGCGGCATTTCGTCCAAGTTCAAATTCCCCGTGGTCAACTGTACCATTCATCCTTTCGGGTCAATGAAATAAGTACCAGTTGAACAATCGGGGTCGATGTAATCGATTTACCCCTTTCCCTAAAATTTCAGGACTTAGTGCCTATATAAGAAAGGATTATTTCTGATATTGTTATCTATTTATTTCTGTGTATTGGACCGTTTTAAATATACGAATTATAATAAGTACGAATTATAGTAATTATAGTAAGCAATAAATATTGCCGTACTTGGTCTTTAAATTTACTAACTGAAAGCAACATTTTATTCTGGTGATACTCTGTGAACTACATTTGACAAACCATGCATAGATCTATGCGTTGCAAGTTTGCCATGTTTTAGATCAACCAGAAGCAAATCAATTCTGTAAATGCTATCACTGCACAGCATAAAAAGTGAGCTCGCTAGTATCATCACAAAGCAGTATATATCCGTATAATTTTTAGAAAGTTAGATGGATATATATACAAGCAGAACTACTAACATTAAACAGAAACAAGTTACACGAAAAACGAGTAGCGAAATATTTACCTTTATATACCTTATGTATACGGTGACATAATATTTAGTTGAGATGTTACAGCCATACATGAGTTGTACTGAACGTAATGCAAAAATGAACTAACTTAAATGAGAGTAACATCTAAATTCACCTTCACCATATATCGGTTCTTTAAGAAAAAATAAGATAGTTAAAATGTCTCTGAGGATCTAAGCGAAAAGAATCTAAAGCAGAAAACTGTCAAAAATGGTACCTGGAATAAACTGATGCGAAATATAAAATTTGACTGCTGTCGCTGACAATTTTGTGTTTTTTATATACAAAACATATAAACAGTTATTTCGACATACTATATTTATGTTTTATAATATTTTTTAATAATGATTTTTATTTTATATTAATGCTAGATTCTTTGTGTACTGGAACCCAAAGAGGATATATTTTGTTGGTCAACAATCATTGTCTGTGTGGGTATCGATAACATGAACCCAGATTAAAAGAGAAAAAAAGTTACATTTAAATTGAGAATTTAATACCTATTAGATGCACTGATTGCCCCAAAATATTAAAAAACTATTTTTCGTTTAAACCAAAATTTTACTTTGTATCAAAATAAAATAATTATTATTTTGGCATAGTTAATTTTCTAAAATTACAGATTACTAAAAATATTCCAAAAGGTATGAAAACAAATTAAAATTCGATAAATTAATGAAATTTGGGGATTTAAAATATATCATTGCCAAATTTATTATATGAAAATTATTTTCTAATTTTTATTTAAATGATTTTAGGAATGATTATTTGTATTTGAATATTCATGGAACAAAACACATCAAAACGTTTTGTAAAAAATTTTAAGAATCTTATAAAAATAATTTTTATGTTGGTTATTTTAAAGATATGGATAGATGCTTATTGTCATTCTTCTGTCCATTTTCCTACCATTCTTATTTTGACCATCATATTTAGATGCAGCAAAGAACTGAACCAGGAAGCCGCCAAGTGCTATCGCATGGTTCTCTGTGACACATCCAAAGCATTGCCAAACTGGCCATTCATTGATTAGTTTGCCATGATGGCGTTAAGTTAATCTTGGGCCTGAGCTACGAGGATACTTGAAGTGCACTCATGATACTTCTCGAAAATGTAAATGCGATTAGGTTTCTTTTGCCTCTATGTGGACAACTCATACGAAGCTGAGTCAGAAAGTAATGCAATTCTTATTTGCATTACTTTCTGTTTCATCCCTGATTTTACTTCACTTCTTTTTGACAAGCATAATTTAATTCTTCTACTGATGCTTTAGAGGTTATTATTTTCTTTCGTTTCAGAGTTCCCATTGGTATTTCTTTAGAGTCTACTTTTTACCAAGTTGCAAAAAGCTGTAGTATAAACTTTTTGAGGAAAAAAATTGTTCTTAGCTTTTATTTAGTTTTGTTTTAGGAGTTTAAAATATATTAAAACTAGAGTGTTACCTATTTCTTTACTACCCACAAGGGGCTAAACACAGAGGGGACAAACAAGGACAGACAAACGGATTAAGTCGATTGTATCGACACCAGTGCGTAACTGGTAATTATTTAATCGACCCCCGAAAGGATGAAAGGCAAAGTCGACCTCGGCGGAATTTGAACTCAGAACGTAACGGCAGACGAAATACCCATTTCTTTACTACCCACAAGGAGATAAACACAGGGAGGACAAACAAGGACAGACAAACGGATTAA
Source organism: Octopus sinensis (assembly GCF_006345805.1). Lineage (NCBI taxonomy): Eukaryota > Metazoa > Mollusca > Cephalopoda > Octopoda > Octopodidae > Octopus > Octopus sinensis. The sequence continues at coordinate 163,970,209 of NC_042998.1, forward strand.
GTCGATTATAATGACCCCCAGTGCGTAACTGGTACTTATTTAATCGCCCCCGAAAGGACGAAAGGCAAAGTCGACCTCGGCGGATTTGAACTCAGAACATAACAGCAGACGAAATACTGCTAAGCATTTCGCCCGGCGTGCTAACGTTTCTGCCAGCTCGCCGCCTATTCAAACTAGAGTGTTACCATTCACATAACGGGTAACTTCAACATATTCTTTTGCAACAATGGGTTATGTAAGGAAATATGGCTTACATACAATAATTGTAATTTAACTGCTATCAAATTTCTTGGTATTAATACAAAATGATGAAAAGAATTCAAATTTCGAAAAGAAAAATGCTTTAACTTTTAAATTAATGCGTGTGTGAAATATGTGTGTGTTCGCGTGTGTGCAAGTATGTATATATGCATGTATATTTCTGTGCATATATATGCATATATTTGTGCATGCGTGAATATATTTATAAAATTGGGTGGGTCTATATTTATACACACACACACAAACATATTTCTGAGTATGTCTGAGCATATTTTCATTTACATTCGTTCATCTTTATAGAAAAAACTTGCTTTATAGAAGCGAATATAGAACTTTGTTTTACACTTCAATCTGACACGTTTCTTCCATGATACTTTTGTGCGAGCAGAATAGTCGGTACTATCAATCCCAGTATTCAACTGGTACTTTATTTTATCATCTCCGAAAGGATGAAAGGCAAAGTCGACTGCGGTGGAATTTGAACTTAGAAAGTAAAGACCTTGAAGAAATCCGCTTGGTACTTTCTCCGATGCACCAACGATTCTGCCCTCTCACCACCTTTATCCTTACACACACACACACACACACACACACACACACACACACACACACACACACACACACACACACACACACACACACACACACACACACACACGCACACGCACACACACGCACACACGCATACGCGCGCACACAGATTCGGTTGCTACGAAACTAAGTTGCATGATGCCGAATCAAACTGCTATTGATATATATATATATATATATATATATATATATATATATATATATATAAGTAGGTGAATGAATTATCCTATGTTTATCGTCAGCATGGAAAATTCGTTTAACCGAAACCTGGGTAGCAAATTCACGTCAGAAAACACGGTTGAAGCGACCTGTCAAGGGTAGAAACTCCGCGTTCATGTGTAGAAATTTGTGTGTTGTATATGAATAAATGAAAGAATGGAGTCGAAAGAAGATGTTAACAAAATTCCTTTACTCTCGACACATGTTTCGAAGACAGCATATTTTCATTCCGAAGGAATAAAGGGTGCATTATGCAATCTTCTTATCAGGAAAGAAAAGGAGCCTCTCTCGACAACAAGACAAACAAAAATTTCGATGATTGCCTACATGGTAACCAAACCATTATCACTTTGGTTACCATGTAGGCAATGTGTCGAGAGTAAAAGAATTTTGTTAACATGTTCATTCGACTCCATTCTTTCATTTATATATATATATATATATATATATATATATGTATGTATATATTTTTATATATTTATATATTGGGTTGGCAACTAAGTTCCCGCTGTTTTTGAATCATTTTGGAATTTATTTTTTTTTCTAGTTAATTCTAGTGAATTTTTGTTTATTTTGAGATCATTAAAATGGAATGTCAAGTTAAGAAAAACGAGCATTTTCGACACCTCCTTTTCGCTTTTAATCAAGGTTCTAAGGCCGCAAAAGCTGCTCACGACATTTGTGCTGTGTATGGAGAGGGTGGTCAAACGACAAGGGAACTAGCAGAGAAAATGGAATGCTATCACACTGCTATATAGAAGTGTCTTCACTCGATGGGAAATGTTCAGAAGTACGGAGCATGGGTTCCGCATGCTTTAAGAGACAACAACAAAATCAACGAGCCACAATCTCCGCTGGTTTACTTACTCGTCACCGCTCAACTCATGGACACAAGCAACGATTTCTTTACAGAATCGTTACTTGTGACGAAAAATGGTGCCTGTACATCAATATGAAGCAGTGTAAGGAATGGCTTAGCCCCGGTAAACAAGCGACACCGCGCGTGAAACAAGATCTTCATCCGCGTAAAACGATGTTGTGCGTATGGTGGAACTGGGAACGGATTATCCATTACCAATTGCTTGAACGGAACCAAATGGAACGCGGAGCTCTATGTTCAACAGATGGAACAACTCAACACGGCTATTCAAGAGAAAAGACCTAATCGGCAGCATGGAGTTCTGCTGCATGACAGCACCCGCCCTCATATCGCCAATATGACCGAGGAAGCCATTCAAACGCACGGCTTGGAAGTGCTGCCACACCCGCAGTACTCTTAGCTACCGCGCCATATGCTCGTGGGCATATGGCGCAGTAGTTAAGAGCGCAGGCTACTAACCCCAATATTCCAATTTCGATTCCAGGTAGTGACCTGAATAATAATAATAATAATAATAATAATAATAATAATAATAATAATGATAATAGCATCGAAAAATACCTTAGGAATGAGAAACCAGGTTCGAAATTTCCCCAAGACACCTGATGAAGGCTGGAGGGTATATTAACCGAAACGTTGTGTTAACAACAAACAAGATGAGGACAAATATCCGTCAATTGTAAATAATGTAAATAATTTTTAAATGATTTATAGCTAATGGTGTATTTCAATATAACGAGAGGTGTATAGCTGGTGGAGTTTTTATAATGATGGGTTTCAGAGCCGAGGAGTAACATCTTTCATATTGCTGTTAACGACTTATCTTCTGATGTTCTTGGTTTACAATGATGTAGGGAATGACATCGTCGTTATCAAGACTAGTGTAAGATTGCTTGAGGCTACGTACATGATATAGGCTTTTAAGTTTAGCATCGATGTCATCGCTATCTAAGCTCATAGAAATCGGTTTTAAGCTAAGTATTTCTTATAGGTGAAAGAATAATTGCAAAAAAGAAAGAAAAAAGAAAAAAGGCGGAGAAATTGCTACATTTAATAAATGAAGATGGTTTAAAACTTAAACATGTCCTACACATTATCGATGAAAGAAAGATTAAATGAATGTAAGTTTTATTTTAAGTTCCCTTTAATAAAGTGAAGGGACATAGAAGTTTCACTAATATTGTAGTTAGAGTGTGGTCTGGAATTCGTTAATCTTATAAGCACTTGTATTCGAAAAAAAGACAGAACTAGTTTAAGTTGTTTTGCTGGAATAAACTTTATGTGATTAGAACTTAACAGGAAAGAATCTTAAGACTTATTATTCAAATCAAGCCAGCAGGTAGGAGAACTAAGGGTCGTCAAAGAATGAGATGGATAACATCTATAGTGTCAGATGATGACACTTGGGAATCCAGCTGGAAATTGTAATGACGGTTGCTTCTGATAGAACCCTATAAAGGAGGTGCCTGAGAACACTTCTCTCCTGATTCTCCCAGGAAAAGTGGGCGGAGAAAACTAGATGAATGGATGGAGAAATCATGACGAAAATCAAATTCTTTTTCAATAGACTTAATACTGAAAGACATAAAAGACCATTCACTAAAAAAGAGAAAAGGAGAAAAAAAAGAATCATGTTCAATAAATATGCGGATAAGTAAATTGTGTGTTTGTTAACACCATGAAGAACTTCTTGGTTAACGGTAATTACTGAAAATATTGATTTTGGATATGAGGGTATGGCATTTTGAAGGGTGAGAATCGCCAAATAACATCCACCCTAGTATTCTATTGCTATGTATTTAAACGATCCACAAGGAAGGAAGGCAATGTTGGCCTCGGCAAGATTTGAACTCGAAATCAAAGAGATATAACACTTAACAGTTCCGCTCTCAACCAGTTTGCTAATCCAGCACCGTTGGCGATCAAATATTGGCTAGCAATAATATCTGAGAATCACCTACACCGCTAGACAAGGATAATAAAGCTCTGTGAAATGACCTAAAAAGAAAAGGATGGTAAGGTATGTAGACAAGAATATTCAACCACTTCATTTTGTTTTCTTTCGGAAATACAGATGGTTCCCCAAAATGTGGTAAATCAAACACTAAGAATACTTATGTTGTTGATATGCTTGTTAATGATGCCAAAATAACTAATTACTAGAAAACATCTGTTTTTATTGTGAGACTGAAATAAAACAATATTCTTAGAAAAAAAAAAGCGAAAAAATCCAAACAAAACAAATAAAAGAAAAAAGAAATTAGTATGTGGAATTTCAACATCATTTTTTTTTACGTTCAGGGTGGCGAGTGTCAGTAATAGTAGTGTTTTGGACATAATGTCTGTTGGTACTTAGTGACGTAGTAGCTGAGTTCAAATCTCACCGAGATCGACTTCGCTTTTCAACATTTATTGGGCGATACAATAAATAAATATTAGTCAGACAGAGACAGGAAAGCATTTGTTGTGAGTTCCATTTCGTACATATTATATTCTGGACAATCACTGTACGCGATGACACTACTGACTGTTGCATCTACGAGGGGTTGCTGAAAAGTTCCTGGCTTTAAGGGTGTCGCGAAAGGTCTGGCTGGAGGCCCAACCTTCCGAGTTCTTTTACAGCGCTTAGAAAAATTGAAGGACCGCTACAATAAGTGTGTAAATTTGAGAGGGGAATATGTTGAATAGAATACCAATTAACTAATCCCCCTACAATAAGTGTGTAAATTTGAGAGGGGAATATGTTGAATAGAATACCAATTAACGAATCTCCCTGTATTTTCTTTTACTTAAAGCCAGGAACTTTTCAGCAACCCCTCGTAGTTATATGAAACTGCATAATGTATAGAACTATATAGGTACATAAATATAGAAATATTGTTTTACTGATGTATGTTATATTTAATGAATTAAGTACGATGCGTTTGCAGTATTTCGTTTCAGAGTTACACTTTATTTCAAAATGTTTTCCTTCTATCTCTTACTTGTTTCAGTCACTTGACTGCGGCCATGCTGGGGCACGACCTTGAAGAGATTTAGTCAAACAAATCGACCTCAGGACTAATTTTTGAAAGCCTGTTACTTATTCTATCGGTCTCCTTTGATGAACCGCTAAGTTACGGGAACATAAACACACCAACACCAATTGTCAAGCGGTGGTGGGGAATAAACACCGACACAAAGACACACGCATAGATATGTACATTTATATATATGGTTATGGTTCAAATGTACAGAAAGCATAAGACAGAGAGAGGTGAGGGAACAAGCAGGTGTATTAGTATGACGCTAGGTAGGAATGGAAAAGTCTTTGATGTTTCGAGCCTACGCTCTTCCACAGAAATGGATGAGATGAAAAAAATGCGAGGGGTGAGAGAGAAAATATGTCGGAATTAACGGTTCCACACACAAGCACACAAGCACACACACACATATATATATACACACACACACGACGGACTTCTATCAGTTTTCGTCAACCAAATACATTCACAGGGCTATGCTCGGCCGAGGCTATAGTAGAAAACGCTTGCTCAAGATACCACGCAGTGGGACAGAACATGGCACAATGTGGTTGGGAAGCAAGCTTCTTTTATTCATTATATTGGCCATAAAGGCCTTACATAGAAGGGAAGCTACGGGATGGACATAATATTATGAAATGACAAATGAACATTATGATAAATGAGGGCAACAAGCAACGCCCACCGATTGCTGCTTACCCGAGAACAATGCTCTTTTATATTACATTCACGAGGCAACAAACCTCTTACATTTTTTACAATTCAATACAAAATTCATTTGGGTCAACAAACCTCTTACATTTTTTACAATTCAAAAACAAAAATGGGAAGCAAGCTTCTTTATTTCATTTAATTTGCCACAAGGGCAGCACACAGATAGAAGTTTGCGGGCTGGACACAGACATTAATGGGATGAATGATAATGATGCAAGAATGATAAGGATGGGAGAAGACGAAAAGCGCCCGCCGACTTTCGCTTCTTATCACACAAGCTTCTTATCACACAACCACACCTGCGTAACAAACATTGTAGGAACTAATCAATGACTAAGTACCCGTTTTAACAGTACATACTGGCACTGCTTATAAATACACTATTATACGGGTGTAAATAAATCAGAAGGATTGGTTGGCATACCTAATGGATTCTTGGAACATTGCTTCAATGTCATGCAATGCAACAAAATATATCTGTAGCTTTTAGTCTACAGGGTGTAAATAGACAAAATTAAAACACCTAATCTTGTCTATATATACAGTATCTGCATAGAAAAAGAGGGAGCAGTCGGGTTATTTTCAATCTTGCGTTTGAATTAAATTTCTAAAATATTCAAGAATTATGCTTTATGATTGAACATTTTCAATGTTTGCTTTATATTGAATACTCCAACCAAATGTTTGTATTAATCAATATATACTGTTTAGATATAATACGTGAAATACAAACCACCCCCTGTTTTTGTTAAAGATATTGGAAGAGGACATTAAGCATATATGATATCAATATATGCAAATTTGCTCGAAAAATATTGAAAGAATGAATTATTTTTTATATTCCAAGATATTTGAAACTGCACGTACCAACTTTACGAAGATATGTGAGTTTTTCTATTTAAATGAAGAATTTCAATAACAACAGCATTCCCATTAGGAATTAAAAAAAAATTTAAGCAAGATATTGTTACTTTGTTTCGTATTTCTATTCTTACTCTGAAGGGATTAGAAATTCAGAAACGAAATCAAATATAGTGATTCGCAGGTATAACTGTATGGTTAGGATGTTCGGTTTGTAACTACATGATTTTAGGTTTAGTTCTACGGTGCGGCACTTTGGGAAAGCGTGCTCTACCATAGCCCATGCCAACCAATATCTTGTGAGTGAAAAGGCACCGATAGACTAATTAAAAGAAGTACAAACACAAATTTGATCGACTTGACTTTTTCGTCGCTGACTCAGCATGACCGTGACTCAATGATTGAAATAAATAAAAGAATGAAAGTGCGAATATCGGGCTCACACACATTTCTAGAGTATTCTTGTGTTGTGCACAGGCGCACGTATACTCACACACATGCACGCACACACATATACACACATGAATATATATATATATATATATGCGCATATAATAAAAGTGTGCATTTGATACGATAATGCGCTCCTTTCTTTCCTTTTCTGTGTGTGTGCATATCCATACATACATTCATATATATATATATAATATATATATATATATATATATATATATATGTATATATACACACACATACATACATACTTACACACACACACACACACACGCACACATAGAGAGTAGGTGGACCAAAAGTCACGCACAAAATAAGTTCAATACGCTCTGGAATTGTCAAAGACATGCTTCAATTTTTCTAAAATTGAATAAAATAAATAATGATGGCAACCCACGTTCTTATTACATAATGAACAAAATGAATGATAATAAGAATAATGTAATATAAATAAACTATCAAATGTTTTGTTGCATGACTTTTCGTCCTTCATGTATATGCATACGCACACGTATGTATGTATGTATGTATGTATGTATGTATGTATGTATGTATGTATGTATGTATGTATGTATGTATGTATGTCAGTATTCTTTTTATTTCAAAAGATTTCTTGCCAATAGAGAAAGAACCGGTTTCTAACCTAGATCCAAGGTTCCTTCATAGGAATTTCAACATCAACAACAGGGTACTTTTGTACGTACGTGTGTATGTATGTATGTATGTATGTATGTATGTATGTATGTATGTATGTATGTATGTATGTATGTACGTACGTGCAGATTTTTATGTTTTACGTATGTATTCTCATGCATTTTGTTACATATCTAGACATGCTCATATATATTTAAATGATAAACTTCTGGAAAGTTTTACAGATTTTTACAGTTCCAGTGATGGATTGGATCTGTAGTCTTCGAATTAGCTTTCTCCTTTCTGGTTTTGAGAAGCCTAATTTCTCAATACTGGTATTTAGGCAGTGTATGTATGTATGTATGTATGTATGTATGTATGTATGTATGTATGTATGTATGTATGTATGTATGTATGTATTCACAATTACTGATGCATAAATACTCACTTATATACATAAATTTATACAGCTTCAGTTACAAGTGTATGCTAGATAGGTAAAGCCAAAACTGAAGATAGCCACTCGAATGCTCTTGAAATACGACTTTGTCGTATAGCTTGTTGGAGTAAGAAATTTCCAAAAGGCGTGTTGTAAAATGTTGAATAAAATAAGGAAGGAAAAATAATGGATAAATATGAGACTGACAAATTATGAAAATTGGTGGAACCTAAATATATAAGCAGCAAATAAATCACAACCGACATGATATTGTTATTTGGAACTATAAAACACAAACATATTGTATTATCTTTTTGATAGCACAATATGTTATCATTACACTGCGGCTATGCTGGCGTACTGACTCTAAGAATTTTTAGCCGAATAAATCGATCCCAGTACATTTTTTAAAGCCTGGTACTTATTCTGTCAGTCCCTTTCACCGAGCTGCTACGTAAACAACCAATACCGGTTGTCAAGCAGTGGATGGAGGGCAAACACAGTTACACACACACAGATTATATATAAATGTTACAACAAACATTTTATATCTTGGACCCAAGGTTTCGCATCCACAAAGCAAAGCATTGTGGACAGCTCATCAGACTATATAAATACAAAATTTAGAATATCTACATCGCAGACGTGAGAAAACACTGAGAACTCGAAGAATACACCTTTAAAAAAAAATCTAAGGGCATTAAATTTTTGGAAGAAAGCGAGTGAATATGTGCGAAAACACGGACAAAAAATCGAGAAAACGGAGAAAATGCTACAAAAAACAAGAATAACAAGTGTCTTTCGACTAAAAGGATAAGTTAAGTTAAACTGGCGTGTGAAGTGGAAGCCTTACAGCAACAAACATAAATGAAAGTGAGGAGACAGGAAACTAAGGTGTTGTGCAAGCGGCGGTCAGACCAAGAAAGAAAGATCATGCTTGGTCGAGTACTGATCACGTGGGAGGAACAGAAAGAGGTAGGGAGCAGAGGGATTGAAGAATTAGAGAAGGAACTAGAGAGAGAGAGAGAGAGAGAGAGAGAGAGAGAGAGAGAGAGAGAGAGAGAGAGAGAGAGAGAGAGAGAGAGAGAGAGAGACAGACAGAGAGACAGAGACAGAGGGAAATGTACAAGGGAGATAAGAGGAAAGTAGAGGGGTTAAAGAAAGAGAATGCCAAGAAATGTGAAAGGGGGAGCGAGAAAAAGAAAAATGGAAAGAAAGAGAATGCCAAGAAAGTGAGAGAGGGGGTCCGAGAAAAAGAAAAGAAGAAAGAAAGAAGAAAGTCGTAAATTATTAGATATATACTTACAATATATATATATATATATATATGTATGTATGTATGTATGTATGTATGTATGTATGTATGTATGTACGTACGTACGTATGTATGTATGTATGTATGTATGTATGTATGTATGTATGTATGTATGTATGTATGTGCTTGTGTCTTTGTGTTTGTCCGCCTACTACCACATGACAACCCGTGTTGGTGTGTTTGTGTCTCCGTAACTTAGCGGTTCGACAAAAGAGATCTATAGAATAAATACCAGACTTAAAAAAGAAGTACTGGTGTCGGTTCATTTGACTAAGAAAAATTCAAGGGAGTGCCCCAGCATGGCCGCAGTCTAGTGACTGAAAGAAGTAAAAGATAAAGATATATATATGGATCTATTCAATCTTCGGATTCTGGTTGAATGTGTCACGTAGAACACGGTTTACTCTTAATGTTTTTGACAAAACTTTGTATTTTAGAAGTTATTTCGTGTTAAAGTTGTCTTATTTGGGTAATTTTAACCAATCAATGATGTGTATTCATCTGGAGAAAGTTACTGCTGTTTACGAAAGTAATGGAAGAGAAACAACTTCCGGGTCATCGGGTCATGAAAGAGAGAGAGAGAGAGAGAGAGAGAGATAGAGAGAGGAGGGAGAAAAGTATAAAAGATAAGAAGGGTGGGTGAGAAAAAGGGAAAATTTTTTTATAGGGACTGAGTGAGAAAAACAGAAATTTCTTTTATAGGGAATACATACGTACGTACGTGTGTGTGTGTGTGTGTGTGTGTGTGCGTGTATTTTTCCATTTTATCCAATGTGTCCTCTTGTTTATATGTGACATTGAGAGAGATTTGGCTATTATTTCCGGCAGGTTAAGTAACTATACAGATTCTCACATTTTTTCACACACACATACATACATGCATACATGCACACATACATACATACACACATACATGCACACATACACATACATACATACATACATACATACATATAGTGATTGCGCCTGTTTTTTTAACGTGACAAATCGGAGAAAGAGAGATAAGGGGGGAGAGAGATAAGGGGGGAGAGAGAGAAGGGGGGAGAGAGAGAAGGGGGAAGAGAGAGAAGGGGAGAGAGAGAGAGAGAGAACGGAGAGAGTGGTGGTGTGTTGACTATTTGAACGACAGCTTATATAAACTTACCAATCCCTTACCACTGCATATTAATTTATTAAACCCTCTCCGTGCGAGTGTATGTGTAAGTGTGTGTGTGTGTGTGTGTGTGTGTGTGTGTGTGTGTGTGTTTATATACATGTGTCTGTGTATTTACGTTCATATATTCATGCAGCGTGCGAAACAGATGACTCGATAACCCGGAAGTTGTTGCCCTTCCATTACTTACGCAAACAGCAGTAACTTTCTCCAGCTGAATACACGTCATCGATTGGTTAAAATTACCCAAATAAGACAACTTTAACACGAAATAACTTCTAAAATACAAAGTTTTGTCAAAAACGTTAAGTGTAAACAGTGTTCTACGTGACACATTCGACCAGTATCCGAAGTTTCAAACTGTTTAGTTAAAAAAAAATTCATTAAAAAATCTGTTACTGAGATTGAATAGATCCATATATATGTATGTATGTATGTATGTATGTATGTATGTATGTATGTATGTATGTATGTATGTATACAACGGGTTTCTTTCAGTTTATTTCTTCTAAATTTACTCACAAGGTTTC
>NC_042998.1:163988780-164026280 GCF_006345805.1 Octopus sinensis
ATTTCACAAAATTGGCTGATATACTTGGGGAAAATGTATTCTTTATTTTAAGGCTAGGCGTTAGATATGATTATGTGCAGGTCTGATTGAACCTTTCCAGCGTATAATCTACTCAAGTTGTTTTGCTGGGGATTTTCAACACGCTCGAAACCTGACCAGAATTGTTTATTATTGCTACCAGATATCAGACTCAGTATGTCATTTCAATATATGATAATGAAATTTTAGTATTCCTGTTCCCCTCCCTCTTTCAGTGTAAATTTTCATCAACGCTAATGATTTTTCATATAGTTACGCTTACAATTTTCATTGATTAAAAAATCATTTTTGAAAAATCGTATTAAGCATTTGATAAAAAAAAAAAAACACGCAAGAATGTAAACGCATTCCTTCTATGCTTTTAATGTGCGGAGAAATAATTTACTGCAGTGGCCTTTGTCAGTTAGAGAACGTATTAATTTAAATTTAAATTATTTTCTGCAGTATTATTTTTTCCGGTAATTTAGCGCGCCAAAACGAAGACATTTGAATAGTAACCACGAGTGTAATAGGCAGAACTATATACAGGTCCGACTTTATGCGGATGTCCTAGTATATAGTTCTACAAATTATATTTGTTTGGACGGTCACACCGAAGATCTACGGACAATTGCGTAAGTAAAATTATGTAATATGTTAATAGTGAAACATGTATGTGAATAATCCATATTTTTGTTGCTTTTTCTTTTGTCTTGCTCGATTACGTTCTGGTGTTTGCTAAATTATTCTTGAGAGCATTTCTTAGTGGTAAGACCATAGCGGATCTACTTCTAGTATAAGGGTTGTCCACATAGTGGTCATCCCTCTCATATGTATTATATATATATATATATATATATATATATATATAATATATATATATGTATATATATATATATATATATATATATATATATATAATATATATATATATATATATATATATGTGTGTGTGTGTGTGTGTGTATAAGGTCCAAAGATTGAGGTTTAGAAAGAAAGTTAACGTCAAGCAATCCGTAGTAAATATGAAAAAAAACAACAACTTTCAGGGCAATAGTGGTTTATTGAGACGGAAGGTTGTGGATTTTTTCGTATCGAAGTACGATAAACTGAAATAAAAATTCTTTATATTTCCCGATAGGCGATCAGGGCTACCGGATATCGAATAAGTATACAAAAGTTAAAGAATGGAGTAGATGAGATCCGGGCTAAATATGTTTCATTGCGAGTGGATCCTCGGAAGTGGTAGATACCCAAGCGAGATTCATACCGCAGTCTACTCGTCAGGCCAAGGGCATCTTGATTGAATGAAAGTTTACATTGTCGCAAGGAGGTACTTGTTAACACATGGAAGAATCCATCAGAATGTGTGGACAGCACAGAAAGAGTGGATAATATAATGTAGAAAGAAATTAGGAATAAAAATAAAAAATAAAAAGAATAAAAATATAAGGGAGTAAAAAGAATGAGGAATTTAAGCAAGGTCATTTGACCGGTAGTATTCAAAAGGGCTATTTTGGCCAAATCAGAGATTAGCAAGGGGAGTGGTATTTGAAAAAAAAGACAATGTGGAGAGAAGAGGGTGAGGAAATATTCGTGGTCAAGAGGTAGGAAATGTGGTCAAGTATCAGAGTGGAAATCTAGACAGAATGGGGGAAGAATTGTAGCGACAACCACTATCAATGAAGGAATATATATTGTTGTGTGCGGTGAGCATGTTTACGATATGAATTAGTAGAGGTGTATGTAGGCGTATGTACTTGTAAGTTTACAGAGGGGGGTGGAGGGGGATACAGATGAAATAAGAGAAAAAGGTTATAAATGGTAAGGAGAAATAAAAAGAGACGTATATAAATAACAATAAGGAATTAAAGGGAATTAAAGGGTGGTTTAATATATAGTTGTTGTGAGGGGTAAATATGGGAGAAAAATTTAGGAAGGTTAGGGGAAAAGATGCAGTGTGTGGGGGAAATGTTGTTATTTGTATTTTGAGAATAGATTTACTGATCGATGTTTGCAGGCAAAGATTGTACTGCTGCTTTCATTAAAACAATCCGTGTATTGCGTAAGAGCTAAGACCTCGGCTATGCAGAGATCACACTTGCTATTATAGCCACTGTGTGGTTTGGGGTGGGTGACTATGGGCCACTTGAGAGTGTTAGGAGTTGAATCATTCTTTAGTTTATAAATAAGCTGAAATGTGCTGTTGGATTTTGTTTGGGACTTGAAACTGGAGTAGTGGTTGCTCCTTCTGGCTTTGAAGGTGGTGCTGCACGAGCCGATATGTAAGTAGTTACAGTTGGCAGTTGATACTGTACACTTTTAAACGATGTTTTTTTGTGAGACAATGATTATCTAAAGGACAGGAGGTTGGGCGTCTGAAGCTGCATAGGTGTGTAGAGAGAGTTCCGGATGAATTTGTTGCTGTTTAGTGAGGAACCGGTGTTAGGTTCGTAATTAGTGGTGGCGTTAAGATTAGTATTTGTTAAGAAGTTGAGGATGGCGTTGTGGGGGTGTATAATGTGATAGTTATCATGTGCGGTGGTATCGTCTGTATCGTTCTTAATTTTTACATGAGGTATAGTTGGGCGAAGTGGTAAATTTAAGGAGCGGGTGTTAGTAGTGGAATTACAGCTAGAGTTGTGAGGGTTAGTGTTGGTAAGGGGGTCAATTGGTGTTCTGGATTGATATGTATGGAACTGGGGATTATGTTGAGCTATGATATTAGGGTGGGGGTTAGCTGGTTGTGGATTTCCGAGTTTCTTGTTGTTAAGATGTCGGATTATTCCGGCAATGTTATTGTTGTTGTTGGTGGTGGTGGAGTACAACAATTTTATAGATTGGGGGTTAAATACTTTTGTAACAGGGCTAGATTTAGAGAAATGTTTTTCGAGTAGGGCAAAGAAGAGTTTAGGTACTCGAGCCTGGACATTAATAGCGAAGGGTGGAATGGAACCAGAGAACGTCCCGGGTTCTTGTTCGTTGCACACCCACATACATCAGTTGGCAATTAAACTATCATAGTGGTGAGTAGCCTAATTTTTATATTTGTACTTTATACGACTCTTCATTAAGTAAACGATGTACTGTTTATGTGTCACACAGCGTGAATCAGCAGTAATAATTTGCTATTAGAGACGGAAGCAGGATTAGTTCTGAATAGCATTCTGCACATCCAACTTAATGTGGATGTACTGTAGAAACCACAACATTGATAAAGCACCTCGTATAGACATACAGTGCTAAAAAACTACACGCTTTTCGTCTGCGAATGATGTTTTTATGCATTTTAGCACTATATGTCTATATGATATGCCTTCTCAGGAGAAATACCGCAGTGTTTGTGTCTTTTACAGTATATTCACATTAAGATGGATATACAGAATGCAAATTAGAAGTACTAAAATAAATTTATATTAAAAAAAACTATTAGGTACAATTAATAACTATACCAGACATATACACATTCCTTCAATGCTTTTTTGTATATTTCTTTGTTTTTTTTTTGCTAAAGAGATGAAAGTACAATAGCAGAAACACAGTATACAATAACATAGAAATTTGTTCGAACACTTTTCGATGTTCACTATCACCTTCTATGAGAAACTCTGCTTTAGAACTTCCTTCACACCTAACAAATCCTACACGAGCACATTTGCCACTTCCCCCCCAAGCACATACACCACCTTCCTCCTTTGTTTTATCTGAAACATCACAATACGTGAATCACCGACTAAATGAATCCATTTCTCCTATTATTTGATCTCTGACATTTTTATTTAGTTGAATCAAACACATGAAATATACAAACTGGAGGAATCGATTGTACAAACAAGAGAAAAGATGGACAAGAAACTTCAATCTGATAAAGTTAGTAGTTAATTGGTTAAAATGTGTAATATATTTCGGAATGAATTCCAAAGAATAGTTGGATAATCAAGCTATCAATCAAATGCGTAAATACAGAAAGGAAGAAAGCGGTAAAGATACAGAGAAGAAAAGAAAAGAGAAAGGTTGAAAGAAACAATATACTTTTAAATTTGTTACTTAATTAATTAGAATAATTAAAAATAAATAGCTAAAATTTTATCTATCAATCGATCAAATTCGTAAATACTAAGAAAGGAAGAAATAGAGCAGGAGAGAGGAACTGAAGATATGACAAAAATAAAGATAATACTAAATAAATGAAAAAAGTTTATAACTTTTGACAGAGGCATTACACTAGAAATTTTGATTGGAGGAAACAATCAATTACATCGGCTCAAGTATTTGACCCGTTCTTTGTTTTATCTACCAACGAAGAACGAAAGGCAAAGGTAACACTAGCGAGATTTGAATTCAGCTTCAATACCGAAAGCATTTTGACTGACGATCTACAGATTTTGTCTGTTTACTCCTCGGATGAAACAAAGACTAATAGAAGTAAAGGAAAAGACAAAAAGAGAAAGCATTTATATGTACAAGCACACACACACACACACACACACACACACACACACACACACACACACACACACACACACACATACATATAAATATACATGTACGCTAGTAATGAACTGAAAGAATGACTTTACACCTCATTTGTGGATAAACAATATTCAAACTATGATTGAGTTATTACGCTTATATTTGCATTGAACCATTGGCGTAGTATTCACAGCACTGTACTATTAACACTATGTACGATTGCAATCCAGTACAACTTGTTGCAAGGTCGGATGGCCGGCAAGTAAACCGCAACACCAAGCTTTACTGGTAAGGATGGTGATTTTGAACACGCTGCAGGATGAAAAACAAGACCTGTCAAAGGGCAGAAGAAATCAAGAGTCAACGGCCGGTGCTTACCAGTCGTAGTGAAGGCAATCCATCATGGAGAAGGAAATTTCTGAAATTAAAACTGTTCAACGAAAACTTGCAGCCAGCTGATACTGTTTTTCCCACAAAAGCTGACACGTAGAGCTACGACGTCGTCAACAGATGACTGATAGTAAATAATAAATGTGTGTGTGTGTGTGTGTGTGTGTGTGTGTGTGTGTGTGTGTGTGTGTGTATGTGTTCCAATAATGATTCGTATAATACTAGTCCTGTTTCGTTCACTTTAGAATACTTCTGAGAGTCCCACGGATGAATTCTAGACTTTAAAGAACTCAACTAATCTTTTAGTAGGCATTATTTCAATAAATACATTCACTATGCTTTATATGATGAGTACTTGGTGTTTTGTGGTTGTCAATATATTCGAATATGAACATATAACAATTGTTGAATATTTTGTTATATTTATGCAAACGCGGACAATGGGTGTCACTAGTGTGGAGAAGCGTCTAGTTATGCCTTCCACCTTCATACTATGTGGTGGATCGAACCACAAAAATTTTCTACGTCAACATCTTTTGAATTTAGTTGGGATAGGTTCAGTGCAAGTGATATTTTCAATGAAGTTGAATGGGGTGGCTATATTGACGGTTGCGTCATCCGAAATGCGTCTATTAACATAAGCTGTATTCAATTTGTTTGATGACTGATGGCGGGTGATTTGAGGCTCTATTAAAGTAAGCAGTTTCTATATTTGGTTTATGGAAGGAGTGCAGAGGATCATGTTAAATCTAAGTAATTGTCTGTTTTGACACGAGTAGTGACAATGACTATTAAATAAAGTTGTGTGAATATCCTGATTATTTTTTCTTCTTGTAGTGACTTCATTTAATCATAGAGTAGATTCGAACCTGAATTTCCATATTTCCCATAATATTTGAATAGCATTTTTCTCACAGAAAAACAATGGTCACATTTAACATATGGCTTTGCCAAGCCGATTTATGTCTTCAACACTTGACCCTCCAGACTTATTCTACGCCATGAAAAGTTAGAATTGAGATAACACTTACCTCCAACGAAATCTATTGTTCTCAACAATATGTCTCTTTTTATAACTAGTATTGTATAGTTATAAATACTAGTACTCCGTAAGTCAAAATCAGTTGGTGTATAGAGGCGACTAGGGATGACCACAGACAACCACTTGACACAAGCGGCCAGAGGGAGAAAGAAAACAATCAGCCACTATGAGTCATACAACTTCCCTCGACTTTCTAACTTTCACTAGCTCACTTTCTCTTCTCTACAACATTACCCTATTTCTATCTGTAGTTTACTACCACACAATGTCGAGAACACAAACACGAACTATACAAGGAAAATCTACGATATTCATCTTTACTTTACATGCTTTACGAATTTATCATACCAGCCCGTCGTATTTGACTGTAACAATATGTAACGGTAAATAAATGTTTGTTTACAAATTCGATCACTGTTCTTCTTTCATCTTGCTCATTTGCAACAGCAACACTTTACAATTCGTAACTGCCTGAGTCCAACATATATCATAATACACACCGTTACAATGGGTGACCCTCGACTACAACAACTAACTTATACTGTTACATTCTAACGTTATGACGTGTCCATTTTGCCTCCTTTATATCGTTGCTACTAGCTTATATAGGAGAAACATGAATTAGATCTGCGATTTTATCCCCGTTGTAATAATGTCAAAAAGTTCCTCACCACTATTTTTTTTAACCCATTTCAATTTATTGTAAAATAGTAATGATTTTCTGGAGTTAATAATAATATTAATTTTGGGGTCGGCATTTGAAGGTTATAGCTTTCCACATTCAAGGTTTTGAGATTAACGATTAATAATAATATTAAACTGTACGAGCCTGAAATTAGATTTGTCATTTATACACTTAAATCATTCAATATCCATTGATATCGATTTGAAAATTTTTACCTATTTCGCTTTTAGAAGGATTGATTATCTGCAGCTAATATGAGTAAGGTTTTTATTAACTTTGTTTAAAAATCGTGTTTCATTTTTCATCTTTAAAGAACTGTGTTTTCAGCATAGTCAAACTATTTCATATTTATAACTACATTTATAACTAAAGAGTATTGTGCACTTTTTAATTTTTAGAGGAATTAATTAATCTAGACAAAATTTTGATGCCCTTAAAACCGCTTTACTGTTTTGCCTGGGATTTTAAAAATTTTGTTTTGTATAACTGTAACATTTTCAAATATTGTGTTACACAGTGTTTGATTTTAATATTTCCTTCAGTTCGTCTAGGCTTAGGGATGAATGAATGTCCTTCATTTGTTAATTATTATTTAAAGAACTACGCTTGCGAGGTCTAAAATAATTTACTTCATTTCCTTGCCGCACAATGCCAAGATTGCAGCGAAATAAACTTTCTGGAAATCAATTGATGGTAAACAGAAAGCTATTGCATATAACGAATTTTTGTTCGGCCGGGCGGCTAATGGCAACACCAATTCAATCACTGTTTTATTTTATTGGTAAATGCGGATTTCATCGTAACATGCGTTTTACAGTGAGCACATGCTACTGACAACTCCCAACGAGGCAGAAATGCACACCGTCTATTACCGGAATAGTTTGTGCTTTTAAACATTGTACTTCAAAAAGAGATATTATATTTGGACGAATGACGTAGTAAATTTGCTTTTTCGATGTATTTGCATTAAGTATGATACATAGATGGCTTTTAATCTAATGCTGCTTTTGTTGCATATAACTGACACACACGCAATATCGACTAATTTTCAAAGTGTAAAGGGGACAAAATAGAAGGGTGAAAGATGGAATAGATTTGATAAAAGATATACTTGATGAGAACTAAATAGGGGATATACATTAGCAGTAGTATCAGTAACAGCAACATTTAAATGCACTAACGAGGAGACGTTTATGGGGTCATACGACCAGCTAAAATTGCAGCTACATTACCCTCTTGTCTCATTGTACTGACTTAGGAAAAGAAGAGTGCAGTGCCCCATATAGTTTTGATCTACAAAAAAACAAACAAAAAAACAACAAAAAAAAACAGGATAGTCATAGCTGGAACACCTTTTGATCATAGGTTTGCTTGACCAAGGTCGATCTGGGTATAAAGAACAACAGTTGCAATAAAAGCAAAAAAAAATAAGGAAATTAAAAAAATGATTTTGTTCAGCCCCAGTACGAATACCTAGAATTGATAAAAAAAAAAAGAAAAACATAGCTGTACCAATTACCTAAAGCTGGCCAACAATTACAATAGAATGTGTATGAAAACAAAAACATCTTTAGAACTTGGATATTTTGAAGCAATATAATTAACTGCTATCTTAGATAAAAAAAGTAGAACCATCAGAATGCATCTACAACACTACATCTGCATATTCAATTGTAAAAAACTTCACAGAGGCAATAATATGTTTCGGTAAAGAACATTTTTGAAGATGGCATCAAGGAATAATATAGAAAGTTAAAAGATAAAATTAAAAGGTATATATAACATATCCATTTCTTCCGAAAAAAAAAAACACACACACACACACCAGACCCCCCCCCCCCCCAAAAAAAAAAACATCTCTCCACTATCGCAGTTAATCTCTAACTTGAAATAAGAATATTAAAATATTTTGGTTTGCAATAAAATCTACAGTACGCCTTGTCAATTGATCGCAAAGATGCCGTTTCACTTTGACGAAGATTGTGGCCTGTTGGGAGTGCTACAAAAGATTAGAGATTGTATCAAAATGCAGACACGAGACCAAACATCTAATCAACACACATTTCTGTTTAACTTACATTTCTACATATAAAGAGGATAAAATCTTACCTGTGAGAGACTATGAGGCAGTTCAACTTGGGAGAAGTAACACCCAGATATCTCTCAAATCATACGCACACATTTTATAAAAAGACGGACGATATTTGATAATATCTTTTTTTATACATTTCTGCGGAAAATTTAGGACATCAATATAAGTCTGCTTTAGTGAAAGCTTATCCGTGGTTAAGCAATAATAAGAGCATAAATTGGTTGTTAATAAAGTTATTCTACCGAGGGACATTCGAGTTAAAAAGAACCTCAATTTAGTTGATTGGTCAGCTAGAAATAGTTGTTAAAACTCTCTCTAATAACACCATCTTAAATAGGGGACACAAGTAATAATATACTCCTTGAAGTGACTAGGTATAGCTGTGTCGTTAAGCAGGTCAAATAGATCTTCCTAGTCCAGGCTATATCATTAAACTAAGTTTCCTTAATCAGGTTTACCCGAGGTTCAACAACTACAACAACAACAAACCTGTTACATGCAATCAGAAGCTGACCAAAGGCGATATTGCAGGCAAGTAGACGACTTTGTAACCGCTGAAAAAATCTAAACATAATACCAGTTACAATACTCAAAGATTTGCACGAGTAGGAATAGCGACGTAGTGAAGAATTAGTTCGAATGAACGAATAATAAGCGTAACTGCAAATTATACACACACACACACACACACACACACACACACACACACACACACACACCACACACACACACATGTATATACATATACATACTTATGTATATGAATGTATGTATGTATATTTTTATATATATGCTGTATGCGTTGATATGAGTTTGTGTACGTTTGAGTGAGTAAAAATGTGTGTGTGTGTGTGTGTGTGGTGTGTGTGTGTGTGTGTGTGCGCGAGCGTCTCTGTACATCTATAAACAATGATAAAATATCTAGTTGCTATGCAATTATGGTTGTGATTTACAGTTGGATAAGTTATTGCACATTCAGAGCGGAAAACAGGAAAACATTTGTAATTAAATTTCTTTCTCTTGTAATTTATTTAAATATCAATCGAAATGCGAGCAAGGCGAACACTGAATCTATCTATCTATCTATCTATCTATCTATCTATCTATCTATCTATCTATCTATCTATCTATCTATCTATCTATCTATCTATCTATCTATCTATCTATCTGTCTGTCTATCTGTCTATCTGTCTGTCTGTCTGTCTGTCTGTCTGTCTGTCTATGTGTGTGTTTCTACTCAAACCTAATATGTGGCTATATTTGCGGGCGCGAATACACACACACACTTTTTCTGTGTGTGTTTATGCGTTGTGTGTGTGTGTGTGTGTGTGCGCGCGCGCGCATTTGAATGTATATCTGATATGATTTGAATGCATACTCATATATACACACAACATGTATGTATGTATGTATGTATCTGTCCGTCTGTGTCTGTCTGTCTGTCTCTCTCTTTCTCTCTCTCTCTCTCTATATATATGTATATATATATATATATATATATGCGTGTGTGCGTGTGTGTGTGTGTGCGTGCGTGTGTGTATAAATAGATAAATATATATATATACTTGTCTATTTATATATATACATATATATGTGTGTGTGTGTGTGCATGTGTTCATATATTGATATACATATATAAATATATAGATGCAAACACACGGACTTATACTTTTATATAATATATACGCATATATGTATAAATCTAGGCTTACGTATACACGTAAACGTGTATGCACATATATGCACACACAGTTTGATACAGTTATGTAAAACCAAATAGTGCACGCTTGCTGTATAAATGCGAGAGAATGAATGATGTAATGAAAAAGTAAAAAAAAGGCGATCGAGCGAAGAGAACAATCATTTTTAATAAATACTCTACTGTACATACACATGAGGCATGCAGAGGCTCATGCAAGAAAGTGCTTGTAATTTGTGTTTTGCAAACCCCGGGTCCGTTTTGCATCTAAAACTGTCAGATGTTAAAAGCCGTCGATTTCAATCAGTCATTTATTCGACAGTTAATGCCTTGATACTTAATTCACGATGACTCAATTCAATCAAGTTTATGTTGGTTCGACATGATGGTATTTTCATTCGCTGCAACCAGTAGCAGTACTATCAAAACTCTTTCGCTTGAGTTGCTGAATTCCACTGATTTTGCATATGAAGCATAGAAAAAGAACGGCTCTTGCAAGGTGACTCGTCTTTAATCAAGTACATGAAATCAAAGCAACTTACAGTTTTTCAAGAAACCAAGAAACCTTTACAAACTGCCGGTCATATTTAATAACCGTTGATGATGTATACTCCCTCCTATCCGGTATTCACATAAACGGAACTCTCAAGCCGCCGGCACCCAGGAAGGAAAATAAATGAAAACGTGTTGATAACTTGAGTCAAGAGAATTAGTGCTAATTTGAGTTAATTAACTGTCATTAAAAAAGGTTTCTAGTTTATCTGAAAGGGATCGTTTACAAAACCTATATTCCATTAGGTTAATAAAATTTGTTCAGTACTTTACTCTTTTACTCTTTTACTTGTTTCAGTCATTTGACTGTGGCCATGCTGGAGCACCGCCTTTAGTCGAGCAAATCGACCCCAGGACTTATTCTTTGTAAACCTAGTACTTATTCTATCGGTGTCTTTTGCCGAACCGCTAAGCTACGGGTACGTAAATACACCAACATCGGTTGTCAAGCGATGTTGGGGAGACAAACACAAACGCACAAACATATACACACATGCATATATATATATATATATATATATATATATATATATATATATATATATATATATATATATACATATATACGGGCTTCTTTCAGTTTCCGTCTACCAAATCCACTCTCAAGGCTTTGGTCGGCCCGAGGCTATAGTAGAAGACACATGTCAAAGGTGCCACGCAGTGGGACTGAACCCGGGACCATGTGGCTGGTAAGCAAACTACTTACCACACAGCCACTCAGTGACAGGATTCACGCCATTTATTTCAACTTTTAGATCATTGCACGTGTAAGTGACAAAAAGTGAAATAGTAACAGCTAACATTATAAACCGTGAATCAGACATGGTTCACTAAAAACTAACGTTTAGATCTATGATATTCGTAACAAATAGTTATTGTATTTACGGTAAAAATATAACTGTTGTAAAATTATATAACACACAGTTGTGTATTATGATTTAACGAAATCCTGTGTAGGGGCGGTCATGGGTGTGTCCTTTGTAGGTCCTTTGTAACAGCGTGGTTTCGTGTTCAGTAGCGCACTGTGTGGAAGCAGGGTCACGTGCCTTTTACTGTAGCTCCAAGCCAACCAATGCCTTGTGATCAAATTTGGTAGACGGAAACTGAATGGAAGTCCGTCGTATATATATATATATATATATATATATATATATATATATATATATATGTGGTGTGTGTGTGTGTGTGTGCGTGCGCGCGCGCGTGTCTCTGCGCGTCTCATTGTCTTTGTTCCCCGCCTCACCACTTGACAACTGATATTGGCTTGTTTATGTCCTCGTAACTTAGTACCCATAGTTCAATGACTGAATCAAGACAATGATGATTTTATATATATATATATATATAATATATATAATATATATATATATATATATATATATAATAAGAGTAAATAATTTCTATAATGGTTTTTAAAAAAACCAACAATTATTTACTGGTAGAATTCGGTATGTAAATATAGCCGATTAACGGTAGGAACTTCTGTAAATTTCAATATATATATTGTATATAAATAAAATGGGCTGGCAACATGGTTGCTTGGCCGCATACCGAAAAGTTAGAAATAGCAGTCAAGACTGTCTATTTCTATTATCTACAAGTGAGGCTCCACATACGACATACCCTGTAATTCACATATGCAAAATAGAAGGAATAGATAACGAAAACAACATATACACACCCAGTATCCCTCGCCATATCGCGGGTCACCTACCGCGACTTACTATTTAAGCTTAATTCGATTCGTCCGTAGTGTTGTTTTGCATATATATATATATATATATATCTATACAAATTAAAAAAATAAAATAATATAAATATACAGTACAGAATTATTTCTGCTTCGCGCGTATTTTGACAGCCGCGATAGTCGAGAGATTACTGTATATATATATATATATATAATATTAATTAGAGACAAAACCACTATTTTGCAAAAACTTGAATAGAAGATATGAAATCCACCTGATGAATGTCATTTGAAGACAGGAAACAATTGTAGTGGCGATTTATTTACTTTATATTAAAATTTTTTTATGTATTGATTAAGTCTTTCCTTGTTTGATTTGCAAAATAGTGGTTTTGTCTCTAACTAATATTATATAATATTTTACTATAAAATTGGATTCAATCCTAAATCTGATTTTTCCCTGTAAATTTGGATTTATTCCCTAATATTTATTATTATTATATATATATATATATATACCGTATGTGGATCGTTGGCGATTTTCTTTCTCCAACTTCCCTTCCTTAGACCTTTCCTTTTTCTGTTTCTGACGAATAGCTCCGCTCGAATAGTTAAATCTTCCTTCTTTGTTTCCTTTCCTGAGCGTCCAATAACACTACTTGTTCCACGTCTTCGCGTTGTGTTTTCCTTTTGTATATATATATATATATATATATATATATATTATATATATATATATACGGTTAAGTAATTGAGATTCTAGTGAATTCTAAAGAATTCACATGAATATGGTCCTTAACTAGGATGCCCGGATATCTATATGGTGTTAACCATACGACAAGTGGGGTGATTACAAATAGGAAAAAAAGCAACAAGAATGGATTAAAATCTCGGTACGATCGTTTCGTACGAGGACATCTTTAATAAGCTACAAAAAATGCAGTGAATACAGATGGCTCGTACTCGTCAGCCGAAAAAATATCAGAGAATTCCCAAACATCAAAAGGGGTAGATACAAAAGAGGTTGTAAGATTAACTGCATTGAAGAAAGTTCGATTCATGGAGATCCGATGAAAGGTTTTAAACCTATAGAATTTATGCATGTCTACATATAGCTCATATTGAATATTTGATATATATATATATTGGTAAAAACGGTAAGATAACAAAAGAAAGAAAAAACCTCAATATTATGTAAATAGAGGAATTTATCTGTAAAATAATATGAGACAATTATTCGGTAGCCAAGATAAAACTTTGAGTTTCGGATGCCAAGGTGGAAATCCACGCCACCATCTCCTCGGTTATCTGGCCACATTTATTGGATGCAAGAATGTTTTCGCAGAATTTCTTTTAAATAATTTGTTGCTACAAACCCTGTGTATTCAACCTAGTCTTATAAAATAGAAAATTATTTAAGTGGAAAATATATTCATTTATAGAATTAATGGCCAGATAACCGAAACTCAGAGTTTTATCTTGGCTACCGAATAATTGTCTCATATTATTTTACAGATATTAATATTATATATATATATATATATATATATATATATATACACACACATATATATATATATATCAACAATCAAGGAACGGCCATAATAGGCCATTCACCCACTAGAAATAACAGCCAAAGCTTCAACCGCAAATAAAAGTCAATTCCGTAAACAGGAGAAAATTTAAAAAACATTTACCCTGTAATTTCTTATACGATGCACCGTTTCGTCTGCTGTTTAATGGTAGACTAACCTGATTAAATTAAATCAAGCCAATTTTCCATAGGCCCTCAGATTCTTCAGTAAGAAATAGCCACAAGTCGGAACAAATATTTTCACGAGGCATTTCCGACCCTGCCAAGTAATATCTGACCTAAAATTTTCAAATCATCGCACTCGCGCCAAATTTATCGGCAGCAAATAAATATAAGCCGTCGATTCCATTACGGAATTAACCAGAAAATTCATAATTAATCAATATGGCTTGATTTAATTTAATCAGGTTAGTTTACCATTAAACAGCAGACGAAACGGTGCATCGTAAGAAATTACAGGGTAAATGTTTTTTAAAATTTTCTCCTGTTTACGGAATTGACTTTTATTTGCGGTTGAAGCTTTGGCTGTTATTTCTAGTGGGTGAATGGCTATTATGGCCGTTCCTTGATGGTTGATGTTGAACTTAAAAATGGTCAATGACTATTTAATTTTTTCCCACTAGGCCGCTGGTGGCAAAAAAATTCTACAAAATTTTTTTGCCACCCTATATTGATTAATTATGAATTTTCTGGTTAATTCCGTAATGGAATCGACGGCTTATATTTATTTGCTGCCGAAAATTTGGCGCGAGTGCGATGATTTGAAAATTTTAGGTAAGATATTACTTGGCAGGGTCGGGAATGCCTCGTGAAAATATTTGTTCCGACTTGTGGCTATTTCTTACTGAAGAATCTGAGGGCCTATGGAAAATTGGCTTGATTTAATTTAATCAGGTAGTTTACCATTAAACAGCAGACGAAACGGTGCATCGTATAAGAAATACAGGGTAAATTTTTTTTAAATTTTCTCCTGTTTACGGATTGACTTTTATTTGCGTTGAGGTTGAAGAATTGGCTGTTATTTCTAGTGGGTGAATGGCCTATTATGGCCGTTCCTTGATTGTTGATGTTGAACTTAAAAATGGTCTATGACTATTTAATTTTTTCCACTAGGCCGCTTGGTGGCAAAAAAATTCTACAAAATTTTTTTGCCACCCTATATTGATTAATTATGAATTTTCTGGTTAATTCCGTAATGGAATCGACGGCTTATATTTATTTGCTGCCGATAAATTTGGCGCGAGTGCGATGATTTGAAAATTTTAGGTCAGATATTACTTGGCAGGTCGGAAATGCCTCGTGAAAATATTTGTTCCGACTTGTGGCTATTTCTTACTGAAGAATCTGAGGGCCTATGGAAAATTGGCTTGATTAATTTAATCAGGTTAGTTTACCATTAAACAGCAGACGAAACGGTGCATCGTATAAGAAATTACAGGGTAAATGTTTTTTAATTTCTCCTGTTTACGGAATTGACTTTTATTTGCGGTTGAAGCTTGGCTGTTATTTCTAGTGGGTGAATGGCCTATTATGGCCGTTCCTTGATTGTTGATGTTGAACTTAAAAATGGTCTATGACTATTTAATTTTTTCCCACTAGGCCGCTGGTGGCAAAAAAATTCTACAAAATTTTTTTGCCACCCTATATTGATTAATTATATATATATATATATATATATATATCATATACTATAATCTCTTATGATATGTACTATAAAAGGCAGATTTTCTTTGCCTGTGACTATGTTTGTTTTTAATACATTTGTACAATATAGAATTTCTTCAATTGGAATTTACCTATGATTTTTCGAAGTAGATTCGATTGGGTCATGGCATATAAATTTTTTTCAATTTCACCCCCAATTAAGCAAAAATTCGAGAAAACTCAATATTTTACGATTTGCCTCTCTCATTTCAAATGCTTTACTCTTTCTATTACCACACTTTCTCCTACTTTCTCTTTGCAAGTGTACCTTAAACCACTACTCAAAAAAATAGACAGGAAACAGAGAAAAAATTAATACATAACGATTTACTCCTCACACACACACACATAGACACGCAAACGTATACATCTACTTTCTCTTGGCAAACCACTCCTCAACAAAAAAAAAAAAAACAGAGGAAACAGAAACAAATAAATACATAACGATTTAATCCTCACACAATTTCTTCAATTGGAATTTACCTATGATTTTTCGAAGTACATTCTATTGGGTCATGGCATATAATTCTTTTTCAATTTCACCCCCAGTTAAGTAAAAATTCGAGAAAACTCAATATTTTACGATTTGCCTCTCTCATTTCAAATGCTTCACTCCTTCTATTACCACACTCTCTCCTACTTTCTCTTTGCAAGTGTACCTTAAACCACTACTCAAAAAAAATTCAGACAGGAAACAGAGAAAAAAATAAATACATAACGATTTACTCCTCACACACACACATAGACACGCAAACATATACATATACTTTCTCTTTGCAAACCACTCCTCAACAAAAAAAAAACAGAGGAAACAGAAACAAATAAATACATAACGATTTAATCCTCACACACACACATAGACACGCAAACATATGCATATATGACAGTGACAAACACAAACATTTCAAACAACTACATACAAACACTCAAACACACACACCTTCTTAGCTTACAATTTCTGTGTGCGTGTGTGCGTGCGTGTGTGTGTGTGTTGTGTGTGTGTCCGTGTGTGTGTGTGTCCGTGTGTGTGTGTCCGTGTGTGTGTGTGTGTGTGTGTGTGTAGGAAGTGAAGGATAAAAATATGGCAAGAACTGGACAGATGTACATATATACATACATCCATCCATACATACATGTGTGTGTGTGTGTGTTGTGTATGTATGTGTATTAATGTGTGTGTGTGTTATCTCTCTATATAAAGCTGAAGTTGTCTGTGTGCGCCAGGTTTGGTAGCCTTCAACTAACACTATCTCCTCCGAGACCCTGCTATCATAGAAGAAGGGTTGCTCTTCCTTCCATAGAAGATAAAATTCAAATCGGACCATGTTACCACCAAAAATTATTTACATCAAAAAGGTGCTTTTATCTATGAAAATCCCTATTTTTTACGAATTTTTCACTGCTGTGTCGCCACTTTTCGGTGTATTTCAACCAGAAAAATGTTCACTTGGAGAGAATAACAAGCTACATAATGCAAAATTTTTACTTTTCAAAAATTTCAATTCCAGCGGGTCGAAACAAACCCGAGCAACGCCGGGCGATACTGCTTAATATATATATATATATATATAATATATATATATATATATATAGAGAGAGAGAGAGGGAGAAGAGAGAGAGAGAAGGAGAGAGAGATTGAATGCTGGGATAGACTATAGGCGATATACCATGTTTGTGTCAGTGGCCAACATTTAATCCAACGAACCAGTCAGTCCGGCCTTTAATAGGCACTAAAGTGTAAAAACACACCAATGCAGTAGGCAGCGGCAAAAGTGATTGGTGGGAGCAGAGAGTTCAGTTTAATCCCTCCTGTAGCTATATAACCCCAGAAGTTATAATACAGGGCTCAGTCAGGCTGAATCATCAAAATACACATCACGAAAGCAGCTTCTTCAGTGGTGTAAATGCGACAATATAGGTTAAACGACTTACCACATTTGTTGGATGCAAGAATGTTTTCGCAGAATTTCTTTTAAATAATTTGATGTTACAAACCCTGTGTATTCAATCTAGTCTAATAAAATAGAAAATTATTTAAGTGGAAAATATATTCATTTATAGAATTAATTAAAATTGCAACATATTTCAAAGTAGGTAATAATTAAGTGATATGCTGCTCAGTTTAACATCTGGTTTCAGTTAATTCTTTCATTAGGATTCAGTCTATTGAAAGCATCTGACTCCTTCCTCGATCGTCTTTATCTGCAGGTGTTTAGACAGGGTATCAGCGATACAGTTTCTAATGTAGAGATGAGGCTAGTCATTGTAATGGGGTGGGGGTGGGGGAGATTAGTCGATTACACCGACTGACCTCAGTGCTCGATCGTTGCTTTAATTTATCGACCCTGTTGGGATGGAAGATAAAATTGACCTCGGTGGGATTTGAACTCGAAACGTTAGAAAACAAGATAAAAAAAAGCTGTAGGGATTTTGTCCAGCGCTCAAAGGATTTTATAAATAACATTTACCGTTAAATTCCAAATATCATAGCCAATTTGATTTTCGGGGCTAAATTGTTTGTAAAAATTATCAGTAGTTCAAATTTTGGAATAAGGCCGGAAATTTTATAAGAGAGGGTTAGTTGATTGCACCGACCCTAGTTCATGACTGGTACTTACTTTATCCATCCTGAACTGATGAAAGGCAAAGTTGACCTCGGCGGAATTTGACCGTAAAGATGGACAAAATGCAGCTCGGTATTTTTTCTGAGGCGCTAACGATCAAACCAGCTTGTAAAACTTGTAATAATGGTTTCAAATTTTGGCACAAGGCCAGCAATTTTAGGGGAAATGTAAGTCAATTACATCGACCACAGTGCTTAACTGGCAGCTATTTTATCGACTCTGAAAGGATGAAAGGCAAAATCATGTATTATACAAAATCCCAATTTTAATCTTTATTTTAGTAAGATAGCGAAAATAAAATATATGAACCGAGAAAAAGACATACAAGAACCTCCAAATATTTCTCATTTATGAGATTCAGCTGTACTTACTGAATATTTGTCACATAGCATCAAATGATCTTCAATTATTAAAAAAAAAACAGTGTTCAAAAGTATTTCTCCTTCTCCCTTATCTTAATGCACGTCGGTATATAAATTTACATATATGTTTATAGCTTTACAACACTCCTATTCCTATCGTACATCATAGTCCCACTCCTGCTTGCGGCTGGATTTTTTACTCTCTGCGTAATTCATCACTGTCATTTCTTCCTCTCGCTTCACTGTTATTCTGGCCGCTGACAAAATAACAAACAACCTTTCTGCTTGGTTACCTTGCACCTTCTTATTTTACTCTATCATTTTCGTCATATATATATACAGTCAAAAACAAAAGATATTCATATATATATATATATATGTATATATATATATATATATATATATATATATATATATATATATATATATATATATATATACTTTGATACTTTGATAGGTTTCGGCCATTATTGGCCCAGGCCATGTCTAACTTAATAGCACCACCTGGTGAAGTCTTTCAAGTCAGAATTTGGGCACTATGGCCCACTCAAGTAGAGAGTTATTGTTTACAGAGACATATCCGGGTGTAGGGGGTTTATCCGGGATTTCTTGAAGAATCTGTCCATGACTTCTTGAACCCTATAGGGTCAGTTTCTGTTTTAATGTGTTTTTGTGTAATTGTTAAAGAGAGCGGGGCCAATTGAGGTGAAATAATTGTGCCGTATTGTTGTTATGAGATGAAGTGCGATTTTTGTTTTGGGGGATGGCACGGGGCCCAAGCCTTGGATGTACCTTAAAGGTGATGCCAACATCATTTGGGCAATGCTGATGGAATATTTTCCACATCATGCAGATGATGTAGCGCTCACGACGACGTTGGAGAGAATAGAGTTTTAGCTTTTCTAGCCGACCCCAATAGTCGAGGCCTGTCATGCCATCTATCTTTTTTGTGATTGCCCTTTGAGGTGCTTCAACTTTTATGATACCTTGTATTGTGTGGGGAGACCACAGTGGACAACAGTATTCAAGGTGGGGTCGGGCAAAAGTGGAGAAGAGAAGGATAATGGTGTGGATATCTCTCGACTGGAAAGTTCTGAGAATCCAGGAACACATTCTGCGGGCCATGTCAACTTTGTGTTTTTATATGAGTGGCCCAGCTTACGTTGTTTCCACAATTACTCCCAAGTCTCTGATGTTGTTGGACGCCGCGAGAGTTTCACCTGAAGGAAGGGAGTATGGGAGTTTCAGGACATCCCTTTTTCCAAAGTGGATTAGCTCAAATTTATCCGCGTTCAGCAGCATATTGTTTTTTTCTGCCCATTGGATAACAGCCAGTAGATCTGACTGAAGGCATGTCCGGTCACTCGCCTCATTTATGACCTTCTGTAGCTTGGAGTCATCTGCAAAGATTTTTATGTTGCTGTGCTTGATGATGTCATTAATGTCATTAATGTAAATGATGAAAAGAAGTGGGCCCAGCACAGTGCCTTGCGGAACGCCACTACTGACTTGGCGGGGCTTGATTTTCCCCCTTCAACTACAACATGTTGAGATCTGTCTGTCAGGAAACACTTAATCCATTTCAGAACTTTCCAGAGACACAATGTGGATAGTTTTTTCAATAGGATCTTGTGATCGACCCTGTCGAAGGCCTAACTGAAATCAAGGTAGATGACATCGGTGTTGGAGCCCTCTCCCAAAGCTCTCAAAAATGTCCTCAAAGTGATGCAGGAGATGCGTTAGGCAGTCCCTTCCATTACGGAACCCATGTTGGTTGGAGATCAGCCGTCTGTTGCTTTCCAGAAATTGGGTTATTCGAGATCTCACCACCCTCTCAAATACCTTGATGATATGAGAGGTGAGTGACATCGGACGGTAATTCACTGCAAGGGACTTGTTTCCCTTTTTGAAAACGGGACAACAGACTGGGACAGAAGGTTTTTTGGAATATAGCCAGCATCCAGTGAGTTTCTCCACAGATTAGGCAAGGGAGATGCAAGTTGGTGTCGACACACCTTCAGGACACAAGCAGGGAACCTATCGGGGCCTACTGCTGAATTGTGCTTTATTTGTTATCGCCGCTAAGACATCAGGGGCACTAAACGTTATGTTCCGATATAGTGGTGTTGGGGGTTGACATCAATGATACAGCCCAGATCGGCCATATCAGGAGTGCTGAAAACAGAGCAGTATTGTTTCTGCAGTATCTCTCTCTCTCTCTCCTCTCTCTCTCTCTCTCTATATAATATATATATATATATATATATATATGTATATATATATATATATATATATATATATATATATATATATATATATATATATATATATATATATATATGTGTGTATATATATAATATATATATATAATATATATATATATTATATATATATTAATATATATATATATATATATATATGTATATTATATATATATATATATATATTATATATTTACGCACACACATATACGTACATATAAGAGGGATGACCACTACGTGGGTATCTATTATGCTAGAAGTAGATCCGTTATGGTCTTACCACTATGAAAGGAAATTTAGCAAACGCCAGAACGTAAGCGAGCCAGGCAAATGAAAAGAAACAAAATCTATATTTTCTTTCTTTTCATTTGTCTTGCTCGCTTCTGTTCTGGTGTTTGCTAAATTTTCTTGAAAACATTCCTTTCTTAGTGGTAAGACCATTGCGGATTTACTTCTAGCATAATAGATACCCACGTAGTGGTCATCCCTCTTATATGTATGTAATTTAATTTTTCTGAATCTTCAGATTTTAATATGCAAGACCACTGGTTTTAAATTGATATTAATTAAATTAACATACAATTTTCACCCTTACTATTTTAAATTTTGTATATATATATATATATATGTATATATATATATATATATAATATATATATATATATATATATATATATTATATATATATATATATATATATATATATATATAAATTCTATAATTTTAAGCATAATTATAATTAGGGTTCAGCAAATTGCTTCACCACATACCGAAATTTAGAAATAGCAGTTAAATACTATTCCTCTACCATAAGATATCTCCCAGACAGCAATACTCTCAATCCACGTAGGTAAAGACAAAAAAAAACAACAAATCCACCCGGCTTTGATCAACCGCATACGCATTTCTGGATTAAATAGATGTAAAATTTTAAATTTTATTCACTTATTTCCGTCTTCAGTGTAGTATTCCAGTTGTAAATTTGAGAGTACAAGTAATTAAATACGTATTCGATCAAGCGACATCGAATAGCTGATATCCAAAAACCAGCACTTCCGAATTTATATAGACTAGTGAAAACTCGCATTCTTCCCCAATCACCCACGTGCGTTACGAGTAATCCTGCGGAAACTGCAGTTTACTATCAGGGAGTGAATTATATTTTCAATAATAACAAAGGGTAAAATTAATTAATTAATAATTAATAATTTTACCAAGTAGTTCGGTATGTTATTATTATTGAATATATATATATATATATATATATATATATATACATATGTATTTATATCTTTTGTTTTTTATTTGTTTCAGTTATTAAACTGCGGCCATGTTGGGGCACCGCCTTGAAAAATTTTTAGTCGGCTGAATCGACTCCAGTACTTTTTCAAAGCCTGACACTTATTATATCGGTCTCTTTTGCCGAACCGCTAAGTTACGAGAACTTAAACGAATCAACACTGGTTGTGAAGCGGTGGAGGGAGGACAAATACTGATACAATGTCAGTTTCCGTCTACCAAATCCACTCACAAGGCTTTGGTCGGCCCGAGGCTACAGTAGAAGGTGTCACGCATGGTTCCGAACCCAGAACCTTGTGGTAGGGAAGCAAGCTTCTTACCACACAGCCATGCCTCCGCATTCAACCATAGCATACGGACTTGTCCAAAACTACGAACCTACGAACTATCAATAGTTACCATTAAAATTCCATCTTCTATCGTTTATCATTAACTTCTTTCAGCCATTGGACTGCGGCCATGCACCAGCATGGCCGCATTAAGTATGTCTCTGTATATGCATGGGTTTTAGTGGAGCAAATTTGACCACAGTACTTATTTTTTGAAGTCTGGTGCTTATTCTATTGATCCCTTATTATCGAACTGCTAAGTTTTAGAGACTTAAGCAAACCGACACCGAATTTCATACTGTTGTGTGTGTGGAGGGGAACAAACACATCGCAAACATATACAAACACGCATGCACGCGTGCGCGCATACGTACGCACACACACACGCACATGCACACACACACACACACACACACACACGCACACACACACACACACACACGCACACACACACACACACACACACACACACACACACACAAACACACACACAACGAGCTTCTTTCTCTTTCGGTCTTCCAAATCCACTCGCAAAGCTCTGGTCGGCCTGGGGCTATCGATGAAGCCGCTTGCTCAAGGTACCGTCCAGTGGAATTGAACCCAAGACCATATGACTGGGAAGTAAGTTTTCTACATAATTCAGTGAATTGAATCCCTGGAACCCATCCCTGTAGCTTATGCTACTGACACGAGGAGAACAGTAAAACCTCGTCTGTCTGGTCTGCTAGTGAACCCTTATACGTCGTATAGTAACACATTTTATGTCGAACTCGAATGAACTTCTCTGGTAATTGCTTACTTGAGCGCTTAGTTTATTAGCTTCTTAGGTTAAATCGCTGTTTCTATCGTTGTGTTAAATCAGCAGTAAAAAGAGAATTAAATATAAGATCTCAAGTCAAATTTGTGTATGACAATATATTTTGCTAACAACATTTCCAACACCATGATCATGCCAAATACTATGTTCACATTATAGTGAGTGGCATATTTCAAGATTGCTTGAGCAAGCAAAATGTACGATATATTTGAAGATAAATAAAGCGTTTCTTTACAGCAATATAAAAGTTAAGTTTGAATGGGTGTCTGCCAGAGAAAAAGGTCAGCTAGGTGTATTACACTGTATTCTTAATAACTTACTCTCCAAGAATTATCAGCTTGCTGAATCGGCGAAGAGGTAAATGTTCCATAACATTGCCCCAGAAAGGTCTTGATCGTATCAAACCAAATGTTGTCATTTTCCCTCGTTCTTCTCCCTCTTTCATTCGTTCTTTCTTCTCTTTGCTTTTTTTCTTCTTTTCTTCTCCCTCGTTTTGTCTCTTCCTTCTTCTAGAGAAATAAATAAATAAAATAAATAAAAAAAGGACAAGAAAAGCAAGAGCGAATAAAAACAAAACGTGCGGAAAATGTCCGAAACAGTGAAATGCGGTGCGGAAACCGTTGAAGAATATTAATTCAGCGCTAGAGGAAAATCCTCGTTGGTTGGATTGTTTAGAAGATGATGGGCGCCAATATCTTTAAAATATGCTAGACTGCATACCTCGCTTTTTATTCGCAACAATACCATTGTTGCAATTGCAACGACAGGCATTCATCATCATCATCATCATCATCATCGTCATCGTTATCATCATCATCATCATCAACATTGTAAAAATCATCATCTTCATCATCATCATCATCATCATCATCATCATCATCATCATCATCGGCAACATCATCATCATCATAATCATCATCATCATCGTCTGAGTCATGACCGTAGTTGTCGCAGCTTCTACATAATCGCCACAACCTTTATCAATGCGAAACATCAGCAACAAAAGGAAGTAAGAAGGAGGAGGGAAAAGAGACGAAGAAACAAAACGAAAAATCTTAAAATGGCGCCAGAAATTACGTCGAGAGTTTCTTTTAGTGGCAGGCAGACTGGCAAGCAAGCAGTCAGTCAGGCAGTCTTATTGGAAATACAAAGTATATTTGACTGCGTAATGTCACATCAACATAAACCTCACGAGAGAATTCACTGAAAAATTATATATTTTCCCATGAATATTTCTAAAAATATAGACAGATAAATGTTTCTTATAATCAAATTAAGTATGTTCCAGCTCATTAAGTCTTACAAAGTCAGCTAAAGAACTGCAGCCATTTTATTGCAGCAGTTCATTACGTATTGCTATGTATGAGAGGTTTCAGCTGAGCAGACGATAGCTTCTGCATTGGATCACTAAGTTTTTGAATAGATAGCTTGAACTCTTGTTGTTTGATCACATGAAAATCTATCTTTTACTTTTTTTTTTGGAAACATAGTAAACTACACGTAATAGAAAGGTTAGCAAACATGCGTTCTGTCGACAGAAGTATTCCTTTCATAGCAGCAAAGCATCACGGCATATCTTTCCTGACTTGTCGCAAGAAAGAGTGTAGTTTGATAATAATGTGGTCCGAAAGGAGAATCAAGTTTACCCTGCTGAGTCATAAGTAGAATTCTTTCTAGTTATAAAATGGAAGGAAGGAGAAAGAAAAAAAGAGAAAAAAAAAGGAAAGGAGAAAAGCTGGGAAGAAACTTATATCAGAAAGGGCTAACAGTTCAGGACTGAAACTAGATCTCATTACATCTCCTCTTTTGAATCTTTGTTCATTTTCGTTTTATTTTATTGCATCTATATAAGCGTACACGCACGCACGCACGCACGCACGCACACACACCACACACACACACACACACACACACACACACACACACAACACACACACACACTATATATATATATATATATACTCACATGCATACATGTATATACATATATATTTAATACACAGTACAGTGGCATTTCAACTTACATTAGTCCTGATACAAATACAGATTTTTACATTCACCCTCATATACATACATTCATACATACATACATACATACATACATACATACATACGTAAATACATGCATGTGTGTGCGTATCTGTGTATCAGGTGTTTGAGTACATACATGTACGTGTGTACACATTACACAAGTATACGTCTCTTTGTTTGAAAAACAAACACTCAATCATGTTCGACAGTACACGTTCATATACTTTATTCACACACACACACATACACAATACACATACTACACATACACATGCACACACATATACACACACTACGCATAATTGCATATATATATATATTAACCATACATTCTTAGACATAGACACGCATACACACGCCACAGTTGTTAGAAGACGAGATTTCTTTATACACATTTATAGAAGCTGTGTAAAGCAGTGAGTATATAAGCATGAGTGTGCTGGAAATTTTCACAGATGGTAGGATCTTAAGATCAATACAATACAGAACAGGCTATTCAAACATTAGGGAGCCCATATACTAATTGGGGAATTGTTTTTTCAGCCTCTCTCTGCCACATCTGTTAAACTATTCTCCATGTATCTTGTTTGTTGTTATATGATTCTACATTCTCACCCAGCCATTCGTTCGCATAAGATAATACACACATACACACATGCGAGACACATACAGACTTATATACTTGCATGCATGCATATACATGCGTGTCTGTTACTTGTATTATGTAGATAAAACCTACATATATGTGTATATAAATGTGTTCGTGTGCGTATGGATACACACACACATACATACATACATGCATACATACACACACACACATATATATGCGTGTCTATATATATTTATGTATATATATATATATATATATATATATATATATTATATATATATATATACACAGACACATATACAGTATATTCAAATATATATATATATATATATATATATATATATAATATATATATATATACACATATAGTATACACATACGTTTATATATATTATGTATATATATATATATATATATATAATATATATATATATGTGTATTTATATATATATATAAATACTCACATATATATATACACATATAGTATACACATACGTTTATATATATTATGTATGTAATGCATATACATATATAGTTACATATATAACATGTATCTGTATGTATGTATTTACACTTATACTCATACACATACATATATAGGTGATTACGTAAACCCATAAAACTAACATAGACATGTATATGTGTATCTCTCTCCCTCCCTCCCCCTCTCTTTATATATATATATAAGCGGTGCTCCAGCATGGCCACAGTCAAATGACTGAAACAAGTAAAAGAGTAAAAGAGTTTCCCTTCCGGTCAGTTCAATATGTGACCGCGTGTATATCGTTGGCGATTTTCTTTCTCCGTCTTCCCTTCCTTGGACATTTCTTTTTTCTATGTTTCTGATGAAGAGCTCCGCTCGAAACGTTAAATCTCCTTCTTTCTTTCCTTTCTTGAGCGTCCAATAAAAGTATACTTGTTCCACGTCCTCGCGTTGCTGTGCTTTTTTTTTGTTCATGTTTGGAGTAACTATATATATAGTATTTTATTGAAGCTGAAAAGAGTTTTATCTAACCGATCATCAGAGAGTTGTGAGTGTTTAGAACAATGGAATGACTTAAAAGTAATTTATAAGTTTTCACAATTATCAACTCATCGAATAAAGATTGGATAGGGCAATTGCTTTCCAAAATAACGGGTATCTTTTGGGTGAATGCGATTGACAGTAACAAAAAAATATAAGCACTGATGCAAGTCGAAATTGAATTAAAATTATAACAGGTTCGTGCATATAATCTATACTCGTGTAAACGAGAAGGAAAAATACAGAGAATGAAAAAGATACCATCAGAAATAAAATGCCGTAAATAATCAAAATTAGGATTGAAATGGTTTTTGAAGATCGAAAATTAGAAATGAATACAAAGGTAAATGAGTATTACGAAAACTAAAGCCAATCCAAAAATATACGAAGAGAATAAATAAATGAACGAAAAATCTAAGCTTCCAATAAGGAAGGAAATATGAGGTCTTGAAAGAAAATAGAAAGAAACATATAATCGTAAAGAAGAGAGGGAGAAGAAAGGAAGGAGGGAAAGATATGAAAAAAAAAAGACAGAGAAAAGTTGAAACTGTAAGATACATGTTTGTAATATTATATGAACTGAGAGTCGTATAGTGAATGTTTATAACTTTAAATAAAGGAAAGGGAATAGCGATTAGAGAACATGCAATAGATAAGGAAATGAAATAGATAGAAAGAAAGCCCGAAAACACAGACACAGTGAAAGGTCAATCGAAAACAGGGAGAACTAAATTCAATTTCTAAATAGCATGTGCATAGGAAAAAATAAATATATCGAATAAACAGGTATGAAATAAGACATGCTCGATCCAATTTCTAAAAGTATATACGTAGAGAAAAATGTTTATCTATATACATATACATACGTACACACACATAATAATGAACGTGCGTGTAAGAATCGCCTTGGGCAATAAAAGATCATATAAAAGAAGCAAAAGGAAAAATATTAGGTTAAAAATATAGCTAAAAATCCAAGAGGATAATTTGGTTCCTTCCTCCTTTCCTTTAATGTTAAAACCAATATAGGCAAAAGATTGCCATTTCTCCTAGACAAGCATTTTTCCATTAAATCACAGGTATAGAAAAATGTTCAACAGGTGCTCACTCAAATTATCATATAGCTGCTGCCCCAGAATGAAGAACATCATAACATGCAAACAGCACCAAGAGCCTATTTCCACTCGGCCAGGGGTGCATTATTAAATCCGTCAAAAATGAGCAGAAGTTACTAGATGATAACATAACCGATAAGAAGAGCTACATCGGGATATGTGAAGGTGACATCAAAAATCGCTATGCTAACCAAAAATCTTCCTTTCGGCCCTGGAACAAAAGTAAAAATACCAAATTGGCTAGCCGCCTATAGGGTTTGAAGTCTAACGCCACAACATATACAAACAAGTGGAAAATCTTTGGAAAGTCCACACCAGATATCAACGGATCAAAAAAAAATGTAAGCTATGCGTAACTGAAAGAGCACAGATCCTTTTCAGATCTACGGACTCCACTGCACTGCTAAATTCCAGATCTAAAATTTTCAGATGTAAACATATGGATAAGTTCCTGTTGATGAATTAGAAAATATTACCCTTTTCGGATTGAGCAGCTGTACCTCAGACTCTAGGTCCTTTACGGTCAAAGGGGTCATAAGTAATTCTCCTAATTTCTCCTTTTCTCTTTTTCTTTTGCGTTTTCCTTTACATTTTCCACCCTTCCCATCTTTCTTCTCACCTTTTTTCATATTTTCTCTTATTCTATCATCTTGTTATATCTTATGCTATGTGAGCAGAGCCTGGGGACTGCGTGAAGGCACTGGACGTGTTATAAAATGCTGTCTGAATTGTTTTCGTTGCATGAAACTAATATTAGCTCATAAAAATATACATACTGTGTTTATTAAATAATATATGCTTGCATACATACATGCATACACACGTACGTATATGCATACATACATACATACATACATACATACATACATACTACATACATACATACATACATACATACATACATACATACATGCATATATGCATGCATACTGCTGGTAAGTTGTCTCTGGTCAGGTCGACAGATTAGTTCACATCATGCCCCTGGTATTGTTCCAGATCTGACATGCTTAACTTCCAACAGTCGTACTGTACAAGGAATATATAGTTAATTAGGTACGGTAGGAGCGCTGTATAACAGGTGGGAAATATTCTATGTACTGTTCAAATATTCTTCAAGAAGTTACATCTGTTTTCGTTTGTATTTTAGCTTAAGTCCATAATTATGTTTTTACAGGTGGATCTGCAGAGAATGGAAAGAAATACATGATCTGGGGGTGGAATGATTGCGACGTCGACAACGATGATAATGATGAGAACGATGATGATGGTGGTGTGGCGGTTATGGTAGTGAAGGAGAAGATTGAGATGGTGATGGTTAGGGATGACGACCACTACGATGATGATGATGGTGATAATGATGATGATGATGGTACTAGTGGTGAAAAAGGGGGAGGTGGTGATGGTAATGGTTAGAGATGATGATGACAACGATGATGAGGAAACCTTTGTGATTTGGAGGAGTTGTTCCCTGTGTAATGTTTGACTGAATCGTGTGTAAAAAAAAGGGAATATTATTCTTTTATTCTTTTATTTGTTTCACTCATTTGACTGTGGCCATGCTGGAGCACCGCCTTTAGTCGAGCAAATCGACCCCAGGACTTATTCTTTGTAAGCCAAGTACTTATTCTGTCGGTCTTTCTTACTGAACCGCTAAGTGACGGGGACGTAAACACACCAGCATCGGTTGTCAAGCGGTGTTGGGATGACAAACGCAGACACATAAACACATACACACACACACACACACACACACACACACACATATATATATATACGACGGGCTTCTTTCAGTTTCCGTCTACCTAATCCACTCACAAAGCTTTGGTCAACCCGAGGCTATAGTAGAAGACACTTGTCCAAGGTGCCACGCAGTGGGACTGAACCCGGAACCATGTGGTTGGTAACCAAACTACTTACCACACAGCCACTCCTGCGCCTATATATGAACAGAAGTGTAAAAATTAATCCCTCTTTAAATAAAAGAGTAAAATCTACTAATGACCAACTTTATATACAATCAGCACATAAAACAGTGAATGCGCTATAACTTGGTCTCTTGACTAGCTAGAAATAGCAGCCAAATCTATCCCTTCTCCGTTTTAGATCACATTCATTCGTTTTAAGTATAGGAAGGCTACATTAGTTATATTCTTAAACATCTCTTAAAAATGGACTCAACCGCAATGATCGATCATGGTTGCTCAAAGGATAAACATCAACAACAAAACCATTCCTTTACTGTTATTAACAACATTAACAGAAAGTGTTACATCGCTTACATCGCTAATTTAATTTAATTTAATTTAATTCGTCCTTAGTCGAAAGACACCTGTTGTTATGTCCTCTTATTTGTATTTGTGTAATATCCTCCGTTTTTTTCCCGTCCTTGTTTTCGTATACATTCGCTGCTTTCTTCCAAGGAATCTAATGCTCTTAGCTTAGTTTTTCCTTGGGGCTGGCCAGATTGGAGCAATCTCGAGTATAACCAGCCGAAATTGCAAAGATAATCTGGAACTCGACTGAGGAAAGAAAAACTTCGAATGACCCGTCCTTGTTTTCTTTGTATGGTCTATCTGGATGCTGTGTTGTCCCTTTTTTGTATCACTTAACTGTCTGGATGTTTTGCGTTCTTGTTCCATTTTGTATATATATATATATATATATATATATATATATATATATATATATATAATTACAGCGTGGAAGGTGTTTGTAAGCCATTTAAGAAACACACAAAAGCCGTTCGATTCACTTCAACATTTAAGTTTAATTTGTCAAAATATTTTCGTTGCTATAAGACCGCGACGTGTTCACTGACAAAAATCCGTGCTGCATCTGACATCAGATGCATCAGATGCATCAGATGCATCAGATGCAGCACGGAATTTTGTCAGTGAACACGTCGCGGTCTTATAGCAACGAAAATATTTTGACAAATTAAACTTAAATGTTGAAGTGAATCGAACGGCTTTTGTGTGTTTCTTAAATGGCTTACAAACACCCTCCACGCTGCAATTGTTTTCGTTCCAGCACACGATCTCAGATCAAATCACTTGCTATGCGAGTACATCTCCCTATATATATATATATATATATATATATATATATATATATATATATATATATAATATATATATATATTACTTCTTTGTATATTTTTCCCTCACGGGCTATTCTTTACTGGAAAGCAATACTCTAGTATTGCATTACTAATTTATTGAAACTTCTTCATCGTTCTCGTGCTGTTAGCGTTTCGGCGTTTCAGTCGAGTGTAATGGCATTAATGTGGTAACATCTGAAATTTTGTCGTGGTATATGTTTGGCTGATGAAGATAGATCAAGTTTATGGGTGCAGACATACCTTGAAAAATCTGAAACCTGCGCGGGTCCCACATTATCCTTTTCCAGGTATTTCATCTTTCAGATGTTCTCCCTGGAGGTAAGACAATTTTTTCTAGTTTGTTGCACACACGCATTTTTGCTAGTACATACGCGGTGAAGCTATACATTAGCGTCGTATTATTACGTTCGCTATTTCCAGTAAATATCGGTACTTCGTTGTGCCATATATTTACTTCTTTGTATATATATATATATATATATATATATATATATATATATATATATATATATATATATATATATATATAATACCATACTCATAAATACACTGATCAGGTTTCTAAACACCACCAACTATAATCAAAAGCTTTCCATGAAAGTGTTATCTTTCTTGCTCTTTTCAAAGTATTTCCCATTTTTGCAGAAAAGATGACCCGCTGTGCTGTTTTTGCTAGTATATTCGATGTATAATGATTGGAATGAAAAATCATAGTATTGATTGCTATTATATCTCAGCAATTGCTTTTATGACGCAACCAGTTTTGGTTGTAATAATGCTTCTGAGCCACGGTTGTCATGACATAGATCAGTGGTCGTAATATAAAGAAACGCCTCAGCTGTGTTTAAATGACACAAATAAGATGTGGATTGTCATGAGACTGTACAGCAGATGGTTGAAAAGAAGTTGCTGTGGCGGTTGTTATAATATATAGCACAGTGAAGATTCTATTCAAATAGCTCGGCAATGACTGTAATGACACAGATAAGCTGCAATTGTAAAAAACAATATTTATGGTAATGAGATCGTAGAAGTCTGTGTAACGTCACATCTCAGTTGCGGTTATAACGAAATAGTTTAATTGTGGCGGTGAGGATAAAATTACATTTTAATTAAACGGATTGCTTTAATTAAATAAATTTAATTAAGCAGTGCTGAAAACTGTAATGGCTCAGTTTTTTTTTATATATACAATGTTGATTTTATTACAAATGGTTTAGTGTTAGTTGAATTAAAGCAGTTAAGTGGTGGTTGCAATGATACAACAGAGATGTGACTGTAATGAAATAACAGTGGTGGTTGCAGTAACCCAACTCTGTGATGATTGTAATGACATAACTACTAATCCGTGGTTGTGTAAGTTCTTGCACTCGTTGAAATGAAACAGTTTAGAAGTGCTTATAAGGAAGCACATCGGT
Organism: Octopus sinensis; assembly: GCF_006345805.1. Classification (NCBI taxonomy): domain Eukaryota; kingdom Metazoa; phylum Mollusca; class Cephalopoda; order Octopoda; family Octopodidae; genus Octopus; species Octopus sinensis. The sequence goes on from NC_042998.1 coordinate 164,021,734, forward strand.
AGTGGGGAAAACCGATTCAGACTCCTGTGTCTTTATTCTGGAGTCTCTGTTACGAGCCAATTTTTATATTTGAGAGATCGTGGCCAGTCGGTTCTGCCAGGCACAATGAGATTACTTTCGTCTTCATTGAAATTCATGTGCAGACATTTGGTTCAGTTTTTATATCGATTATTATCTGATTCAATTGCTCTTCTCTTTTTTCCTTTATTGTAGTGTATATGCTTCCAACTATTCAGGTGCAGTTGCATATTCTTGTGGCAGCACGCGTAAGGTTCATGTAACACCTATTCTCAAAAAAGGAAAAATCAAATGTAACAATATTATGTGGATATAAAAAACTTTTTGAGAGTCACTCTCATCAAGTTAAATAATTTCAATATATTTATTTTAAATCTCACCAAAAATACAAACACATGCACTCACACATACAGGCGCACACACATGCAGGATTCAATAAGAAAAGTTCTTTTCCTTGTTAACCATTCAATAACTGATTCATGATTGTCGCACAACTTAATGATATAAAAGAAACTGAGAACATGGAAGGATATCATCCAGAATTCTTTTGAACAGAACGGCAGTGGGATATTTTTTTGCAATAATTATGATTCCAATACTGGACTAAGCATTCATAAAGGAGTGGCTGTGTGGTAAGAAGCTTGCTTCCCAATCACATAGTTCCAGGTTCAGTCCCACTGCGTAACACCTTGGGCAAATGTCTTCTACTATAGTCTCCGGTCGACCATAGCCTTGTGAGTACTGGGGTCGATTCATTCGACTAAAAATTCAAGGTAGTGTCCCAGCATGGCTACAGTCCAATGACTGAAACAAGTAAAAGGTAAAAGATAAAGATATAAAAGATTATCTTAAGAAACGATGGTTAACTAACTACGTAACAGACTGCAAAGCCTTTGTAGTGTACAGAAACAACATTTGCTGCAGCGGCAATTATTCGAATGGAGTACTAAAATGTCCGTCATATCACCCATGTTCTTCGGCCTATGTCTATACCACCTTCTCGCATCCCCATAAGATAGGCAGACAGGAACTTGTGCGCAGTGGATATAGATATCACACTCGCATGCTCTCACCATTCTTCAGAAACTTTTCACAGCTATGAACAACTCTACGTAAATCTTGTTTTCCGGCTCCAACCTTGCTGCATCGGCTGCAATCCCGGGTGTCGCCACACGTAACGCAGAGGAGAGGAAAATCAATAAATATAGGGGCCCGACCGGCCGCTGCCAGTTTGTACCAGTCGCCATCGACACGTCAGGTGTTGTTAGACTCCCCACAACCAATTTCTTACACAAAATAGAGATAATGACGGTCCGTCGGAGAAATGAGCCCCGCAAGGGGGATTGTCGCTGGCCATTCTCCGCAGCAACGCCATCGCGGTTTTTACCGCGAATCACAGCAGAATACCCCACTTGCTCTGGCGTATGTTGCCCATCTCCTCTCACTGTCCATCTTCTACTGCTTTCCCTCTGAATGATTATGTTTGCACATGAAATTCTTGCTATTTAAAGATGGATATTACAGACTAATGACAATTCTATGCACATCATTGTATCTAAATAGTGCCAAACACTATTGTTAAGCTCTTGGATGACCGAGTCAGAAGTGGTTTTAATTTCCAATAGAAGACATACTACTTCTCTTTAATTATTAATTCCTGCCCTTAAACTAAAAAAAAAGCATAAACGTCCCTGTATGTAATTTTTCACTCTCTCTCTCTCACTTTTTTTTAGTGCAAACTTAAACTTTGTTGCTTATGCAAATTTCCTGACATGCTAACGCGGTATATTCTATCTAAACGCCATGTAAAAATGTGACAATATCATGCCTAATATAATGGATCCGAATATTTTCAATCAAAAATGATGCCTATGTACAGTGGCGTAGTGGGAGTGTGTGCCGCCAGGCCAGCCCTCGAGTTTTCTCCCACTCGGCATTAGAAGCTTATACGGCAGGCCCCAAAACGATTCCACTATAAAAGCGTACACTGAAGCTGACTGACTCATCGCTTTCACCCCAGCTTGTATATACTTTCTCAGAAGAAGAATATATATCCGAATTGTATGGTTTTTCTCTATATTCGGAAACTTCAACTGTCCATCACTTGCACATACTGATAATATTAGACGTGGACTTTTTTTTATCAGTTAACGATTAGTATTAGTAACAACTTGTTCAGCCATCATATGTTGGCATCTACTTGGTGCTCTGAGACATACTGCTACACCATCGACGAAATACGATTCCTTAATATGTAAATGAAGAAATAACATATTAGCTATTAAGCTACTGTGTTTCTATGTCTATTGATTTCTTCCATAAGCAACAGAGTATGAATTTACAGAAGAGGAAAAACATGAGATATTGAGACATTTATATTGTCCTGAATAACAAGAAAGAAGTGAAAGAATTAACAGTTTATGTAAGATAGTATGTTTTCAAGCGAAAAAATTGCTGATTCGCTCTTTCAAGAACTTAACAATACAGTGTTGGTCATTAATATGTAGAATATAAAATAACAACAATAACAACAAAAAGAAAGACTTGAATAAATGAAATACTACGGACTATCTACCGTTTTCTTATATTCCCCCTTTAAAAGAATCATCCAAATGCAACTGGTTGTTATTGTACCCAAGAAGAAGAATATTTCAGAAGTATTCTCAAATGCTGAACAAAAATCGTTTCGTAAGACAAGAATTCAATTATTTTCATCGTATAAGAAGAAATGGAAAATGTTAGTTATAAATGTAATCAGTGTACTGATTATGGAAATATATGTTGTTGCACAGTTTTGCAATGTGTTCGTCATCATATCTTATTTGGTGTAATTGAATAATGTTCGTAAGTTACAAATGACTTAGCAGTTCACGATATGCATTACTGTATATTTAGCTCATAGAAATGTTTCACTCTACTCTTCGAGGTAATATAATTACATAATAATAGAACAGAAGTCTTTCAGCATGCAACAACTTTCAAAGAAGATTGTTTATATTTTAATTAGCGCTTATATTTTCATTTCATGCATACAGATACTAAATCCAAACGTTAAAATACATCTCTTTCAAATGTTTGGGGCTTTTTTCTACTTTGCTAATGGATATTTCAAGTCTTAAAGAGTATAATTGACGTAAAAGAAAGCTCAAATGGAACAGAAGCACCGTCAGCTTCAACGGCTTTTGTTTAGATATATTAAGATATACATCTAACTATCTATCTATCTATCTATCTATCTATCTATCTATCTATCTATCTATCTATCTATCTATCTATCTATCTATCTATCTATCTATCTATCTATCTATCTATCTATCTGTCTGTCCATGTATATATATATATATATATATATATATATATATATATATATAATATATATATATATATAAGAAGAAGAAGAAATAAGTAATTAACAAAGTAAAACCAGGAGAAAGTAAAATAGAAAACTATGAGCTGAAAAGCAAGAAGATAAAGAAAAAGAAACAAACAGATTCACATACAAGCACCTCACCTCTTAAAAAAAAAAAATAAAAAGATGGAATCAATTTCGGCCAGTAACGGCTGCAACACGTCTGTTTGGGAAGGCAGATGAAAGCTTAATTACTTCAAGAGCTTTCCTAAACAAAGTGTGTCAACTTTGACCTAGACTAGTTTCCCACTTGTCAGGAAAGAATCTCATTTGTATTTTACAGATGTTCAAATGGAGCCACATTTCTTTCAAAAATCATAGAAATTAAAAAGAATTGGAGAAAAACGATCGTTCCGTGTGTCTCAAGTTCTACACAACGGAAAGTAAACCGTTATTATTCTCTCACATCTTCATTCAGTTGGTAGACTTTAGATAAGTTTGAATAAGAAGTATCGGTTGTCTGTGTGTGTGTCTGTCTATCTATCTATCTATCTATCTATCTATCTATCTATCTATCTATCTATCTATCTATCTATCTATCTATCTATCTATCTATCTATATATCTATCTATCTATCTATCTATCTACCTACATGACTTATATCAAAATATATATACACATGTATAAATATGCACACATATATATATATACACATACACCATACATCTCTCTTCCTCCCCCTCTCTCTCTATCACACACAGATACTCAAAGGCGCACGCACATGCACGTAAATACACGCAAGTGTCTCTGGAGCACAGACGAATCAGAATAGATTTTCTTACAAAGGTTTCGCAGGGATTTATAACGTTTATAAACGTTATAAATGCCTGGTAATCTATATGAGAAGATTCTTTGGCGACAACAGATCTTACATCGGTAGATGATTGAGAACCTTTTGTAACATACATACATACATACATACATACATACATACATACATACATACATAGGGCACAGAAAGAGTGTCTATAGCCAGCTGGAGGAGGTGTCCTCCTGGGGCTACAAACTACAGTAGCATCCACCATATTTAAATGGCAAATGTACGTTACAATAATAAATTTGCTTTCTGCAAAACGTATTGAGCAATCCTTCAATTTTTCACTCCCCCTCTCTCTCATAC
>NC_042998.1:164028780-164038780 GCF_006345805.1 Octopus sinensis
TTAGCCTTCTATCTTTTCTAGGGTAGATACAATAAGTCAATAAGTCAGTGGGTCGATGAAATTCCTCAAAATATTTTATTTGGGTGAATGTGTGGATATAACTTGTCAGAACGACGAACAGGTAAACAATGTAAAGAGGTAACAGGATCACATCTTAACTGTGGAGTCTCTATAATACGTGATAGCGTAATTTTATGACGAATATTTTCCTGAGATGAAAGTGATGGGTTACTGTTGCTGAGCTAGTAACCGTTTAAATAATGGTTTCAAATTTTGGCACAAGGCCAGCAATTTCGGAAGGGGGAGTTGATTACATTGACCTCAGTTTTCAACTGGTACTTACTTTATCGATCCCAAAAGGATAATAGACAGAATCGATATCAATTTGAACGCATAACTTAAAGACGGATGAAATGCCGCTAAGCGTTTTCCCCAGAGCACGATTCTGCCAGCTCATTGCCTTAAGTAACCATTTAAATATTCCTTGTGTAGTGGTTAAGGTATTTGTCTCACAATCATAATATTGCGGGTTCGATTCTTGCACTGGAAAGTGCGTGTGAAGGCACTTCATTTCACGTTGCTTCAGTTTACCTAGGTGAAAATGCTTGTCAACGGAGTACTGGTGCAGCTTTCTATCCCTTCAGTTGTCATATTCTAGATGTGATAACTGGATTACAGGATGGGTGAATGGAGAGGAGGTCTGTATCTGCTGGCGACTAGATACACACTTAAGGCAATTAGCGAAAACATCATACATGGTAGTAAGCCATACTCGCTCGTGAGTGACGACTGGCTCATTACAGGGTGTGATTTGAAGGCGATTTAGCTGCGTTTTCTAAACAATCAAGAGACTGCAGTTAGCTCTCTCTCTCTCTCTCTCTCTCTCTCTCTCTCTCTCTCTCGTTGTAAAACAGAAGGAAGAATTTTGAAAGAAACTGCGTGGGGACTAAGAAATAAAAATATACGGAGAAACGAAACGGAAAATATGTTTTAAATAGTAAAAATTATAAATTAAAAATACTTTTTGATAAAGAAGGGAAACGAGAGATAAAAATGAGCGAGAAAAACAGTGTAGGGAGTTGAGAGAAAGAAGGGGAGGTGAAAATAAAGGAAGTGGAGAGAGAGAGAGAGAGAGAGAGAGAAGAGAGAGAGAGAGTAGAGATCGTGAGAAAGAGAAAACAGAACGTGTATCTGTAAGGATGATGTGTGTGTGTGTATGCATAAGGGTAAGAAGAAGAATGGAGGTGTATGTGTGTGCGTATGTATGCGGGCTTGTGTGTATGTGTAAGAAACAACTAACTAAAATTACAAGAGGAAGAGAAAAAAATGATGTATGAGTGAATGACAGAAAAATGAAGCTCCGACTCCACCTACCTATCTAACAATCTAGCTGGCTTATTTATCAATATGTAGCCTTCCCCATCTAGCACCCTTTCAATCACTCTCCGTCTTTCTCATATCTTGTAACGTCTTCTTTCAGACTTCCGTCCAGGACTTCCGGTTAAAAGTCATTTGACAGGTGCGCTCTTTTGTCTATCAAGAAAAACATATTTCCTTTACAATTTCATCACCTCTAGAAACTCGTGTCCTCATTTTTTCCCGTCACCGCCTACTTTGTTTCATTCGCTTTTTCTTTCATACTGTCTCTCTCTTTCTCTTTATCTATATATGTGTGTGTGTGTGTGTGACTCTCCGCCTCTCTCTTTCGCTCTGGCGTGGCTTTGCAGTCAAGAAGTTGCGTCGCAACTACGTGGTTTCGGGTTCAATCTCATTGTCTGGCACCTTGGGCAAGTATCTCCTTCAATAGCACAGGGCGGACCAAAGCCTTGCAAGTGGATCTGATGGACGGAAACTGCGTTGTATATATTCTGCCCTGTGTTTCAGCCCAAAGGCTGAGGCCATGCTGGGGCACCGCCAGCAAAAAGCATGTAACGAAGCACCTTTTTAATTCCTGGCGGAGATCGAAACCGCCACCTTTATATCATACTACAACCAGCACCATATATATATTTATAGACGTATACACAGGCACATACATCCACATAGTATCCCCCCCCACGTGTATGTCTTTCGTGCGCTTTTGTCTGAGTTTAATGTTTTTTTTTTGTCTGCCATCGCTTCATAACTGGTTTTATTCTACGCCTCCGAAGCAGATTACCGTATTTGCCGGTGTAGAAGACGCACTCTTGCATTTGACGTACTCCCAATTTTACAAGTATATTTTGAGAAAAGAAAAACAAAACAAAACAAATGTACTGTGTTTCACCAGATACTTTAAAATACAAGTTGTTTTAGCTAAGTTGCGGAGAGGGATGTATGATGTGTGCGCATGAATATTATACTATATAAGTATAAAGAGTAAATAGGTAAAGACCCCTTTCAGTCATAAATGATCATGGAATTGCACCTAGAAAGTTCTCCTCCCAGGCACAAGTCCGAGCAAAGTTGTTTATGGAAGACCAACAATAGCCCATGCAAACCAGCCTCCCCACCCCATACCACTGATGCTGTCCAAGGAAAAGGCAAACACAGCTTGGCACTTATGACGTCACAACTCATTTCTACAGCTGAGTGAGCTGGACCAACGTGAAATAAAGTGTTTTGATCAAGAACACAACACACAGCCCAGTCCGGCAATCGAATTCACTACTCCATGATTGTGAGCCCCACTGAACCAAGCGCCTTCACTATAACAATATATTGGAATAAAATATGAGACCATAAGTTTATCACATATAAACTACGTTATACGGGTATGTCGAAAAGATTACACCCTGTAACTTACATGTAGTGATATCCTACCGGTTTTCACTATTTAAATTAGCTTTCCAAAGAACATTGTGAAATAATCATTTCTTGTGACAAAGAGTCTCGCCATTTTGGAATACTTGAAAAGTAAGAATGAGTGAGTTTAGAGAGTGGACAAAGGGAGGCAACAGGTGGCAAGGGGAGCAACTACCCCTTCAGTATAATTTTCGAAACAGGAATATGTAAGGATCATGTGGTCAAGTTTGTATATTAAGTTGTGGTCTGTATTCTTGTATGAACAGGTTTTCCTTAATTTAGGCGTTCTTGTAAGGAGATTGAATCTCTGCATTGGTATAATGGAAAAATATGGAAATTCAGTGTTTTATTTCTTGCGCATCTGTCAATATGTTCGCTGAGGGCTATTTGCCTGTACTGAGGAAAACGAAGCTGTTCTTTATGCAGCGTAACTCTGCATCTCAAAGTAAGGCTCATTTGGCCCACATAATTGTGGCCACAACCTGAGCAGGTTAGGGCATAATCCAAAACAAATACATCCGCAGAAACCAATAATCGTACACCCAGATCAAACTTTCACCACAGACACACAAAACTACCTCACCACTGGGAAATCAACCACGACCTACCTTACAGTAGGAACCCCCATTAATAGGAAACACCAGTAAGAAACATCCCAGGACTAGGAATAATAATAACAGCAACAACAACAACAACAACAACAACAACAACAACAATAATAATAATAATAATAATAATAAATAATAATAATATAATAATAATAATTATTATTATTATTATTTCAATTCTTTCCCTCCAACAACTAGAAACAGAGAGGGGATCCTACCTGTTCCTCAATATAGGAATTCAACTTTCAGAACTTCACCTCTCTCACCTAGACAAAAGGAACAACTTCACAGCCCCTCATACAAGACATACAACTCATACAACGGAAGCACCCATACAACATAATCCCAACCAATGCATCTACACAACAATACTTCCATAATAACAACCCTAATACTGAGAATCCCTTCAAACCTAATTACAACAAACATTTTTTAGACAGAGTAGAGAGACACAGGGACGCACGTTGGAACAGAACTTGCGGGAGAAACCCCAAAACACTGAATTTCCATATTTTTCCATTATACCACTGCAAAGATTCAATCTCCGCACAAGAACGCCTAAATAAGCAAAACCTGTTCATACAAAATTATAGACCACACCTTAATATGCATACTTGACCTCATGATCTCTACACATTCCTATTTCAACAATTATACTGAGGAGGTAGTTGTCCCACTTACTACCTGTTGCTTCCTTTTGTACACTCTCTAGACTCATTCTTACTTTTCAAGTATTCCAAAATAGCGAGACTCCTTTGTCACAAGAAATAATTACTTCACAATGTCCCTTGGAAAGCTAATTTAAAAAACGGTTGGACATCACTACATTTTATGAGACTCTTACCATCCATAAAATATGTATATATATATAAAATGTTTTCATAAAAAGATATTAAACTATGTGAAACGAAGGCATTTCTCTTCCAGTTTTTATATATGTTTTCCACATATTTTCACTTCATAATTTTTGCTCCTTTTATATATGTATACACGACGGTCTTCTTTCAGCTTCCGTCTACCAAATTCACACACATGGCTTTGGTCGGTCTGCCCAAAATGACACGCAGTAAGACTGAATCTGAAACCAGTGGCGGACTGGGTCTAAAAATATTGGTCTGCAGCTACAATGCTATCATTTATTTATTTTTGCTCGTTAATCGTATTCTTTTCAACTGTCTACAAACACAGCCAGGCTGATATAATTAATGCATTTTTCCAGGAGTGAATAAAAAATTCTCAAACTTGAGGGGATAGGCCCCTTAAATACTAACACGGGTCCCCATATACGGATTCTGATGGCGCAGGATTCCACTTGCCATGGTGCAAGCTGGCAGCCTGGCCAGTCCTCCACTGCCTGGAACTATGTGGTTTGGAAGCAAAATTTTTACCACATAGCCACGACTAAACATTGATTTCATACATATTGTATTCTCTGTACTTCACCACCAACTTTTTAGATTTACAGCCTTACAACTGTCACTCATCACTTCTACTTCGTACGATGTATACTTTAGTCTTTCTATTATTCATTACTCTTTACTCGTTAATTTCGTTTTCCCATAGTCTTTTCTTTTTACTTTTCTATTTCGGCCATTTTATTCCTGTATTTTATTTGTGAGTCTGCAAAGAAAATTCCCCCGTTGTCAGATGCTTAGTTTTCACTGTTTCATTATCCTTTTCACTATCACCACCCCCATCATGCTACGTCTTCCATCACTACCATCACCACTAAGATAGTCACAAACAACACCATCACTACCACTATCACCACAAGCACCACTACCACTGTTGCCACCTACAATCATCAAAACCAACTACACCACCACGGCTAACTATACCATCCCACTGACATTGCTACTGCCATCTCCACCATCCCTATCACTACAACTAGGATACCGTCGCCCTCATCATCACAACTAGAGACACCAGCACCACTACTCTCATCACCACCGCTTTAAAATAACCACAAATACTATCAACATTACCACTGTCACCGCTATTACTGTCATTATCCGCATTATCATGACAACCGACAAAATCATCATCATCATCATCAGCAGCAGCAGCAGCAACAGCAGCAGCAGTATCATTGTAACTAACGGCTAACGGAGTAACCTCTAAGTGGTTACTTAGAAATAGCAGGCAAATGTCTCTCAAATCACATACTACAACTTTAAATATTCTTTTCTTCACTAGGTACAAGGCCCGAAATTTCGACTCCAGTACGCAACTGGTACTTAATTTATTGCCTTCGAAAGGATGAAAGGCAAAAATCGACTTCGGCGAAATTTGAACTCAGAACGTAACGGCAGACGAAATACCTATTTCTTTACTATCCACAAGAGGCTAAACACAGAGAAGACAAACAAGGACAGACAACCGGATTAAGTCGATTATATCAACCCTAGTGGGTAACTGGTACTTAATTTATCGACCCCGAAAGGTTGAAAGGCAAAGTCGACCTCAGTGGAATTTGAACTCAGAACGTAACGGCAGACGAAATACCTATTTCTTCACTACCCACAAGAGGCTAAACACAGAAAGGACAAACAAGGACAGACAAACAGATTAAGTCGATTGAACTCAGAACATAACGGCAGTCGAAATACGGCTACGCATTTCGCCCTGCCAGCTCGCCGCCAGCTCGCCGCCTTATAAATACCTATTTCTTTACTACCCACAAGGAGCTAAACACAGAGAGGACAAACAAGGACAGACAAACGGATTAAGTCGATTATATCGACCCCAGTGTATAACTGGTACTTATTTAATTGACCCCGAAAGGATTAAAGGCAAAGTCGTCCTCGGTGGAATTTGAACTCAGAACGTAGCGGCAGACGAAATACCACTAAGCATTTCGCCCGGCATGCTAACGTTTCCTATTTCTTTACTGCCCACAAGGGGGCTACACACAGAGGGGACAAACAAGGACATATAAACGGATTAAGTCGATTATATCGACCGCAGTCGAAACTAGTACTTATTTAATCGACCCCGAAAGGATGAAAGGCAAAGATAACCTCGGCGGAATTTGGACTCAGAACGTAGCGGCAGACGAAATTCCGCTAAGCATTTCACCCAGCGTGCTAACGTTTCTGCCAGCTCACCGCCTTCACACCTTTAAATAATGAATTGTGTAATTACTGATATGGAGGAAAAAAGAAAGAAAACGAAAGAGATGAGACTGTCACGGCTGATTTGGAGCGAAACAACAGCAATCTCAACAACAACACCGACGACAGCGACAACACGGCACCACGAACATCATCTTAACCATTTCAATCATCATCACCACCACCACCACCACCACGAATAACGCTATTGCCAGCAGTAACATCATCACCACTACCATGACCAACAATTATTCTGCCTCCAACAACCTCCACCATCGGCACAGGCCTATCTATTCACCACCACTACGTTCGTTTTCCATCATGTTTCATTTTGCAGCTACCAACAAAACTACGAAAAACCTTAGGTCAACAATAGCACAACCAGCAACAAATCACAACTGAATGCTTTTCCCCTTTTTTTTTAAAAAAAAAAAATCTCCGCTCCCACCCCATCATTCCCACACACCGATATCACCATATCTTCATGCTTCTTTTTTTACTTCATCACTTTCCTTTCATCAGCTTTCATCATTCATCAAAGTCTCTCTCTTCTACGACTGGCTCCGTTATTGTATTTTTATATTTATTTTAAACACTTATTTATTTTTCTGTTTTTGAAGTTGTGATGGAAATTTTCTGAGAGACTTAGACACTCTTAATTTTCTTCTCTTCCCTCCATTCCTTTCATCTGCAACAGGTTTTCTTTTTTTTTTTTAACTTTTACTACTCACCAATATTTGCGAAGTTACAATATCAAACATTTAACTTCAGGAAGTTACCATTTCAAACGAATGCAGAAATTTTGTATTTTCCAAAATTGGTTTTCGAAATCTGTAGAAGAGCTCTCTCCAAATAAATTAAATCAGATTTAACGAAAACAAAAAATGAAAAAATAAAAGTGAAAAAAGAGAAAAAGGAATTATTTTATTTCAAATATTTCTAATATTACAACCATAAAACACGAAGTGCCGATTTGTTGGATAAAGTGTGTTAAAGTATTTAGCTTGTTTAGCTACGTTCCTCTGAATTCTGATTTCAAATCCAGTCGAAGTCTCGATTTGACTTTCATCCTTCTGGGGTTGATAAAATAAGCACTAGTTAAAAATCGGATCGATATCAACTCGTCTAAGACCGCTTTGGATTCTATGATACAAACTTTCAATTAAAGGGACCGAAATTAAAACTTCCTTCAAAATTTTGTGTAAATTTGTTGCAAACATCAGCTTAATTAATGATTTCAAATTTTGGCAAAAGACCAACAATTTTTGAAGGAAAGGTAAGTCGAGTAGAGCGAACTCAGTACTTAACAGGCACTTACTTTATCGAATACGACAGGATGAAAGGCAAAGTTGACATCGGCGGAATTTGAACTCCATCATGTAAAGACAAAATACCTATTTCTTTACTACCCACAAGGGGCTAAACACAGAGAGGACAAACAAGGACAGAAAAACGGATTAAGTCGATTATATCGACCCCAGTGCGTAACTGGTACTTATTTAATTGACCCCGAAAGAGTGAACGGCGAAGTCGACCTCGGCGGAATTTGAACTCAGAACGTAACGGCAGACAAAATACTACTAAGCATTTTGTCCAGCATGCTAACGATTCTACCTTATACACTAGTTTAATAAGAACGATGTTATTTTACTAAATTTATCATTATTAACAATATTGATAGAAACGAAGGCAGTGGATTTCAACAGAAATATAGTAACAAAAGGATTAAATTAGGCCATAGTGCCGATGTTAGGCATCATTATATCTCATGTATGTCTTTATTGACAATGTTACCCCACGATTGTTGTTTAGCGGCGTGGTTTTATAATTTCCTATACAAAATCTCTGAGGAGAAAATTGTCCTCCAAGACAAAAACTTGCAGCAAATGCGTTTCAGTTTGTGTGTACAGAGACGTTTTAAAAACAAACGGACAAAAAGTGTTATATATATATATAATATATATATATATATATATATATATATATATGAATAAAAATGGAGTTAACGCAGGTGCAAACAAATATTTTTACTTTCGAAACATGTTTCGAAAATTCCACTGATACTATTCAAAAGAATAAATGGTATAAACAATGCAATCTTCTCTTCGGGAAAGTGAAAAAACGAAACTCGTCAATACCACATTTTATTCATATTATTCAAATATTCAACGTAAATACGAAGTTTCTACCTTTATAAACAAGGAGTTACAACATCTTTACTTGTGAGATTTTTGCTGCCCTGGTAACTATTATTTATTTTTCCGTGTTAATTGTTAACAAGGTAAAAATACACTCATCTATTTATATATATATATATATATTATATATATATATATATATATATATATATATATATATATATATATATATATATATAATATATATATATATATATATATATATACTTACTGTGGACAAAAGTCGGGATGTGTGGCGTTCAGTTATTCCATAAATAAAAAATGCATTAAATACTACGAAACGTACACGGAGGACAGACACAAGAACCCTAATACTTTATCAGTTATCGACCGAAAAATACTAATACCTAGTACCTTTATTGAGTCATTCATAAATAATCCGTTTTTTTTATACTTCTTTTATTCTTCCAAAATTACGATAAGGAAATTTCTTTTTCAATCTAAAATATACTCTCCTTCATTTTCTACAAAACTCTTCCATCTATCTGGTAGACTTGCGACACCCCTCTTCCAAAACGCACTTGTCCGCGACGAAAAATATTCCGCCAGTTCTGTTCTGACCTTGTCTATAGAATTCATATTTTTTCCGTCCAAATGATTTTGAAGACTGCGGAATAAATGATAATTAGATGGGGCAATGTCCGGCGAATATGGTGGGTGGGGCATCGTTTCCATTCAAACTGCTCCAACATTTGGAGCATCGTTGTATGTGGTCGAGCATTCTCCTGATGGAAGAACATCTTTCGTCTTGAAACAAAAGATAGTCATTTTTCTTTTACCGCTGACTTAAGCCGCTCAAGCTGCTCGCAGTAGATCTCCTTTGCTATCGTTTGGCTTGGTTTTAAAAGTTCAAAGTGGACTAAACCTTTCATATCCCACCAAACAGATAACAACACCTTACATGGGTGAAGACCTTCTTTTGCTTGAGGTGCCAGTATTTCTCCTTCCCCTACCCAATGTCTTCGGCGCTTGACATTTTTATAGCGAACCCATTTCTCGTCACCAGTCCCTATTCGGTCCAAAAAAGGTTCATCCGTGAGACGTGACAGTAAAGAAGAGCACATGTTCCCTCTCTGCGCGCGATTAGACGCGGAAAGTTTCTGAGGAACTCATCGACCCAATTTGCTGACTTTTCCGATGGCACGCAGGTGTCGATGAATTGTTGAATGACTAAATCCAAGCCTCTCAGCTAGTTCCTCAAGAGTTACAATGGGATTTTGTTCCACCAGGGTTTGCAGGACGTCCTCGTCGAGCTCTACAGATCTTCAAGGACGAGGCTCATCTTCTAGGCTGTAGT
>NC_042998.1:164043780-164068780 GCF_006345805.1 Octopus sinensis
CCTTAATACCGGTTCCCATATGCTACTCATATCTGCGCTCGGTCTGCTTTGGAGGTTATTATGTTCTAGCATATGTGCTGCTTCTTTTAGTTTTCGTATTTTCCAGTAGTGTTCTTTGTCTATTATTTGAACTTCATCCCACATGGAGAGGTGGATTCCGTTTTTCCATACATGATCAGCTATAACAGATTTATCAATATCTCCTCGTGTCACAGCTTTGCTATATTTCTCTGCCCTTATTTTGAGGGGGCGGCATGTTTCGCCTTTGTATAACCTACCACAGCATCATGGGATGGAGTACACGCAGTCTTTGGTCATATTCTCTTCTATTGGTGGTTTTACACAAAGTAGATATTTGCGAAGTGTTGTACTATTCTTGAATACTGCCCTGATGTCATATGGGCCGCATATGAGAGAGGATAAAACCCATAAACTGACCACAGTCTGTCTACTCTATGTGAAAGGCCTCTTCGAAAAGATACAAAAGATATGCTGCCCATATTGCATCAGGACAGTATTCAAGAGTAATACAACACTTCGCAAATATCTCCTTCGAATAAAACCACCAATAGAAGAGAATATAACCAAAGACTGCGTGTACTCCATCCCAGGCAGCTGTGGTAGGTTATACAAAGGCCTGAATAGTAATAGCAATAATAACAATAGTACTAACATCGAAAAAATACCTTAGGAATGAGAACCCAGGTTCGAAATTTCCCCAGGACACTTGATGAAGGCTGGAGAGTACATCAGCTGAAACGTTGTGTTAACAACAAACAAGATGAGGACAAATATCTGTCAAATGTAAATAATGTAAATAACGAGAATATTATAATCGGAAACTTTTATGGAATATGCATTTACACGTAAATCCAGGATTGCAGAATAGTTCGTTCAGCAGTTCATTTCGGAAATTACGTGACCACGCATTCGTTCTTTCTGCGTGACATCTCGGTTAAGTCCCCTTTACTCAAGGCGGCCTACACCTTTTTGGAAACACTAGTTTGACGAAAACTGACTGGAACCCGACAGATGGATTACTTCCTTGACTTGAAGGTTCATCCGTGTCACACAGATTTTGTGGAATACTCAGCCACATGAAACGATGGGACGATTGAAAACTTATGGTCAGAAATTTTGACCACTTTTCGTTTATATTATTTTAGTTTTCATGCATATTTTAAGACGGTTATTCTTTTATCTGTCACTTGTTTCAATCATTGGACTGGGGCCTTGAAGACTTTAAGTCGACCAAATGAACCTCAGTACTTACTTTTTTTAAAGCTTGCTATTTATTTTGTTGGTCTCTTTTGCTGATGTGCTAGGTTACAGGGAAATGAACAAACCAACACTTGCTGTCAAGTGGTGGTGGAGGACGAACAGAACACAGACACAAGGGCGTGTGCACAACACACACACACACACACACACGTGTACGACGGACTTTTCTCAGTTTCCCCCCACCAAATTCATTCGCAAGTCTTTAGTCAGCCATTGACTTTTGTAGAAAATACTTGCTCAAGGTATCGCAAAGTATGTCGGAACCCAAGACCATATGATTGGGAAGTTATCTACAAAATTTGATGGCTATTTGACAGCTAATTATAAGAAATCGAGCACCTGTATACGTGCCATTTCGATGTTTCATCAATAACTGTACATTGTGATTCGTATCTTTTGTTGTTGTTTAACCCCAGGCAAGCTCTGATTGAATAGACCCATGATCGAAGATACTCAAACCATGAGTTTACCGGGAATATCATTTCAGGTTTTAAAACTGTATAGAGAAATTTATGTTCTTCCATAAATTTTTTTAAGTTGACATAGTGAAATTTGTGAAATTTGGCTAGTATTTCTAGCAAGTCAAGCGACCATATAGAGGACTCCGTCTTAATTACTGTGACGAAGTCGCTTGATTAGGCCACTCGGCTCACACACACACACACACACGTGTACGACGGACTTTTCTCAGTTTCCCCCCACCAAATTCATTCGCAAGTCTTTAGTCAGCCATTGACTTTTGTAGAAAATACTTGCTCAAGGTATCGCAAAGTATGTCGGAACCCAAGACCATATGATTGGGAAGTTATCTACAAAATTTGATGGCTATTTGACAGCTAATTATAAGAAATCGAGCACCTGTATACGTGCCATTTCGATGTTTCATCAATAACTGTACATTGTGATTCGTATCTTTTGTTGTTGTTTAACCCCAGGCAAGCTCTGATTGAATAGACCCATGATCGAAGATACTCAAACCATGAGTTTACCGGGAATATCATTTCAGGTTTTAAAACTGTATAGAGAAATTTATGTTCTTCCATAAATTTTTTTAAGTTGACATAGTGAAATTTGTGAAATTTGGCTAGTATTTCTAGCAAGTCAAGCGACCATATAGAGGACTCCGTCTTAATTACTGTGACGAAGTCGCTTGATTAGGCCACTCGGCTCACAGTCGTAAAGTTATGAGTTCGATTCTCGGCGGTGCGTTGTGCCCTTGAGCAAGACACTTAATTTCCCGTTGTTCCAGTCTACTCAGCTGACAAAAATTAATTGTACCTGCAATTCAAAGGGCCAGCCTTGTCACATTCTGTGTCACACCGAATCTCCCTGAGAACTGCATTAAGGGCACACGTCTCTGTGGAATACTCAGCCATTTGCATGTTAATTTCACAAGCAGGCTGTTCCATTGATCGGATCAACTGGAACACTCGTCGTCGTAACCGACAGAGTGTCTGTTCTTTAATTGCTCTGATGTGCAAATTATAATGCTAACATTCGGCAATACTGACCAATTTTTGATGCTTAACACTTGATCAAGTCTCATCGAGCAGATAGATTATCAAGCCGTAACCATTCCAATTTTTTCAGGCATGGGGTATCTACGATTTCTGTAATCCGATATCTTCTTTCATGCTTCAAGACGATGTTGTGTGATTTGCTCGTTATTTTGGGGTTTTTTCACACAGTCCAAGCGATTGTACAGATAAATTTGAAGCTCACAGTAATTTACAACTTTCGTCTGTCATCTTTGCTTCAAATCATGCGGATCTGCAACGCAGTCAACTAGCCATCTGAAAGACTATGGAAATATCATTGACAACGCGGAAGCACAAGGCAACGGCAGCCATCTGGAGTAATCTCTATGCAAGCATGTATGTACGTATGTGTATGCTCGGGTATACGCGTGTGGAGGTGAGCATGTATAAAAATAGGAGCAAACTTAAGTATACATGTATCTTCGTTAATTAATAATAATGACGAACTGGCGGAATAGTTAAAATCTTTAAAAATGTAATATACTCTCTGTAAGTTTCTTGACTCTACCTTTTGATTTTAAATCACTCTGAAGTAAAGTTTTCATTATTTCGAGCTTGATAAAATAAAGTACAAACCAAGTGCTAGGGTTAAAACTAAACGCCTTGTGCCTAAATTACAAACCCATTACCAACAAGGGTAAAGAATTAGAATATTTAACTTTCGGAAAGTTTTGCATATTTTTACTGTTACAGGAATCGACTGTATTCTTAAAGTGCGTGTCAGTTGATCAATTCCGTCCTTCGTTATCTCATCTGGAAACCCGTAATTTTCAAACTTAGCGCTTAGATATTCAGCAAGGTCGATATATTATAAATGTAAATTTAAAGTGTGAATAGAGAAATTCTTTTCTACTCTAGGCACAAGGCCCAACATTTTGGGGGAGGGTGCCAGTCGATTAGATCGTCCCCCAGTACGCAACTGGTACTTAATTTATCGACCACGAAAGCATGAAAAGCAAAGTCGACCTCGGCGGAATTTGAACTCCATCATGTAAAGACAAAATTCCTATTTCTTTACTACCCACAAGGGGCTAAACACAGAGAGGACAAACAAGGACAGGCAAACGGATTAAGTCGATTATATCGACCCCAGTACGTAACTGGTACTTATTTAATCGTCCCCGAAAGAATGAAAGCAAAGACGACCTCGGCGGAATTTGAACTCAGAACGTAACGGTAGACGAAATACCTATTTCTTTATTACCCACAAGGGGCTAAACATAGAGGGGACAAACAAGGACAGACATAGGTATTAAGTCGATTACATCGACCCCAGTGCGTAACTGGTACTTAATTTATCGACCCCGAAAGGATGAAAGGCAAAGTCGGCCTCGGCGGAATTTGAACTCAGAACATAATGGCAGACGAAATACCTATTTCTTTATTACCCACAAGGGGCTAAACACAGAGGGAACAAACAAGGACAGACATAGGTATTAAGTCGATTACATCGACCCCAGTTCGTAACTGGTACTTATTTAATCGTCCCCGAAAAAATGAAAGGCAAAGTCGACCTCGGCGGAATTTGAACTCAGAACGTAACGGCAGACGAAATACCGCTAAGCATTTCGCCCGGCGCGCTAACGTTTCTGCTCGTCGCCTTTGAATAGAAAAAATTGTAGGAGTCGAAGCGTTTGCTTTGCGTATTTACTCGTTTACTCGTTTACTTGTTTCAGTCATTTGACTGCGGCCATGCTGGAGCACCACCTTTAGTCGAGCAAATCGACCCCGGGACTTATTCTTTGTAAGCCCAGTACTTATTCTATCGGTCTCTTTTGCCAAACCGCTAAGTGACGGGGATGTAAACACACCAGCATCGGTTGTCAAGCAATGCTAGGGGGACAAACACAGACACACACATACATATATATATACATATACATATATATACGACAGGCTTCTTTCAGTTTCCGTCTACCAAATTCACTCACAAGGCATTGGTCGGCCCGGGGCTATAGCAGAAGACACTTGCCCAAGATGCCACGCAGTGGGACTGAACCCGGAACCATGTGGTTGGTTAGCAAGCTACTTACCACATACAGCCACCCCTTTGATCAGTTTCATTTGTATTTATGCATGTGCATGCGTGTATGCCTGGGTGAAGGTATTTGCACGCATTTATACAAATAACAGCATGTAATAACATAACTCTAAATGTATGATATTCGTCTTAGAATGCATGTGGTTCTGCTGCCGTAAGACTTTGTTTCTGTTACATACGCATTTGTTAAGCACATTCAGGGGAGTAGCATGTGTGTCAGTGTGTGCGCCTGTAATTGTGCGCCTGTGAATGTATGCAAAAGCAGACATAAATGCATATATATTTGAGAGTTGAAGAACATATGCATGTATATATATATATATATATATATATATATATATATATATATATATATATTATATATATATATATATATATATGTATACATACATATATACACACATATAAATAAACATATATATATATAATATATATATATATATATATATATATATGTGTGTACATGCATATATACACACATATAAATAAACATTTATACATATACGTACATATACATATGTACGTATGTATATAAAGTGTGTAGGTGTGTGAATGTCGGCATGTGATTGCATGAGTATATGCTTGTATAGCTAAGTAAATATTAATGTACATATATTTGAGGGTCGGACAACGTATTCTGTGCGCGGGCGATTGTGTGTTTGTATGTGTATTTGTGTGTCTATGTGTGTGTGTTTGTGTTTGTGTGTGTGTGTGTGTGTGCGTGTGTGTGTGCGTGTGTGCGTGTGTGTGTGTGTGGTGTGTGTGTGTGTGTGTGTGTGCGTGTGTGTGTGTGTGTGGTGTGTGTGTGTGTGTACATATGCGTGTAAAGAATACTTTTGCTGACAGCCAGGTCGAGAAGGGTTACATAGACAGAAGTGAATAAACAGAAAAGTGATACATTCACGGGAATTTCACTTGCCATCAGTGAACTCTTAAACAATACAATTTCATTAGTTAATAATGTGTGATAATGTTACTGCAATAATGTTTTTCTGCACCCAACAATATACACGTCACTACTAAATCACAGGTCACCATAACACATTCTCTCACTCTTTCTGCCTGTTTGTATCTCTCGGTTTCTTTCTCCCATTTTTATACAGACATCTACTCACTTATCATGTATCATTCACCTCTTCCTTCCTTTCATGCATATATATATATCTAATAAAATAAATGCGAAAACTAATTTCTGTGTGTCAGTGTGTCACACTTTGACCCGCCCCTCTCTCACTATTCAATGACACTTCTACTATTCCTAGTGCTGGGGTGAGAGTAATAGAAGGCATAGAGACGGTGAGGGTAGTGGCGAAGAGAGAGAGAGAGAGAGAGAGGGAGAGGCAGAAAAAAGAGGGAGAGAAAGAGAGACAAAGAAATTTAGGGAGAGTTGATGATGTTTTATTAAAAGTGGTAGTGCTGATGGTGGTAGTGTGAATAATAACAGAGAGAGAAAGAGTGGGTATGTGAGAGAAAGAGGGACTGAACACTGAACCAGCAGGCTGAATTGACATACAGAACACTGATGGTAATGGAGTGATTGTAATAGTATGAGCTGCAGTTGTGATAGAGGTGAAGGAGGTGGTGATGATGGTGGTGGACGGCGAGAGTAAGCGATGTGAAAGACAGATGTGAGGGTGGTGGAGGAGAAGGCGGCGAAATCAAAGGTATTGATGGTGGTGACGTCAGGAGTCTGAATGGTGTATATGGCAGATGTAGTGGCGATGGTGGCGGTACTGTTGTCTATCATGCAGCTTTGCAATAAATTCCAAGTCGACAAATTATATCATTGTTTCGATGAAAATTGTTCGTTGCTTGAAAAATATTGTTCAAGTTTAATAAAATTTAATGTTTACTCTGAAATGGAAGCGTCAAAGCGTGATATTCGAGCAATTTTCCTATTCAACTTCAAAAAAGGACATAAAGCAGCTGAAACTGCCCGCAATATCAACGAAACGTTTGGTGAGAAAGTGACCAGTGAGTGGTCAGCTCGAAAATGGTTTAAACGATTTCGCAGTGGAGACCTGAGCCTTGAAGATCGTGAGCATAGTGGATGCCCATCTGTCATCGATAATGGTCAATTAAAGAACGTATTTGAGAAAGATCCACATAAACCCCCTCGAGAACTGACACTACCTGCAACCATTTGCATGCGATCGGAAAATAAAAAAAGCTCGACAAATGGGTACCACACGATTAGAATGAAAATCAGGAAATATGCAGATACGAAATTTACTCGTCGCTTCTTCTCCGTAACTAGGCCGATCCATTTCTCGGCCGTATGAAAAGTGGATTCGCGATGAAAAGTGGATTCTGTGCAATAATAAAAAACGTTCTTCGCAGTGGTTGAACCAAAATGAAGCACCGAAAATCTTCCCCAAACCCGAGCTCTTAAAAGAAAATGGTTATGGTGACTGTTTGGTGGTATACTGCTGAAGTCATCCACTATAAATTCTTAAAACCATGAAAGATCATTACAGCAGAAACATATTGTCTTGAAATTGCCAAAACTTGTAACTCGTTGGAAAAAATGTGTTGATTGTAATGATACTTACTTTGATGAATAAAATTTCCGCATTGTGAAAATATATTGTGATGAATTTCATCATACTTTTTACTCAGCCTGATATATATATGTATATATATATAAGCAATATAGGATGAAGTCCCTTACTCTACAGCAAAGGAATTCATCAGGAAGCGTGGGCAGTATATTTAAAAAAACCGTTACGGTTGCAATATACATCATATAATTAAGGCTAAAGAGGGTTATTCTAAAGCCAAATACACTGTTTTATCCACTTATAATCCGCTTGTTACAGGAAAATTGAAACTGAAAACGGGCAACTAACCTTTAGAAAATTTAAATTTCGTTATCTCTATATTGAATCAATTTCGGACTTAATCTTATAAAAAAAGATATATTCCTTCTTCAGTAGAAATTTCGATGGGATATAAATAAAATACTCACGTATGATCATGGAAAAAGCACAAGCTAAAAACATAACTACACTTGAGTACATCATTTATATCTAAAAATAAAAATTCTTTGGTCAGCCTCAGAAAACAACGTCCAGACCTTTCGCCGCTACAAATTGTAATGGTTACCAGTCCTCCTGTAGCAAGCATCGAGTTTACTACTAAGCAATATAGGATGAAGTCCCTTACTCTACAGCAAAGGAATTCATCAGGAAGCGTGGGCAGTATATTTAAAAAAACCGTTACGGTTGCAATATACATCATATAATTAAGGGCTAAAGAGGGTTATTCTAAAGCCAAATACACTGTTTTATCCACTTATAATCCGCTTGTTACAGGAAAATTGAAACTGAAAACGGGCAACTAACCTTTAGAAAATTTAAATTTCGTTATCTCTATATTGAATCAATTTCGGACTTAATCTTATAAAAAAAGATATATTCCTTCTTCAGTAGAAATTTCGATGGGATATAAATAAAATACTCACGTATGATCATGGAAAAAGCACAAGCTAAAAACATAACTACACTTGAGTACATCATTTATATCTAAAAATAAAAATTCTTTGGTCAGCCTCAGAAAACAACGTCCAGACCTTTCGCCGCTACAAATTGTAATGGTTACCAGTCCTCCTGTAGCAAGCATCGAGTTTACTACTAAGCAATATAGGATGAAGTCCCTTACTCTACAGCAAAGGAATTCATCAGGAAGCGTGGGCAGTATATTTAAAAAAACCGTTACGGTTGCAATATACATCATATAATTAAGGGCTAAAGAGGGTTATTCTAAAGCCAAATACACTGTTTTATCCACTTATAATCCGCTTGTTACAGGAAAATTGAAACTGAAAACGGGCAACTAACCTTTAGAAAATTTAAATTTCGTTATCTCTATATTGGATCAATTTCGGACTTAATCTTATAAAAAAAGATATATTCCTTCTTCAGTAGAAATTTCGATGGGATATAAATAAAATACTCACGTATGATCATGGAAAAAGCACAAGCTAAAAACATAACTACACTTGAGTACATCATTTATATCTAAAAATAAAAATTCTTTGGTCAGCCTCAGAAAACAACGTCCAGACCTTTCGCCGCTACAAATTGTAATGGTTACCAGTCCTCCTGTAGCAAGCATCGAGTTTACTACTAAGCAATATAGGATGAAGTCCCTTACTCTACAGCAAAGGAATTCATCAGGAAGCGTGGCAGTATATTTAAAAAAACCGTTACGGTTGCAATATACATCATATAATTAAGGGCTAAAGAGGGTTATTCTAAAGCCAAATACACTGTTTTATCCACTTATAATCCGCTTGTTACAGGAAAATTGAAACTGAAAACGGGCAACTAACCTTAGAAAATTTAAATTCGTTATCTCTATATTGAATCAATTTCGGACTTAATCTTATAAAAAAAGATATATTCCTTCTTCAGTAGAAATTTCGATGGGATATAAATAAAATACTCACGTATGATCATGGAAAAAGCACAAGCTAAAAACATAACTACACTTGAGTACATCATTTATATCTAAAAATAAAAATTCTTTGTAACAAGCGGATTATAAGTGGATAAAACAGTGTATTTGGCTTTAGAATAACCCTCTTTAGCCCTTAATTATATGATGTATATATATATATATATATATATATATATATATATATATATATATATATATATATATATATATGTATATATATATACCGTAAATCCTCGAGTATAATCCGCCCTTGAGTATAATACGCAGGGGACTTTTAGGGGGCTGTACCTCTGAAAAACGTAAACGTTGTGTATAAGACGCACCCCTTCTCTAACTTGAGTCAAGGAGGTCTATATAACATCCTTGCTTTGTAAAAATGTATACAGTAAGGTACTTTATTATTATTGTATATATAACATAATGCAAACATGTAGCTTTTTTGTGCATTTTGTTTGCAGAAAATAAAGAAATAACAGTAATAACGTTTAATAAATGTTGCTTACTGCAAGTTATGGATGATTCTTTTATGACTTCATTGCTTTCAGGCTTAGCTTAAGGTATTTTCGCGCCCGACATAACAAAATGTGTCTGAATAAGAATTGCCGGAGAGCAAATAGAGACTTGAACATTGCTTAGAAAATAATTTTCATTTTTAACCTCGAATATAATACGCACTAGGGATTTGGACCTTTAAATTTTGGGGAAAAAATGCGGATTATACTCAAGGATTTATGGTGTATATATATATATATATACATATATACACAAAAGAGATAGATCGCAGTATCATTGGAAATACTGGATTACATTTATTGAAGTGATATAGTTATAAAGAGTTACGCGCAAGACTTCAAGTTTCTGTATTAACGATACGATGGTTGCTGCACTTCTTCAACTGAAGAAATGGAGCGATCATTGTAAGTTTGGCACAGAAGTTTGAAGTCCGTATGTAAGTCACCATAACTGTACGAATCAAAAGGCACACACACACACACACACACACACACACACACACACACACACACACACACACACATACACACAGACACACACACACACACACATATATATACATATATATTCATACATACATATATACACTCATACACCAGTTGTCAGTTGGTTAACTACCTAACCAATTGATTAATTGATTAAATGATTAATCAGACAATCTATTAATCACTTGTTTAAATAGTTAACTAATTGATAACCGAAAATAATGAAGTGTAATAAAAACAGTGCGTGTGTTTATTATTGGCATAATGACCCACTCGATATACAACGCAACGCATTTCTACATACGAGTTCAGATCAAGAAACTTGCAGACCAAATACAAAAACGAATTATTAAATGCTATGACTGTAAAACCCAGTTCATTATTTAAAAAAATGAGAGACAGACACTCCCTCCTGAGATATCTGTCGCTTACGAGGTGACATTGACATTAATTTACATCTTATTGACATTCCTGGAGTTAGTTATTGTTGACACATTGAATGTATGACGGTAGGATGCCTTATGAATAGCTAAATTAAGAAGGGAGAAGGAGAGATGGCCAACAGTTTAAAAGCATAGGTCAGGCACAATTATTTGCTCCTAAATGTGAACGCATTGTGGTATAATCGATAACTTAAATTTTTCGATAATCTATACACACGAGACTCATCGGTGCTTATTTTTGTTGTTCGTTGCAGAACGTGGTGAGTGCTTTGTTAATCATAAATAGGTATTTAGAAAATGTGCTGTTCCCAACATTGAATTTTATAAAAGTATCGACGTTAATTTCTTATATACATTCATAAATATAAACATACACACGTTCAGACGCTATATATAGGCGCAGGAGTGGCTGTGTGGTAAGTAGCTTGCTAACCAACCTCATGGTTCCGGGTTCAGTCCCACTGCGTGGCATCTTGGGCAAGTGTCTTCTGCTGTAGCCCCGGGCGGACCAATGCCTTGTAAGTGGATTTGGTAGACGGAAACTGAAAGAAGCATGTCGTATATATGTATATATATATATATGTATGTGTGTTTGTGTGTCTGTGTTTGTCCCCCTAGCATTGCTTGACAACCGATGCTGGTGTGTTTACGTCCCCGTCACTTAGCGGTTCGGCAAAAAGAGACCGATAGAATAAGTACTGGGCTTACAAAGAATAAGTCCCGGGGTCGATTTGCTCGACTAAAGGCGGTGCTCCAGCATGGCCGCAGTCAAATGACTGAAACAAGTAAAAGAGAAAAAGAGAGATATGCAGAGATAGACATAGAGGTTTACAAAATCGTTGTTCTGTACAACTATCTTCTTTGAATATCTAGTAGTGAAGTGTGTAGTAATATTCTTAATATTGTGAAGGCTAAAAATGTTAACTTAAATGGCGGTGGGATGAGAATCTAGCTCTCAGTTACTAATTCTGATGAAGAAAAGCAAATTAAGCAATCCTGTAATATAAATTTATTAAAATTAGTTTGAGCAAACGGCTGGAGGGAGTTTGATTCTTAAGTAGTATGGTGACAACTCCGGTGACAGCTTTGTATATGTAATCACACATACGTGAGCATATTTCAATGAAAGAACAAGAACAGAAGGTTATCGATATTTAATCTATGTGTAGAGCGGTGAGCGAGCAAAATCATAAGCACACCGGACCAAATACTTAGCGGTATTTCGTTCGACTTTATTTTTCTGAGTCCAAATTACGTCGACGTCGACTTTTCTTTTCATCCCTTTGGGGGTTGATGAAATAATCACAAGTCAAGCACCGGGGTAAAAGTAATCCACTAGCCTCATCCCCTAAAATTTCAGGCCTTGTGCCTATAGTAAAAAAGATATTTAATCTATATGTAGGCGGCTAGCTGGCAGAATCGTTAGAGCGTCGGATAAACATGCTAAGGGGCATTTCGTCCGTTTCTATGTAAATAATAATAAATGCGCCACTTTAAAGCCTAGCCAGGCTCATGGGCCCGGTTTCTCGGTTTCAATGGCGTATGTTTTTCCCAGCTGGACGGGACGCCAGTCCATCGCAGCGTTACTCATTTTTGCCAGCTGAGTGGACTGGAGCAACGTGAAATGAAGTGTTTTGCTCAAGAACACAACGCATCACCCGGTCCAGGAATCGAAACCACAATCTTACGATCATGATGTTGACACCCTAACCACTAAGCCATGCGCCTCTACTAAAATGTTCCTTCTCGAGCCATTCAAGGCTCATAAGGGTCTGTTTCCCGGTTTCAGTGGCGTAGAAATTCCCCACCTGGACGGACGCCGGTCCGTCGCAGGATTACTCATTTTTGCTAGCTGAGTGGACTGGAGCCACGTGAAATGAAGTGTTTTGCCCAGGAACACAATGCATCGTCCGGTCCAGGCATCAAAACCATAACCTTACGATCATGAGTTCAATACCATAACCACTAAGCCACGTGTGTCCACTCCGTTTCTATGTACTGAGCTCAAATTCCACCCAAAGTCGACTATGCTTTTTATCCTTTTGAGGGTCGGTGAAATGCGTCAACAATTTCAGTTGAGCACTGTAGTCGATGCAATCAACTCGGACCCTTACCCGAAATTTCAGGCCTTGTGCCTATAGTAGAAAGGAGATTTTATTTATGTGCACATAACAGTTACCAGTTTTAAAATTAAAATTTTAAACTTTTGGAAGTTTTGATTATGTATTTATAAGAGTTGAGTGTGTATTTAGGATATTCTGAAATGAGGTCGACTGTGTGAATCGACAGAAAAACGTTTGATTCATAGAATTCTTTAGTTAGAACAAAACAAAAATAAGCAAAAAAAGCCCCCCAAAACAAAGACAAAAAAATTATTCTTTTAACAAGGCGAAATTTGTGAGCAAATTGTTTACTCTGACTGTATTATGGATACCACATTGACTCTACAAGAAACCTTCACGACGGGATCAAATTCTAATGTCTAAACAACTGTTTTTTCAATAATTCTTATTTTTTGGTTTATCAATCACCGCTCCAACCACCTTTTTCTAGTCATGGTATTGTCGTTATTTTTGTTGTTATTACAGTTTGAAATGTTGTTTGTTGTTGTTGTTGTTGTTATTGTTGTTTTTATTGTTGTTGTCACTGCTATTGTCGTCGTTGTCACCGAGATCGTCTTCTCTGATGGTGGCGTGGTTACTAAGATGTTTCACGTCAGCCCCTTAAATTCAACGATAACACGCATTGTTGACACAGGAGCTCGGGTCAGCATTTGGAAGAAATGTTTATTTAAAGAGATCGGCTTTCAAAGTCTAAAATTTTTTAACTGAAAGAAAGAATCCCAACACACGCATATAAATTACTAACACACTCACACACACACATACACATGCAAATTACTGACATACACGCTCACACATCCGCATACATACAACACTTGCTCCATAAAGAAGACAGCATTTAACATCACATTGATGTTTAAATGCTGCCTTATGTACGGGACACCTGGTATGTATTAGATAGACATCCGTCTATCTAAATAAATGCTTTCCTGAGCGGTTTATGTTGCATACTGGTGTGGCCCAAAACTATTCTGGTATGACACAAATCTTTGTAACTATGTCATCAAATATGCTTTTCCATGCGTATGTGCTAATACATTTTCAATGTAAATTTAAATTGCATTATTACATTTTAAATTATTTAATAGTGTTAAAATATTGATTTAAAATTTTGGCTGGTACAAGGCCAGCAATGTCGGTGGGAGGAGATGAGTCGATTACGTCGATCCCCAGTACTCCACAGGCACTAATTTTACCAACATCGAAAGGATAAAAGGGAAAGTCAATCTCGATGGAACTTGAACTCAAAACGTACCAGATGCCGCAAAACATTTTCCCCGTACGCTAACGGTTCTGTCAACTCGCCGCCTATTAATTGTGTTAAAATATAAGTTAGAACGTAATGTAAATTAGAGATAGATCGATATTAAGCATAAACCTATACTTATATCTTTTAGAATAATTCAACATTAACAATACTTTTCTAGTCTTAAGCGCTGTTCAGTCTGATATCATCGAATAGATATCGAGTTTTCGCGAACTTCACTCTGTTTCAAGAATTCAGACAGGTACTCGAAGATTTTCTTTTTTGCAACTAGCAAATTGCCCTATACATTTCGAGACTTGCCAACTGCTACATTAGTTTGATTAACCAGTCAGGTTAGGTGCTACACGTTCATCTCTCTAAAAGAATTGTAAAAAAATACAAATGAATGTGTGTGTGTGTGTGTGTGTGTGTATGATATTGGTAGTCCATTGGCGTCCGACTATGGTAAAGTCTGTGTTCTTAGCGATGATGAGAGCGCATGTGACTCTGCAATCCAAAGTTCGAAATACAGAGGCACCTACAGATGACACAAAGATAGCTTGTTGACCTGATTGAGATGGACGTCTTTCTCTTGTAGCAGCGAGACGCTGCTGCTGGACCTATTCAAAAGCAGCTACTGCTTGTAAGGTGAGAGACCTTCACGCTGGTCTGTCTGCAGCAGAGGCTTCAAGTTCGCGTGGACTATTGCCGCTCCATTTAAGGTTACTTTTCAAGGTGTCTTTGCATTTCAGTTTAAGCCTTCCTTGTTTGCGTACACAGCTGACAATCATTCTGATGACATGGCAACTGAGCCATTATCAAAATTGATTCAATGCTTGTTAAACCAGCTCCGTCCAGCATTTTTGGTTTATCATCCTATCCTGCTAGTGAATGCCCATGATCTAGCACGATGGCTTTGTGTGAAATGTTCCACCTGTTTTGTGTGCCAGCAGTATGGGGTCCATGTTTCACATCCATAGAGTAGTGTAGAAACAATTACAGCCTTTGAGCTTAGTCGAGGACTTTCACTTTCAGTTTCCCAAGTGCTTGGCTGGCTTGGTGGATTCTGGATGAGATTTCGCTGTCCAGTGATCCATCGGCTGAGATTGTGCTCAAATGACTGCTACCATGATGGCGCACCGCATACATATTCAGAGAACTATAAATATATTTAGTATATCATGTGTGCATAAATAGATGCAACTTAAAACAATAAAGTGTTCCTTGTTTATCCGTTCTGGTTAAGCATTCAAATGCGTTTGGAACGACCAATGCAGGGTTCCAAGCAACCATAATGTTGAAATATACGTAGACACTAATAATATAAACTTGTACTTATCGAAATTTCGGCTGTATATACGAATATATATGAATATATATATATATATATATATATATATATATATATAATATATATATATATATATATATACATTCATACATACATACATACATACATACATACTACATACATACATATATATATATATATATATGTATGTATATATATATATATATATATATATATATATATGTATTTAGCAATTAAGGACAACTACTTATAAGGAAAACTTAACAAGAAATTGTCAGGTAGATAGCGTAAAAACCTCATAAGAGAAAAATTTCGAAAATATTATTTCTTATTGAACATATTAATTTATATATAGAGGGCATTATACATACATGCCAGGAGGCATTCTACATACATGCCAAACGCTAAGCGTTTGGCATGTATGTAGAATGCCTCCTGGCATGTATGTATAATGCCCTCTATATATAATATATATATATATATTATATATATAATATATATATATATATATTATATATATATATATATATATATATAAATTTAAAATGAAGGTGGGAAATTAGATATAATTTAATTAACATCGAATTCACACCAGTGGTCTAGCATATAAAAAGACTGAAGGTTCAGTAAAATTGTATTATATACATATAAGAGGGAAACCCTTATGCTAGAAATAGATCGGCTATGGTCCCACCACCAAGAAATGTTCTCAACAAAAATTTAGCAAAACAACCAAAACGTAATCGAGCAAGACAAAAGAAAAAGCAATAAAAATATGGATTATTTGCTTACATGTTTCACTATCATCATATTACGTAAGTTTACTTACATAAATGTCCGTAGATCATCGGTGCAACCGTCCAAATGAATATAATTTGCAGGACTTCTTTTGTCTTGCACGATAACGTTTTGGTTGTTTTGTTAAATTTTTCTTGAGAACATTTCTTGGTGGTGGGACCATATCGGATCTATTTCTAGCATAAGGGTGTCCACATAGTGGTTTCCCTCTAATATATATATATATATATATATATATATATATATATATCACCGTGATCACCGTGAACGACCAAGCTATCAGATGTTGCTACACAACGCTGGTCACAATGCGCTTCGCATTGTTTTAGCCTTCAAATGACGCCACCCCGCTGGCTAAGCGAGCAGGCCAACAGAAGAAAGAATGAGAGAAAGTTGTGGCGAAAGAGTACAGCAGGGATCACCACCACCCCCTGCCAGAGCCGCGTAGAACTTTAGGTGTTTTCGCTCAATAAACACTCACAACGCCTGGTCTGGGAATCGAAACCGCAATCCTACAACCGCGAGTTCGCTGCCCTAACCACTGGGCCATTACGCCTCCACACACACACACACACACACACACACACACACACACACACACATATATATTTATACACACACATATATATATGCATGTATACATATATATATATATATAGATATGTAAACATATATACATATAAATATATATACATATATACAGGCACATATATACTCAAACCGATGTGTATATGCACACATACATAAGGCAAAGCGTATTCACTTATTAACACATCATTAAATTCCAATGCATCATTACAGTGAATTAAATATTGGTGGAATAAACTTGCGTATATATAATCAAAACCGAATAAAATAAGACATATCCAGACATATATACATACACAGATACTTATATACATACAAACAGACTTCTGTACAAGAACATAACTAAAAACTGCCCCGCAATACAAAGTTGTTTGGCGCTGGTCTAAATGTTCTGACTTCCACCGACTCATTCAATGGCAACAAAATGCTTAAATAGCAGCCAAGGAAAGATATTGTGCACAGTTGTGGAAATCAGTTGTTTAGTAGATGTTAACATAATGCTAAAGATTAGTGAAAACAGTATACATCTATACCGAAATAATGAAAACTCCACAGCTACACCACCTAGGCAAAAGGTCTAGATTCATATATGTGATTATTGGAGTACTTAATTATGTTACTTACTGCCTCAGCACCGATTTTCAAAAGCTGGGTTTCAGAAAAGCAGAAAGCACACAGTTAATTTAGGCTAATTAGAAACTTATGGCTACAAGTCATAAATGGTTTCAAATATGGGCACATGGTTCGCAAATTTAGCGGAAGGGGGTAAGTTAATTACTACCTCAATGTTCAAGTGGTACTTATTAAATGGAAAAGGTTAACTTTGGTGGAATTTGATCCGAGAACGTAATGAGTTGGAAGAAATGCCATTTAGTACTTTGTTCGACGTGCTAAAGATTCTGCCAACAATCTGCTTTGCAAGGTATTAATGACACTATGAAAATATGTGAAACATGCATTTAGTGGATATATATACACGTCTAGATATGAGAACATGTATTTATAATAATAATAATAATAATAATAATAATAATAATAATAATAATAATAATAATAATAATAATAAATGCCCTGATGCAGTACCAGGCAATGGCTCTCATGGCTTCTGATTTTAACTGATTGGAAGTGTTATCATGTACATTGTTTTGTCTTGGTATAAAAGATGGGCTACAGCAAATATTCTGCTCAATACCACAGATTTGCTTGTCAGTTGTTTGACCTGAGCATGTCCCTTAGTGGCTGACGATATGTGCATCTCTGATCACGAGCAGAAGTAGTGGGGGAGCATCATAGCCATGTGTTGAGAGGGATTCTTTGGGGTTTGAATAATTCACCTCTGGAAACATGGGTGGTTCTTTCAACATCCTTAAACAACCCTTATTCAGGAACCGTTTGAGCGGGATGGGCTACTCAACCTGAAGAAAATTCTAACTGGGCCCCACCTGCAAGGTCATGTGCTGTTTATCTTGATATGAAATTACAATGTCGCGCACATAGGGTTGTGATGCATGTGCCTGGTGTGCCTTTATCAGACGGGTAGTCATGATGGGTATATTGGGCTTCGTATATTTTACCCCAGTGTCACTTTGGTGGCATGAACTGCTCTCTCACTCAATAATAATAATAATAATAATAATAATAATAATAAAAAAAAAAAAATAATAATTATAATAATAATAATTGAAACAAAAAAAAAGTGTCATTGTCATCAAGTGAACGATATTTCGACATCTCGTACGTCTTCCACAGGTTCAAAATATAAACGTATCAATCTACTTCATTTTGGTTAATATTTATAGGATTTTTTGAACCTGTGGAAGACACACGAGATGTCGAAATATCATTCACTTGATGACAATAGCACTCTTCTTTTTTTTTTGCTTCTACATCTTCTGGAGGAATTACCTCAATCCTATAAATATTATTATTATTATTATTATTATTATTATTATTATTATTATTATTATTATTATTGAGTGAGAGTGCAGTGCATGCTATCAAAGTGACACTGGGGTAAAATATACGAAGCCCAGTATACCCATCATGACTACCCGTCTGATAAGGGTACACCAGGCACATGCATCACGACGATATGTGCTCGACATGGTGATCTCATAACAAGATAAACAGCGCATAACCTTGAAGGTGGGGCCCAGTTAGAATTTTCTTCTGGTCGGCTAACCCATCCCACTCAAAGGTCCCTGATTAAGGGTTGTTTAAGGATGTTGAATGAAACACCCATGTTTCCAGAGGTGAATTATTCAAACCATAAAGAATCCCTCTCAACACATGGCTATGATGCTCCCCCACTACTTCTACTCGTGATCAGAGATGCACATATCGTCAGCCACTAAGGGACATGCTCAACTGGTTAAGGTCAAACAAATTATTATTATTATTATTATTATTATTATTATTATTATTATTATTATTGAGTGAAAGAGCAGCATATGCCATCAAAGTGACACTGGGGTAAAATATACGAAGCCCAGTATACCCATCATGACTACCCGTCTGATAAGGGTACACCAGGCACATGCATCACGACGATATGTGCTCGACATGGTGATCTCATAACAAGATAAACAGCGCATACCTTGAAGGTGGGGCCCAGTTAGAATTTTCTTCTGGTCGGCTAACCCATCCCACTCAAAGGTCCCTGATTAAGGGTTGTTTAAGGATGTTGAATGAAACACCCATGTTTCCAGAGGTGAATTATTCAAACCATAAAGAATCCCTCTCAACACATGGCTATGATGCTCCCCCACTACTTCTACTCGTGATCAGAGATGCACATATCGTCAGCCACTAAGGGACATGCTCAACTGGTTAAGGTCAAACAAATTATTATTATTATTATTATTATTATTATTATTATTATTATTATTGAGTGAAAGAGCAGCATATGCCATCAAAGTGACACTGGGGTACAAATATACAAAGCCCAATATACCCATCATGACTAGCCGTCTGATAAAAGTATACAGGTATATGCACCACAACCATATGTGCGTGGCATGATGACCTCATATCAAGATAAACAGCACATGACCTTGCAGGTTGAGGCCGATTAGAATTTATCATTATTATTAGTAGAACATTTAGTACGCCGGGCAAAATTCTTAGCGGCATTTCATCCGTCTTTACTTTCCGAGTTCAAATTCTGCCGAGGCCGTCATTGTCTTTCATCCTTTCGCGATCGATAAATTAAGTACCAGTCAAGTACTGGGGTTGATGTGATCGATTGTCCCCCACCCTATAAAAATCCAGGCTTTGTGCTTATGGTAGAAAGGATTATTATTATTATTATTATTATTATTATTATTATTATTATTATTATTATTATTATTATTATCATTATTAGATGAAAACTCTCAGCTCATTTTGCTTGGTATGATGGAAAGTGTCAGCTGTCTACAGCCAGCAGACTAAGGTGACACTTGTTTATTGGTCATGCTTCAAGATCTCTACAAATAATTCTTGCGGTTCCAAGCAATGCTGATTTTTGTAAGTGTCCTATCCTTACTTTTGCACCAATCTTTTTGAGCCATGTTGGTAGTTGGGTGCTGATACTTCCAAGTGTGCCAATTACTATTCTCATTCCATTCTCCTCATTCACCACAACCTTCATATTTCCCACTTCAGTTCGTCATAGTTGCTCAGTTTTTCTTTGTCTTTGATCCCGTTGTCACCGGACATGCCATGTCGACTATCATGCATGTTCTTTCTTTTTTATTCACCACAACAATGTCCGGTTTCCGATGTCTGGTCAGGTGATCGCACTGAATCGTTGCAGCCCACAGGATTTTGCACAGAGCTCTCAATGGATCATTCTTGGCACATTGTCATGTCGTCTTTTGTATTCGCGTTGTGCCAATTTCAGGCATTCGCAAACCATGTGCCATACCATTTCACCTCTCTCACCACACATTCTGCATTTGTCGCTGTCGGTAGTGTTGTCGATTCTGCACTTATTATTGTTGTTGTTGTTGTTGTTGTTGTTGTTGTTGTTGTTGTTGTTGTTGTTGTTGTTGTTATTATTATTATTATATTATTATTATTATTATTATTATTATTATTATTATTATTATATTATCATTATTATTATTATTATTAGCAGAACCGTTAGCATGCCGGGCAAAAATTTTAGTGGTATTTCATCCGTCCTTACTTTCAAATTCCACCAATGTCGACTTTACCTTTCATCTTTTTGGGGTCTATAAAATAAGCATCACTTAAGCAATGAGATCAATATAATCGGCTTATCTCCTTCGAAATTACTGGCTTTATGCCAAAATTTGAAGTCGTTATTGCTGTCTTTGGCGTATATATGTACACATATATAAGCCAAAGCATACAAACGAATACATGTATAATGACAAGCATGCTTGCACCATACATATGCATACAAATACTTGCATGAGTGCATATATATAACTACTCAGCTGATAATGTCTAAATCGTAATAAAAAAGCTGTTTCTAAATTAGAACACGGTTCTTTAAAAATTTTTCTTTACTTTTTTCTTTTACTTGTTTCAGTTATTTGACTGCGGCCATGCTGGGGTATCACCTTGCTGGGGTATCGCCTTGCTGGGGTATCGCCTTGCTGGGGTATCGCCTTGCTGGGATATCGCATCCAGCACTTATTTTTGAAGCCTGGTACCTATTCTATCGGTCTCTTTTGCCGAGCTGTTGAATTACAGGGACGTAAAGACACCAAGACCGGTTGTCAAGTAGTGATGGGAGGACAAATACCGACACAAAGACATACACACATAGATATATGCATATAGATATAGATATACACATAAATAAATGTACGACGGGATTCTTTCAGTTTCCGTCTACCAAATCCATTCACAATGTTTTGGTTGGCCTGAGGCTATAGCAGAAGACACTTGCGCAAGGTGTCACACAGTGGATGTGAACTCGGAACCAAGTGACTGGGAGGCAAACTTCTTACCACATAGCCAGGCTTGCGCCTATTGGTGAGAAATTTTAGATATCAAATCATAAAAGGGTCTTTCCTGGCATACTACTCCTCGTTCTCCTTGCTACGCTATTGGTTTATATATATATATATATACTTCTTTTTGCTGTAGAATAGAGGCCATGCTGGAGCATCGCATTGAAGGGTTTAGTCGAACAAAATGACTCCAGCACTTATTTTCTTAAAGTCTGGTACTTATTCTGTCGGTCTCTTTTGCTGAACCTCTAGCTTGCGTGGACAAACCAATACCAATTGTCAGGCAGTGGGTGGGAAACACACACACACACACACACACACACACAAACACGCACACACGCACACACATACACACACACACATCTCTTTTATTCTTTTACTCTTTTACTTGTTTCAGTCATTTGACAGCGGCCATGCTGGAGCACCGCCTTTAATCGAGCAACTCGACTCCAGGACTTATTCTTTTGTAAGCTCAGTACTTATTCTATCGGTCTCTTTTGCCAAACCACGAAGTAACGGGGACATAAACACACCAGCATCGGTTGTCAAGCAATGCTTGGGGACAAACACAGACACACAAACACACACACGCATATGTATATATATATATATATATATATATATATTATATATATATATATATATTATATATATATATATATATATACATATATACGACGGGCTTCTTTCAGTTTCCGTCTACTAAATCCATTCACAAGGCTTTGGTCAGCCCGAGGCTATAGTAGAAGACATTTGCCCATATATATATATATATATATATACATATACATGAACACACACATACACACTTATATACACATATACATGAACACATTACACATACACGACGAGTATCTTTCAATTCCCATCGAGAAAATCAGCTCACAAATCTTTGGTTGATGCAAGGCTAGAACTGAAGACACTCGCCCAAGGTACCATGCAATGGAACTGAACCCAAAACCATATGGTTTAGTACGTTTAGTACTTCTTACCACACAACCAATTAGATTATCTGTTGTCAGTGGCCCTTGTTCGGAAAACCAACGGTGCTATTAAAAGGAGACTCTTCTGCTATTTCTAGTTGGTCGAGTGATCACATACAAACCTGTGGACTGGTCAGTTAGCGGATAGTAAGGGTTATGATTATGGTGGTAGTGGTAATGGTTGTGGTGGTAGTGGTGATATAAACGACATCTGCTTCGTATTTACATCAAAATTTGAGAAGAAATGATTACCCGGATGAAGGAAGACGATTTATTCCATGTGTAAAATAAAGAAACAAAGAGAGAGAACAGAACTAGAGCCCACCCCACCAAAACAAACAAACAAAGACAAAGCCCACCTCACCAAAACAAACAAACAAAAACAATCCTAAAACAACAACTAGCCAATGTCAAGCATCTATGTAGCCGCTCGATCTGCTAGAAATAGCAACCAAATCCTTCTTCAAATCATGCCCAGAAGTTTGATTAATATTCTCTAGATCAGTGGTTCTCAACTGGGGTTCATATGCCCCCTGAGGCTCCATATAAAATTTTTGGAGGGCCATTCAACGAAATAGTAAATTGGGGACTCACAGTAGTAGTTTAAGTGTCCATGAAAAAAATTTGTTTTATTGCTAGAAATAGCTCAGTTTCTTTCTCTAATGTTTTACATAGTTCAACCTACACAAGCGAATGTGTGAATAACAAAATAAGAATTTTAGAAGAAGTCTCTATGAAATTAGTTTTTAAACATCGAATGGCTATGGGGGTCCACCAGAATAAAATTGTATTTCAAAGGGGTTCATAGATTTAAAAAATGGCTGAGAACTCCTGGTCTATATACCTTTAATAAAGTGGGATAGTTCCGCTGAGAGGATTTTGATTGGATGTTCGTTCTGTGACGAAACAACAACAATAATTACAATGACAACAACCGTAGCTGCCTCATGACACAACGGGAATGCCAATACATTCTTGCTCGACCTGCTAGAAATAGCAGATGAATTTCGCTCAAAACTGCCGTTATTGTTTTAAAGAAAGGCGCTAAGTTGGAAGACATGATATCCGAGAAGAAGAAGAAGAAGAAGAAGAAGAAGAAGAAGAAGAAGAAGAAGAAGAAGAAGAAGAAGAAGAAGAAGAAGAAGAAGAAGAAGAAGAACCGGTTTGATCACGGCTGAAACGCTGTTGATCTTAATCTTGTTAAATGAAATTTCACCAATAACAATGGCATCACGATGCATCAGAAAGCTTCTAAGCACTAAATAGACATGCTAAAAGTAGCAGCTAAATATCTCTCAAATTATATCGTATTACTTTAGAAAAGATTACATTAGGTAACGGTTGTTTAGATACTCCGCAAGACCGATTCATGGTCCTATCAAGATTGAGCCGGCTCAAGAAATAGCAACATCAACAACTGGACCATTAAACATGTTTTGATAATGACGATGGTATAGGTCCTTTTAAAAATTTGATACTGTTTCTACAGATCAAACATTAAACCTCTGCGGTCGGACGCTCCCTTAAACTGTTGTCGACCAAAAAATCATTGTGAAGGTGCATAGCTCAGTGGTTAGGGAGTGTGGCTCACAATCATGAGGTAGTGAGTTCCATTCCTTGACCAGGCTGTGTGTTGTGTTCTTGAGCAAGGCACTTTATTTCACGTTGCTCCAGTTCTCTCAGCTGTAGAAATGAGTTGCGATGTGACTGGTACCAAGTTGTATTGGCCTTTTCATTTCCCGTGGATTACATCGGTGGCGTGGAGAAGGAAGATGGTATACATGGATGTCTGCTAGTCTTCCATAAACAACCTTACCTAGACTTAAGGCTCGGAGGGGAACTTCCAAGATGCAATCCCATGGTCATTCATCACCGAAGGGGGTCTTTACCTTTATCCAAGGTCACGATGATTTCAGTTCCGTCCAGCAGTAGCACTCCGTCCACCGGTGCTGAGCAGCACTGATGCTAACAGGGCATATCCTGGTTCCTTTGACCCACATAGTAGCACGCTCCTACTTCGCTATCTAATACTGAAGATGTTTACTAATTTAGATAGTATCCTTTTCATGGACCTCATGTGTTTCAGTCGGCCGATCTTGTAGTCCAAAGTGGATGACGTCGACTCGGATGGCATCTACTCGGCACTCTTGGAGATCGTAAATCAGTCGGAACTTGCCCATGTATTTGTGATCCCCAGTCGACAGTTGCTTATGAGTGGAAA
>NC_042998.1:164073780-164076280 GCF_006345805.1 Octopus sinensis
AGGGATTTTTAATTGCAGCACAAGACCAAAGCCTCCCCACCAGAAATTACCAAAAACATGTAATGAAAAGAAATATTACAAGTAACTGCAGAATATGGGAGATGGACAAGAAACAATAAATCATATTATCTCTAGCTGCCCAGTCCTGGCTAAGAAGGAATATATTCACAGACATGACAGAGTTGGAACCTACATACATTGGAAGCTATGCCAACATTATGGAATAACAACAGAAAAAAGATGGTATAGGCACACACCAGAAAAGGTCACAGAAAACGAGAAGCAACCATACTCTGGGATATGCCGATACACACAGATAGAGAAATTAAGGCCAACAGACCAGATATAGTTGTCAGAGATCATGAAAAAAAAAATGCTTTCTAATTGATGTATCAATACCGGCTGATGACAACGTGTCTCTAAAGAAATGGAGAAACTCTCAAAATACAAAGACCTGGAAATAGAGGTAACTAGAATGTCGAATCTGAAAACAGAAACAATTCCTATCATAGTAGGTGCATTAGGCACGATAAAAAAAATATTCAGACAAATACATAACAAAAACACCAGGACTTACAAACACATATAACATACAGAAAATTGCACTACTAGGCACTGCACACATCCTACGCAGAACACTTTCCATACAATAACCATCAGAGCATCACAACAAATCACAGCACATACCCAAGGCACACAGAGCTGTGCTCGGTAGTGAAGTGAAAGCACGCTATAAAAATAAAACTACTGAATAATAATAATAATAATAATAATAATAATAATAATAATAATGATAAAAAAATGATAGTGAAAATTAAAATTAAATTATAATATAATAAAAAGTAATAAAAATGAAAACAACCCAAGTACTCAAATGGTACTTATTTTATCGACCCCGAAAGGACGAAAAGCAAAGTGGGCCTTGGCAAAATTTGAATTCAGAACGTGCAGACGGATGAAATGCCGCTAAGCATTTTGTCCGGGGTGCAAACGATTTTGCCAGTTCACCGCCTTAATTTGGTGTAATATTACAGAATACC
Source organism: Octopus sinensis (assembly GCF_006345805.1). Classification (NCBI taxonomy): domain Eukaryota; kingdom Metazoa; phylum Mollusca; class Cephalopoda; order Octopoda; family Octopodidae; genus Octopus; species Octopus sinensis. Next base: position 164,074,821 of record NC_042998.1, read on the forward strand.
AATAAACTTATCGGGGCAGCTAAGGAAATTCTACTGGCTCACTAGAGTTGCTAGAAATAAGAGTTAAATCTTCCTAAGATGACCTTCTCCTCACCATCATTTTAAAAGAAGGAAGAACACAAAGCTGTTTTATGCAGCACCCTTCTCTCTGCCAAAGATAGATTGCTCACAGCTAAACCCCGTGTGCAGTTTGTCTTTTCGAGTTGTACTCTGATTTTCAGAGCTGGTGTGGTGCTAAACAATATCGACGACTGCTACATCAACAAGAAGAAATATATTTATTTTAACTAACAATTACAGAAATAACCTGGTTTTACAAATTAATATCTACAGAGACGTCTATTCTTTCGAAAAGTACAAAGAATATTAGTCGATATGGGTTTTTGTGATGCTTAGTGTTGTTGTTAATAATATCGATAGCATAGCTTGTCAGAAATATTTATTTATATCAAATATTTTCAATGAAAAATAATTAAATACGTATTTTGCACAGATCCTGTCAAAAAGACTGTTCTGAAATATATTATTTCGTAAGTATGATAGACTGATTGAACATGCTGTTTATTAAGCTATAACTCAGCGTGAATTAATTAAAAGTGATTCAAATAGCTAAAATTGTTGTAAAAATTGGTCACGGACTTTATCGAATGAATGCAAAATGATTTATATTTATTCATTGAAATATAATCAAAACTTAATTTGTAATAAGATTCTATATTCTGATAGTTTACAAACGGAAAGGAAAGGTTTACACTTACCCACACATTCACCAAATATACGGATACATTTATTCATTCAATAATAATGTGTAGATAAGTAGTGAGAATTAATTTTGTTGAAACAAATTCTGAAAGTAAAGTCATATTTGTAAAATAACATCATAATAAACTAGCAAACGGCGCATGCATTAATCCCTTAATGAAGTTCCTTAATACCGGCAATAGCTGTCCGCAGTAACGTCCCCAGAATGTTTCAACGATGGAAAAGTTAAAAATTAAAATGTAAACCGATATGCAATAGGTTCTAAATCGAAGTTTATTGTGTGTAGTATGCCTGTAAATCAAATAGTGAATTTTCAGGTTTATCGTTACGAAATAATTACGTGATTATCTAAGTGAAAATATTGTAGATAGCAAGTAAAGGTACCGCCTTATAAACAGTAGTTTACGTTTAAATCTCAGGTTTATCAATTTACGATTAACATATATTTCAGGGAAGTCGGTGAACTGGCAAAACCGGAAAAAATATTTAGGGGACACCTCTTCCAACATTACGCTCTGAGCTGAAATAGTGCTGAGGTCAACATTACCTTTCATCCTTTCGATAAAATAAGTACTAATTGAGCACTGGGGTCGATGTAATCAATTAGTATCACCTCCCCTGAACTTGCTGGTCTTGTGCAAAAAATTTGTAACCAATACATATTTCAGGTTCTATAAATTGGGTAGTTGATTTCGAAT
>NC_042998.1:164081280-164086280 GCF_006345805.1 Octopus sinensis
TCGGTTCTGAAATTTTGGGAGGCGGGGAAAAGTCGATTACATCGACTCTAGTGTTTCACTGGTACTTATTTTATCGACTCCAAAAAGATGAAAGGCAAAATCGACCCCTGCGGAATTTGAACTCAGAACGTATAGACGGTCTATATGCTGCTAAGCATTTTACCCGGCGTGTTAACGATTCTGCTAGCTCATCGCCTTGCCATTATACTTATGATACTTTTTGTTAGTTGTTTGGTCACTCTAAATATCTATCATTATTTCATATGTAATAAGGCGGCAGCTGGCAGAATCATTAGCGCGGTAGACCAAATGCTTAGCGGTTTTTCGCACATCACTACGTCCTAAGTTCAAATTCCGCCGAGGTCGTCTTTACCTTTCGAGGTCGAAAATAAGTACCAGCGAAACACTGGGGTCGATGCAATCGACTATTCTCCCAAATTTCAGGCGTTTTGCCTATAGTAGAAAGGATTATTTCATATAGAATTAATATGTAATATCTGATATGAATTAATAATTAAGTGACCTTATTTATTTTCTTAAATTTTATTTCAATATATTAAATATTTTAATTTTTGAACATTTGTATTAATTTTATTTTGTAAAAGCACCATGAAATATGAAAAAAGTGCAATTCATAATTAATGCAACTATGTAACATTACTGCATTCCTTTCATATCTCATCATACAAGGGGTAACTCTTCCTTACGAGGGGATTCTGAAAAGTTCCTTTTTTTAAGGGTGTCACGAAAGGCCTGGCTGGAAGTCCAACATTCCGAGTTCTTTTACAGAGCTTAGAAAAACTGGCGAACCACTGCAATAAGTATGTGAATCTAAGAATGGAATATGTTGAATAAAATCATAACTGACTGATTCTCTTGTATTTTCTTTTATCCAAAGCCAAGAACTTTTCAGCACCCTTCGCATATTCATTTAATGATAAGTGAATTGAACAAGACTAGTTCTTTTGCATTCATCAGAGCGTAATGAATTTTTCGGGAGTGTAACAGCATTATCCCTGTAAGTATAATTTATCATTAAATAACTCTATATAACCTTTACTTGATGCTTTGAGTTACTAATTAACTAGATAGTCAAATCATTAATGGTAAAAATATTTTGTTATACTAGTCATATTGTTACACTGGTCATATTTTGCCAGTTAGACACACGCACTTTTGGTCTTCACCTGAGCTTTATTATTATAATTCTAGTTTAGATAGAGAGTTGCTGAAGAGGTCACAGGATGTGTGACGAAGGAGCTTGAAAAGAAACTCGAAACAATAATAATAAAGCTGAAGTGAAGACCAAATACATAGTGCGTGTGTTTAATTGGAAAAATATGACCATCTCCAAGTATAACAATATCTTTTTCAACACATAATTTCATGTCAAGAATTTTGCAAAGAATTTTGCAAAACTAACAAAAAGTATCATAAGTATAATGGCAAGGCGATGAGCTAGCAGAATCGTTAACATATAGTAAATAAAGAAACATATAGTAAATAAAGAAATAGACAAACACTTTTTTGCATTACACGTTTTACTGATGACTCTTCATAAATAGATAAACAGCTGAAGTGTTATTTATATGTGATTGGAAAAGTGGGAGGGAGGGACAAAAAGAAATATATTTACTCTTTTTTTGCCCAGTCAGCATCTCTGATACTTAAAACAAAGAAATCCAGCGAATGAGTTGGTAAAAACAAGTCCATATTCGAAGTATTTACTTATTCGTTCCTGTAATTCAGGACCTAATTTGAGTTGTGCTACTTTCTCGACTTTTACTTATAAAACAATTGGGTGTACTCTTATCGAAATTTGGCTGTAGCTTCTGCTAGGTCCGCCTGCCGTTTAGTTGCTCCCACGATGGTTTATTCGTAAGAAAGTAGATTAACATTTGAACGTGATATATTTCTAGCATAACATGGTACCATAGAGAGATCTCCTTTGTTGGCACTTCCACTCATTCCAATACAGATATATGAGACAGTAGCAGGTACTTTGAAGGAGATTATGTTGTATTTTCAACGCAGTTTCGCCATCATACAGAAGTACCACCTCGTTGGCTCATGCATACATACATATATACATATATATAAATACACACACGCATGCGCACACACACACATATGTATGCATATGTATATGTGGCATAGTGGTTAGGGGTGTGGTACCTACGAGTGTGAGATTGTAGTTTCGGTTCTCATACCGGCTGCACGTTGTGTTCTTGAGCAAATCATTTCACTTGAATAAGCTTTAGTTCCCTTCGATGTAACTCTGCGATGGACTAGTCTTCCAATCACGGGGGATATTGGCCCTCTTGCCTAGCCAGTGTGGTGACATCATTCAAAAGCTAAAGTGATGCAAGCGCATTGTAACCAGCGATGTATGACAACACCCGATAATCTGATCGATACAGTAACACACACAGACACACACACATATGTATCAACAATAACACAGCTGTTTCAGGCGTGTTCTTTATTTATGAACAAAACTGTTACATCATGCAGAAAAAGCAAAAAAAAAAAGAAGTTTTCTTCAGGTGAATAAAGAGGCAATTTAACGCTTAAACTTTATCACAAAATAGCACAGTGCAAAATGACCCTACCAAGCAGGTTACAGCCAATGCCTGGTTGGTAGATTCATTTTGGACTTAATTCTATTTTGCGATGAATTCTAAGTGTTAAATTTTCTCTTTATTCACCTAAAGAAGACGTTTTTTTTTGCATGATGTAACACATTTGTTCATCAGTAAAGGACACACTTGAAACAGCTGTAGTAAACCTCAACTCATCTAAGTTATTGTTTATTTTTCACCTAACTCGGAACCTTCTATACTTCTGGATGTGGGGCCTATAGTCGACAGTGGAATACGTACTATGCGTATACTCCTGTGTGGCTTTGAGACCACGCTGTATATTTTCTCAGTGCTTGTGAATGAGTGTATAATTGGAACGACAAATCTGTATTTACTTTAGTAAGTACGTATATGCCAGTACACATTGTTAGTGAACTGTTGCGCTACCTCTGACTCTGCCTTGGCGTTTTACTTTTCTATTTAAATACCTGACTCTATTGGATCCTGAAAATGTTATTATATATTCAAAAGAAAGAAAATAAAATGTTATTCGAGGGAGGTTTTGGCTGCTACTGTTAGTAGGTTTAACCACCATCTTGTGGCTGTCTTGTTATTGTATGAATTTATGTCAGATCTTTTGACCGGAAATGAAAGACAATAATAAATAGATTCATGTGAGAGAATGTTGAGAAAGCAAATAATTAGGTAAAATGTTCAAGAATACGAAATAAATAATAAAAAAATAAGCAAATGAAACTAAACACTTTGTTACTTTATATATCAAAATAGATATATGATGTGGCGATTGTGGCCGACTCGTATTGTACTTATTGAATAAGATACTAAAAGCACAAAGATACCTACAACTAACATCTTCCTCTCTCTTTATATACACACACATACACAGGTACACACATACGTACAGAGGAAAGAAAGAAAGAGAGAGAGAGAGAACTGGAGAGATAAAGAGAGAGAACGGGAGAGAGAAAGAGAGATAAAGATAAATAGATAGATAGTGTGTGAGAGAGAGAGGAGAGATAGATAGATAAGGAGAGAGAGAGAGAGAGAAGAGAGAGAATGAGAAAGAAGAGAGAGAGAGATAAGCATTGGCAGATGTAACATATGAAGTTACTGTTTCAAAATAAAATTTATATTTTTCTTTATACTAGTATATATAATCATTTTTCTTCACTCTACTGAACAATTCACCAGCGAGAGTGCATGATAATCACCTTTCTTTCACTTCTCGTGCTCACGCTCCCAGTTTTTATATATACTCGCGACTGGGAAAGTCTGAGTTTTGCTGCAACGGAGCTTTGTTTCGTAGTTTTTTTTTTCCCTTTTCCATGTTATGTCGCATGCTTTCAACAAATGTGACATCGAAATCACGCGTAAACGGCTCCTTTCCCCCCAAAAGAAAAGATTGTTACTTTTTGCACGTCCTGTTACCACGTAGAAATAGCAGCCAAATCTATAGAGGTGAGATATATTGAATGCACACGAAAAAAACTATTGAAAAAATTATTTCAAACCGAAGTTACGAACGCGTCTTTTACGAAATATTTACCGTATTTTTAAAGTCATTTTCACTTTAAAATGTTTTTTAAATGCCTCCCCTCAAAATTTTTGTAATGGTATTCACTTGAAAATAGTTTAAAAAATATTAAAATAGTGTCTGTTAAAGAAAGCTAAAATAAAAATGTTTACTGTACAAACAACTTACATTTTTGAAATCACATTCACTTAAAAATATTTCTAAATGATTAAAATATGGTGGTTAACAAGTTAAAATAGAAACATTTACAGTAAAAAAACAAAACTTATTTTTTCGTTGTCAAGCCACTGTGACTAATCGAAAGGTAAGCGTTTGTTTCTTTTCAGGATTAAGTTAATTTCGGAGAATTTTCCCATTATGCACCGTTTTGGGTATTTACACCCCGAAAACCCCTAATATCTCAAAATCCACTAGTCCAATTTACGCGAAATTTGTTATACTCCGTTCGTATTTACATTTCAGGTGAAACTTAATTCATAGTATTTTCCCATTATGCGCCAGTTTGGCTGGGTAACACTGCAAGTAAGCAAGCTAGATTCAAGCAGACTTTCAATTCATATATATATATATATATATATATATATATATATATATATATATATATCTCGCTATTGGCTTCAACACAGACTCTGATGACTTTAGAATCTCCTGAAACTCTTCTGGAAGGTCTCCTTGTATAAGTTGGTGAATGCTGTCATAATCCTTGCCTTCAGTTCATCTTTGGTGTTACATGGAGTTTTGTTGGTCTCTCACTCAAATGCGCCCCACACATAATAAGCAAGGGATTTGCAGTCTGGGGAGTTAAGTAACCAGATGTTAGGGGTGATGTCGTCGCAAAAATTGTCTGACAGCTATGACTGGGT
>NC_042998.1:164091280-164105398 GCF_006345805.1 Octopus sinensis
GAGAGAGTCTATGTGTGTACGGGGTCCATGTGCAGCTGTACATTTGCCTGTTAAGTGTATATATGCGTAGTCTTTAATTCCTTATGTTTTGTTTCAGCAACTCTAACCAAATCGAACTATGATTAAAAAAAAATATTCCAGCCGTGACCGTTCGATTTTTTAGAATCCCTGCGTACCTCGTTCTGTATCACGGAAAAAAAGTTCCCTTCTTAAGAAAGTACGGTGTAATTTGTGAGAGATTTAACTCCTATTTCTTGCAAATCGGGTGACGCCATAGCGGTTGTCAATGTTGCTGCCATGGTTGTTATGATTTTTCTGTTGGTGAGGGAATGTATTATGTCTAATACATAAATACATATACATATACATACATACACACACACACACACACACAGTATATATATAAACACAGAGAGGACAAAAAAGATCAGACAAACGGATTAAGTCGATTTCATCGACCTCAGTGTGTAACTGGTACTTAATTTATCGATCCCGAAAGGATGAAAGGCAAAGTCGACCTCGGCGGAATTTGAACTCAGAACGTAACGGCAGTCGAAATACCGCTAAGCATTTCGCCTGGCGTGCTAACGATTCTGCCATCTCGCCGCCTTTGCTAAAATAAATATTTATTTCTTTATTGCCCACAGGGGGTAAACATAGAGGTTACAAACAAGGACAGACAAAGGGATTAAGTCGATTATATCGACCCCAGTGCGTAACGGGTACTTAATTTATCGACCCCGAAAGGATGGAAGGCAAAATCGACTTCGGCTGAATTTGAAGTCAGAACATAACGGCAGACGAAATACCTATTTCTTTACTACCCACAAAGGGCTAAACACAGAGAGGACAAAAAAAGGTCAGACAAAAGGATTAAGTCGATTTCATCGACCCCAGTGTGTAACTGGTACTTAATTTATCGATCCCGAAAGGATGAAAGGCAAAGTCGACCTCGGCGGAATTTGAACTCAGAACGTAACGGCAGTCGAAATACCGCTAAGCATTTCGCCCGGCATGCTAACTACTCTGTCAGTTCGCCGCCTTTGCAAAAATAATTACCAAAAAAAAAAAAAACGTATTTAGTCAAATTTGGACATACGGCAGTTAAACATAATAGGAACGATATATTATTTGTTTTATTTTATAATACATACAATTGTAGAGTTGGCTTATTCTTTAACATGAATAGTATTGAGAGTGACTTAGAGGTTTTGAACAGCTAAGCCTTCACCGCCTTCACTGAATAGACATCAGTACTTCTTTTTTTAACCCGGTTCTTATTCTATCGGCCTTTCTTTACCGAACCGCTAGGTTACGGGGGCACAAGCACACCAAAACCGGTTGTCAAGCGTTGGTGGGTGGACAAAGACTGATAGAAAGACACATACACAGAGATATGTAAACGTATACGACGGGCTACTTTCAGTTTCCACCTACCAGTCTTTGGGAAGCAAGCTTCTTACCTCATCTGTCTATATACATGTGTGTGTGTGTGTGTGTGTGTTGTGTGTGCGTGCGTGCGTGTGTGCAACAGCATCAAACTCCCTCCTTTCCCAAATGCTACACATCAGAAGGGGTTTCAAGTAAAGGAGGTGTAATAAAAAACCAACAGTGATGCACTATCATGACCGCACCTTTTGAGCTGAAACTAGTATATATATATATATATATATATATATATATATGTATATATAATGAGTTTGTGAGCGTCTCTGTACGTGTTTGTGAAAGGGGATTATATAATCCTTCTCCGTTTTCTTGCTTGGATTGAGATCTGTTTGATGTAGCTGCAGCTGGTTTTACTGCACTTGTGTATGTGAGTGAATGCGTGCGAGAAAGAGCAAGAGACGGATAGAAAGAACAGCACAAGAAAAGAATGGGTACAAATGTGAGTTCATGTTCGTATATGTGAATCTATGGAGAGCATAGAGGTTTGTATGGATATTTCACATATTTGGTACACACACACACACACACACACATATATATATATATATATATAATATATATTGGGGGATTTTTGCGGAGGGTGAAAGTGGTAACAAAAACAGGAGAGTGAGAACAAAACATTAAAAACAAACATGTTTCTGCACTAATGGTTTTCTGGTTTTAAGAATTCATAGTGGATGACTTCTGCAGTACACCACCAAACAGTCTCCATAACCTTCTTTTTGAAGAGCTCGGGTTTAAGGTAGGTTTTCGGTGCTTCATTTGGGTCCAACCACTGCGAAGAAGGTTTTTTTTTTTATATTATTGCACAGAATCCACTTTTCATCGCGAGTTACAATACGGTCGAGAAGTGGATCAGTCTGGTTACGGAGAAGAAGCGACGAGTAAATTTCATATCTGTGCATTTTCTGATTTTCACTCAAATTGTGTGGTACTCATTTGTCAAGCTTTTTTGATTTTCCGATCGCATGTAAAAGGTTGCAGGCAGTTTTCTGGCTAACTTGAAGTTCTTTTGCCAGTTCTCGAGTAGTATTACGTAGATCTTTCTCAATTACGGTCTTTAATTGATCGTCATCTATGACAGACGGGCGTCCACTATACTCACGATCTTCAAGGCTCAGGTCTCCACTGCGAAATAGTTTAAACCATTTTCGAGCTGACCACTCTCTGGTCATTTCCTCACCAAACGTTTCTTTTAAACATGCTCTGAATTCTGTAGGCCATTTCCTCACCAAACGTTGCATTTTAAACTTGCTATTAATTCTATAGGTCATTTTTTCCGAAGCGCTAAGTGACTGGAACGCAAACAGACCACCTCTGGTTGTAAAGCGGTGTGGTAGATCAAGCAAAAACACAAACAGATACACATACATATACAACTGGCTTCTTTCAGTTTCCGTCTACTAAATCCACTCAAAATATTTTTGTCGACCCGGTGCTATGGTAGAGGATATATGCTGGAAGTGCAACGCAATGGGTCTGAACCTGGAACCAAAGTGTTGGGAAGCTAACTTAATTACCGCACGGCAATACCTGCACCTGTGGCCGTGTGCTAAGACGTTTGCTTCCTAACCATATGATTCCGGATTCAGTCCCACTGCGTGGCGCCTTGTGTCTTTTAATATAGCCTTGGGCCACGACCAAAGTCTTTCGAGTAGATTTGGTAGACGGAAACTGAAAGAAACCTGTCATATATGTGTATGTATGTATGTAAGTATATATATATATGTATGTAGTTGAATTAGGTACTTAAGTTGAAGCACCAAATCAGTCCTTTATTATCCGTACAGCCCGAACTAATGCGAATAAAACGAAAATAAGCAACAGGATATCAAGTAGTAATGCAATATGACTGTTTCAAGCGGCTCCATTTAATTGAACAATGTAATCATTACATCAATTTAAATGCAGTGTCATCTTCAGCTGCACAAATAGATAAATGGAACTTTAACAATTACGACAAATTAATATCAATTTTCTTAAATATTTTAACAGTGCAAGTAGGTGGAGGAAATTCCTGTTGTTGTTATTGTAGCTAAGTATAGACTACCACTTCAAAGAATCGCTTAGAGCATAGTGGGGTCATACAACCCTATGGCCCCACTAGCTCCTTGCGATTCTCTACAAGTTGTAGTCTATACTTAACTACAAGAGTGACAACATGAATTTATTCCACCTTCTTGCTCTGTTAAAATATTTAAGAAAATTTATATTAATGTGTCCTACTTGTTAAAATTGTATTTATTTATTTGCGGAGCTGAAGATGGTATTGAATTTAAATTGATATAATGATTGCATTGTTCAATTAAATGGAGCTGCTTGAAACGGTCGTACTGCATTACTACTTGACATCCTGTTGTTTATTTTGATATATATATATATGTGTGTGTGTGTGTGTGTGTGTGTCTGTGTGTCTGTGTGTGTGTTTGTATCTGTGCTTGTCCCCACCATCACCACTTGACAACCGGTGTCGGTGTGTTTATGTCCCCGCAATTTAGTGGTTCGGCAAAAAATAACCGATAGAATAAGTACTAGGCTTTAAAATGCTAAGTCCAGGGGTCGAATTATTCGACTAAGACCCTTCAAGGCGGTGCTCTTGCATGACTGCTGTCAAATGACTGAAACAAGTAAAAGAATAAAAGTATGTACAATATCTCACAGAAGTATGTAAACCCCTAAAAAATTTCAGAAAAATTGCCATTACTCTCATAATATAGAAATTTATACTAAATAAAATATATTATACATGCAAGTATTATACAAATTTGGAACATAAAACAATAAAAATTTTCAAAAATATGAACGAAATATTAATTTCCAAGGGTTACAAAAATATGTACACCCTAAAGGAAATTTATTGGTTGCTTCTCGAGTCATTCCTGGCTCATAAGGGCTAGTTTCCCGGTTTCATAAGTTCCCCACCTGGATGGGACGCCGGTTCGTCGCTGGTGAGCTCCTAGATACAGGAGGAAAGAGTGAAAGTTGTAGTGAAACAGTCAGCAGAAGTGGAGCTTAGGCGTTTCGCTCATAAACACACACACCGCCCGGTCTGATATTCGAACCCGCTATCGCTCGACCGCGCGTCCGCTGTCCTAACAACTAGGCCATGTGCCTCCACAAAAGAAATTTACAATATTCAATATTTTATCCACTTTTAAAAAATAAATTCAGATATTGCTGATAATTTCAATTCACAAAATTATTTCTCCTGGCGTTTTTGCACTGGTCATAGTTATTATGCCTGCAGGAATTCCGATTTGTATAACGTGTTGAAAATTTTCCAAAAGGAAAAGAATTATCTGAAGACTTGAAAAAATTTATTTTTAATTTGCACACGAATGATTAAGGATACAAGTTAATTAGCAAACGAATGCATATTTGTGTAAACATAGTTGCCAAAGTAATTCAGAAGTACAAAACCACTGGTCGGCTAAGCAATAAGCATCGTCCAGGTCCTTCTATTTTAACTGCGCGTGATATTCTCCACATCCGACGTTGCGTGATGGAGGGCAGGCGTCGTACCGCTTCATCTTTTGCCTCAAAGTGTCTTCTGTTAGTGCAAAGAGTGTATCAGTCCAAACAGTCCACCGAAGCTTGAATCAGTGTGGTCTTCATGGACGCATTCCTCGTAGGATGCCTCTCTTCACTACCAGGCATAAATTAAGTCGTCTTTTGCCGAAACCTATGCAAGAGGAAGGAGTTTTGGAATAAAATTCTTTTTTTTTTTTTGACGAGACTAAAATCAACTTGTTTGGGTCAGGTGGTATTAAACGAGTATGGCGATGACCAGGTGAAGATAATTGCGAAAAATAAACCCTGCCTACCGTGAAACACGGTGGCGGAAGTGTCATGCTTTGGGGATGCATGAGTGTGGCTGGTGAGGGAGGATTCACATTTATTGAGAGAACAATGGATTCAAGCCTTTATAGTGACATATTGCAGAAAGCAATGTTGAAAAGCATCAACTGACTAGGAAGATATTCCATGTACCTACACGATAATGACCCTAAACTCACTTCATAGTTGACGACTAAGTTTTTATGAGATAAAAAGGCAAAAGTATTACCTTGGCCTATCATGTTACCTGATGTGGGGTGTTTTGAAAAGGAAGGCTGAAGAGAAAATCAGCTGAAAGACATCATTCAGGATGAATGGAGTTCGATTTCACAGGATATATGCAGAAATTTAGTCAACTCTATGCCCAGAAGATTTAATGCAGTCATTGAAATATTTGGCTACACCAAATATTGAATATAGCAAATAATCCTTTAGGTGTGCATATTTATGTATCGTTTTAAAATTAATATTTCGTTTATATCTTTGAAAATGTTTATTTTGTTTTCCAAATTTGTATAATGTTTGCATGTATATGTTTTATTCAGTATAAACTTCGTTTGACTTCCTTCGATATTATCAGAGTAATGGCAATTTTACTGAAATATTTTAGGGGTATATATATATGTATATGTATATGTATAAGTATATGTATATATTTATATATATATATATATATATATATATATATATATATTTACTTTGTGCGTGTGTGTGTGTGTGAACTTTTACAAATAAAAGCTTGATAGTGATTTCGAAATTACATTTTACTGGCCTTCATGGAACTGTTATTCACTTTGGTCCTTTTTGGCATGGTTTGTTTTATTGTTTGATAGGTGGAGCAGTGCAATGATAATTAGGTGTGATGTAAGTGAATAAAAAAAAGGTCAAGATTTTGCGGAAGCAATCTCAGATTCGAATGTAATTATGAATACAAGGGAATATCCCATGTTATTTGATAATGATACATGGGTTAAGAAAAACAGAGATGAATTGTTCCATATTACGCTACTTAAGTGAGTCAAAATTGGATATTCTAGATTTATTGAAAAATGTTTCCTAAGATCGATAGTGGTTTATAGCGTGATGATGGCTTGATTTCAGAGAGAAACTGTAATGGTCATAAGTTAGATAGCGTTTGACAAATCAACTAGAAATATTTCAGAAAACTGGAAGCTTACCAAGATACTTAATGTCCTTAATAATCTAGACACAAGTTTAGGGCAAGAAAATAAAATAAAATCCGCCCACGCAGTAAATTGAGGAACATATTCGACAACGTTTGTAGACACCTATCCTCGAATTCTTCCGATGGAAATGTCATTACGGAGCATATCTATCTATCTATCTATCTATCTATCTATCTATCTATCTATCTATCTATCTATCTATCTATCTATCTATCTATCTATCTATCTATCTATCTATCTGTCTGTTTGTTTTTCTGTCTGCCTCTCTCTCTCTCACCCTCTGTCTGTCTGTCTGTCTGTCTCTCTCTCTCTCTCTCTCTCTCTCTCTCTCTCTCTCTCTCTCTCTCTCTCTCTATATATATATATATATATAAAATAAATTAAGATTCAATAGGGTATATAATAACACTTGCAAACATCAGAGCCAATGCTCCAAAAACCACTATAAAACTCACGATAAAGGTACATATGAAAAATATGCTTACCTTTGCGTTGAATACATCAATAAGTAATGCATATTTCAATACCAATTGATTTCACGCTTCGCATGACAAACACTCTGCGATCTTCAGTTGGAAATAACATTTTAATATCTACTTCTAAAATATTCACTACATTAGCTCGAGTGCGTTCCTTACTTTAAACGTCCCGCTTCGATTAAAAGAAAACTATCGTGAACAAGAAAAATTCAAATAATGAAGTATTATTGCCGTTATTTATAGTAATAATAAGGTGCCTGTAACGGTGTGAACTTGCTAGCCACCTTATCATTACGATAAATAACGGTAATAATACTTCTTTATATAATGCGGCCATTCTCTACGTCACGAGTACTTATAGAGCGGACGAGGCTGAGTAGAGGTACGGGTTCCTGAGGCAACAGTCCTGTCGGTGATCATAAAATAGTATCTTGCAAGTTTGTGCCTATTAGAAACTACACTAATGGAGGAGACGCTTGTAGCGTTGAAGAAGGAAAATTCAATAGTGTTTCTATTGAAGAGTCTACAGTATCTATGTGCGAGTGCAAAAGCCCTATCTAAAATCTGAACAACAACCTAAGGATATTGGTTTAAACGTTACGCGAGAGAAATGGAATAAATCAAACAATGCGCCTAGTCCTTTGTCTTCTCGCCCGGTTGCTACGTTTATCCCTGGCAGAGGGGGTGTATTAAACCCAGGGTCCGTCTCGTATTCCGCCCAAATTGGGATTTCCTGTCACTTCATGTGTTCCGGCACAGTCGTAGCCTCAAAGTGAGTGCATGGCTGAGTAGTGTCCCAGGTAGGAGTTGTGATATTCCTGGGAAAGGGGCTAGAAGTAGATAAACGGTTGGCGTTCCTCGATGGATCCTGGTTTTTAGCTTCCCCACAAGAAATAGCACCACTCAAAGCTCTATAAGAACACTTCATAGTTGTATCCTACTAATCGTGTTATTCCCAAGAGCTAACCGAATCTCTGTGTGTATGTGTGTGTGTTTGTGTATGTGGCGTGGTAGGTATTTCTGTTTCGGGTGGTTAAGAAATTTACTTCATCATTTTGAAGTCTCAGACTCGATTCCATTTTGCGGAATATTGAGCAAAATTTTTCCACTATAGCCATCGGTAATATCAAGGTTTGTAAGCGACGTTGGTAGAGGAAAACTGTATTGAAACCTGTTGTTTGGACTGTACATGTAATTTGAAGACCCAACTGAACTGTACCACACACTTTGCTATGTTGAATTTTACTGAGGATATTCGGCCATTTTCATGATAGTACAATAAGTAAGTAGTTTTGTTTATCGATCATCTGAAATATTCATCACAGAAACAGACCTACGATCCATTCTTTGTTAATATGTGAATTAGTATTTGTGTCAATATATGTATGTACCGTAGTTATTAGTACGTCTTGCTTGCATGAATATATATAGAGTGAGAGAAAGAAAGAAAGAGAGAGAGAGAAAGAGGGGAGGGGTGAGAGAGAGAAGGAGAGAGGGAGGAGAGAGCGTGTGAGAGGGTAAGGGAGTGACTCAAACATTATAAAGACACTTTTACACACACCTAAATCACTCAATCACACGCTTTCGTATATTGACATACATACACATGCAAACATATATACATAACACCATATAAGTGCGTGTGTGTATGTGTATAATGTGTGTGTGTTCGTGTATGTGTGTATGCATGTACATACATATATGCATATATATATATATATATATATATATATATATATATATATATATGTACATGTGTATGTATGTATGTATGTATGTATGTATGTATATATATATATATATATATATATATACACGCGTGTAAGAATATATAGTATATATATGTATATATATGTGTATACATATATATATGTGTATACATATATATATACATATATATACATGTATATATATGTATATATATGTGTATACATATATATATATACATATATATATATACATGTATATGTATATATATGTATATACATATATATATATACATATATATGTATATATGTATATATATGTATATATATGTATATACATATATATACAATTATATATATGTATTATATATATACATGCATACATACATACAATATATATACACACACACATGCATATATAAATTGATAGACAAACAAACAAACGCATACATACATACTTACATACATACATACATACACAGATACATACATACATACATACATACATACATACATACATACATACATACATACATACATACGTAATATACATAGTTATATATTTCAAACTGAGAAACACGCTTGTGAGCGCATACAATCGATCTTGTTAGTCAGGTACCCTTGGGTATGACGCTACTGTAATATCTGACATTAAAATACATCATTACCATTCCAAAGCACCAAAGGTCCGCAGCTTTGATCCTTTGTTGTTTGTTGCAATATAAGGAATGGTAGAATCTACAAGTCCTAAAGTGCTTGAGGGATGGTGAGGCACATCATGAATTGGAATTGGAAAGATGGAATGACATGTTGAGGTTAAAGTATATGATATTTAGTTTAGATTGTTGCTGTTGTTTAGCCCAAGGTCAGCCTTGATAGAGCAGATCTGTGGTAAAAAGCATCCTTGGTTCGGCCATCTTTTGGTGAGTATCTATATGTATATATGTATATTATATGATGTGTTCCTTCTCTTTTTTTCAACGCGTTAGGGAGTTATATGAGAGAGATTTGGCTTTTATTTCTTGCAGACCATGCGATCGTATAGAGCAGCGATTCCCAACCATTTTCCTTTTATCCATGGACTACTTTGATTATTATTTTGTTCTTGTGGAACCCCATAACCATTTGATGTCTAAAATTTAGTTTTATATATTCATATGTTTTTAAATTCTTTTAACGAGTTAAGGGGATATTTGAGAGAGATTTGGTCTTTATTTCTTGAAGACTATGCGATCGTATAGAACAGTAATTATCAACAACTTTTTTTTCATCTATGGACCCCTTTGAATACTATTTAATTCTTGTGAATCCCCATAACCCTTAGATGTTTAAAAAAACTAGTCTTATATATTTATGTATTTAAATTCCTATTTTGTTTTTCACGCCTTTACTTGCGTAGGTTTGTCATAGCACCCTGTGAGAGACCATGTTTCAGTGTCTGAAAATATGCCAAATTATATAAAACGTTTTAAAGAAAACTAGCGGTCTCATCTACGATTCATTTATAGATCATAAAGCAACATTATTTTCATGGACCCTTAAAATACTACTGTGTGTCCTTAGTTTAATGTTTTCCTTGAATGAGCCCTCGACATTCTTATATGGACCCCTGGGGTCACATGGATCCCGGTTGAGAACCGCTGGTAGAGAAGTTCTCTTGGTAGAATATATAAAATGACAGTGCACAATTTAATTTTCCATTTCTATGTTCTGGAATCAAATATCACCAAAGTTAGTTTTGTCTTTCACGCAGGCAATTCACCGTTTTCATCCATCTGGATACATGGAAAATACAAAAGAAAGGAATGAAAAGGGAGAGAGAAAGAGAGAGAGAGAGAGAGGCAGAGAGAGACAGAGAGAGAGAGAGAGAGAGAGAGACAGAGAGAGAAATAGATATATAAATAGATTGTTAGAGAGAGAGAGGAAAAGAGAGAGAAAGAAGTCATTCGCAGAGGATAGCAGAGGTTTTCTTGGCCAACCTGCAATCATGTCACTCTGACCTCATGTTAAAAGAGCTCTCGCCGAGCACGAGCACATTTTTCTCCTCCCGCACACTAGTTACTGGTATTTGGCATAACGGCTTATATAAACTAACATGTTGCTCAACTTATAAAATAATGACTGGCTTTATATAGGAGTAGCATGAAGTCAGACAAAGTCGTACAACCCCCAGCTAACCAATGCGACTGTAAAATAGTGTAGCAGTGTAATAGAGTACTATATCATTGAAAAGTTCTAGGATAGTGCTATAACACTACGTTAATGTAACAGTATTGTGATAAGTGAAGGCACATGGCTCAGAGGTTAAAACGTTAGGATCACAATCATGAGGTAGTGAGTTCGATTCCGGGACCGGGCTGTGTGTTATGTTCTTGAGTAGGACACTTTATTTCATGCTGTTCCAGTTCACTCAGCTATAGAAATGAGTTGCAACGTCACTGGTGCCAGGCTGTATCCGCCTTTGCTCTTCCCTTGGATAACATCGGTGGCGTGGAGAGGGGAGGCTGGTATTCATGGACGACTGCTGGTCTTCCGTAAACAAACTTATCCGTACTTTTGCCTCGGAGGGTAACTTTCTAGGTGCAATCCCCATAGTCATTTGTAACCGAAAGAAGTCTTTATCCCTTTTTTATTGTGTAGCGGTGCAATAAAGTCGTGATACAATAGCGTACGGGGTGTGCCAATGACGTAAGAGCAATGTTTGTTGATGTTTTAAACTTTAGGTCAATTCTGATCAAAGAGAGAAAGAGAGAAGAGAGAGAGAGGGGGGGAGAGAGAGAAAAGATGGGTGTCTCAAGGCGTTTCAGTAGTAACCGTCGGTTTTTATCTCCCATATACTTCTAGCTAAGACTACATTATGCAATTTCTCATTCATTTTCATGACAGGAAGGTGTCATTTAAAATATGTTTGACGGCTATTCCTTGCAGGTTTTCTCCGTTGTTCGTATTAGGGTGTAGCTTGTAATGGCCCCTTTAAATTGCAAGCAAATAGCATTTCCTATGAATGCGTTTTAATAATTCAATCGCTAACTTGGTTGTAACATTCAACATTTGGGAAAACCGTTTTAGATTATTCGTTAAGCCTTTAATAAAAATGATAATATTCCTTTATTTATTTGGCAACAAGAACTCATACACACGATGCAAAATATATCTTACAAAATATGGGTGACATAACACATAAATACATATGTAAACAGAAAATAGAGTATATTCAAGCAGAAATACTGCTACACTTATATGCAGAGTAAGATTCACTTGTGGGAAAGATTTGGTAGACAGAAACTGAGAAGCCCATCGTATGTATATATATATATATATATATATATATATATATATATATATATATAATATATATATATATATATATATATATATATAGTATATATACATATATAGATACTATAAATATATATACACGTACACACACAAATATATATATATGCACATACATAGAAATATATATACATGCATATACATATACGTACATATATATAATACATATGAATACATATATCTATGTATATATGTGTGTGTGTTTATATATATGTATACAAGTATAGATACATGCATAAATATATACATGTGTATAGCAATAAATATACATGTATATACATACACACACATATACATACACATACTCATATATGTATGGGCTTTTTTGTGTTTGCTTTTGTTCTTCCGCCGCTTGATAACCGATGTTGATTTGTCTACACCCCATAATTTAGTGGTTCAGAAAGGGAGAATAAGTACTAGACTTAAAATATGTACTGTGACCCAACATGGTCGCAGTCTAATGAGTAAAACAAGCAAAACTGTAAAAAAAAACAAGGTATAGTAGGGCAGTATTTAATTAAAATTACCATCTATGCATAATACTTAATTTAGGGACACTATCGTTACGCCAGTTACTGCGGTATTTGTCCTGAGGTAACATATCTAAAACAGAGTAAATATAAGAGAGAAAGAAAATTTCGTTCCAGCGATGGCCAGCAAGAAGGCCAGATGCATTTCGGTATTTTTGAGCCATTTCAATGGCGCATACTCGCAGCTAACCACATGCTCAGACGAGAAATCATCCTCTCCATTATAGGAAACAATGAATAAATCATTCACGGATGTTGCAAGGTGTTTTCACTGGCCGCTGCTAGGACAAATTTTCGTCTCACTTTGATATTGATTGTATTTTTAACATAGCAGATCACGAGAGATTTTATCTTGGGACAAATACGGTAGCAATTGGCCTATCAACAGTTTATATACATAAACTATGATACATAGATTGCTATTACGACAATGTGATTATTTAGAATGATCCTGATTGATGAACGATTGCTCACTGGCCTGAATTAACTGCTAGAAAGTCAGTGTAACACGAGGTACCCATGCGTATTTATTTTCAAAGATTTATTTCCTTTCATATATATAACGTTGAACTTTGATACACTAGCAACTGCAAAAAGCAAAAAACAAAAAAAAGAAAACCCAAAACAAGCAAACTAAATTTTAAATCAAAGATTTATCTGCTAATTGGTAGCTATAACATTCTCTATTAATACCGGATCAAAATCTTTAGAGGAGCGAAGAACATTTCGTGGTATTTTGTTACGTATCTTTAGAGTTCTAAGTTCAATTCTCGCTGAAATAAACTTTACTTTTACCCTTAATCGTTCTACGATCAAAAAATAAAATACTGAGTTCGACATAATTGGTTACTCCCATCCCCCAAATTTGAAAACTCATTAGCCTTAAACCATGTGAAGACAGCAGGTTGGCAGAAAAGACAGAGCGCCGGATCAAATGCTTTCTTTCCGGTTATTCAAGTTCCAAGTTCTAATCCTAACGGGGTCAGTTTGATGCGACTCTTCATCTGTAGTCGATAAATTAAGTACCAGTCAAGTACTGAGGTCGATATAATCGATTCTACACTTCTCTCTCAAAATTTGTGGCCCTCTGCTTATGTTCGAAATCAATTCTGAGTCATATTAAGATATACAACACATCGAGGTAAATTGATTCCTCCTTCTTTCATATCCCGCTGCTTTGATTACTCTCCCCCTCTCTCTCTCTCTCTCTCTCTCTCTCTCTCTCTCTCTTTCCCTCTCTTTCTTGCTATCTCCCTCTTTTCCTTTTCTTTCAGTTGCACATGGTCAATGCTCTAAAGGGAGGTTCTAGAAATTGAAACACTAGCAATGTAATTATTGATTGAACATATTACCAATGGAGCAAACACGAAGTAGAAATCTAAGGCTGGAGAATAATTTGGATACGAAAAAAGAGAGGAATGAAGAAAACATGCTCTTTCTCTCTCTCACACATATAATACACACACACACACTCACACACGCATATTCACACATGCATACATGCATACATACGTACGTACGTACATACATACATACATACGGACATACAGATGTACGCGCACATAGACACACATATAACATCGGACCTATCAAT